>NC_092824.1:96072506-96389006 GCF_023375885.2 Dermacentor andersoni | reverse complement strand
CTACACAGCCGGCTATATGCCTGCACCATATTACGAAATGGGCGGATTCCGCCCATATCCCCTCCACTCTCGCAATCCTGCGTCTTGATTAGCTTGCGACAAGCGATCGATGTTTTTTATTCCGGTGATGAAAATCGATCTCGGGCTGATCGGCGCGACGAGGGCTCTTTTTTTTTCTGTTGCACTCCGTAGATAGTCGTCGGTCTTGTTGGCGACCGCGAGTCTGCCACCTGTGTGAACGCACCTTTAGCGTTTAATGAAATCGCGCCTCGGAATTGCACTCTATTACCTGGGAAGGTCGCTTCCATTGGCGTCCCTGTCGTGTATCACGACGGCGTCCGCCGATCTTATCAGAGCCCTGTCCCGGGTCAGGAAGCAAGGGACGCTGCAGCTGTTGTAGGACACTAGCCCGCTATCGGCATCGGACAGCGGCTTGGTCTGCAAGTGGAACGCCGTGGTCCAGAACAAGATAGTGACCGGCTTGCTTTGCTGCTGCCTCTGCGTGTCGGTGGTGCCGTCCGCGGGGTTGGCTTTCGGGAACCACGCGTGGCGTTCGTCGGCTAACATTTCGTCGCCACCGTAAAAAACAAAGACGGCGAGCGAAACGCAGATGAGGAAGGCCACAGCATAGTAGCAGCGTACCGACGTTCCAGGAACCATGGAGGCCTGGAAGCAAACAATTAAAGAGCGGATAGTTGCGGTGAGCAGGGGGACGGGGGGAGGGGAAATCGCACTTCCGTTTGAGATATTTTTAACCTATCCTTAAAAGGAATCAGCATTTCGAGTTAGATGGAGGCGTAAACGCGAGCAGAAAGGCTGGTGGCGGGAGCTTGTTACACCGGCACCAACAGCAATAATGCTATGGATTGAAATTAAGGGTGACCCTAAGACATTAAGCATGGCCTCCGAGATCCAGTGGCACGCGGTAGTTTTGCTGTATTTGGATCCTATACTAAACAGTAAAACAGCGATGAGCTGCGAGCAAGAAGTGTGGGAAACTTCGGGTCGTTCTGGCGCAGTAAACTTTCTAGAAACCTGCTCAGTTCAGTCTTTGGTTCCTTTAGAATGCAATGTATGAGCATAGTTCATGTCTGCCGATAAAAAGTAGAGGTGGGCACATATCAACCTTTTCGAACCCAAATCGAATACGAGTAGTAGGTATGGAATATAGAATGAAATATTGAATATACGATCCCAGACGCATATCTATTCTGCAGTAGTACTTGTTTCGGTGTAGGCATGTAATCTTGCCACCAAAACTCAGTGCCCTTCCATTCTACGAAGAAGGATGACCAGTGATGCTCTGTATGTGGACCCCTTAATGGCGAACCGCACCTCCGCCGCGGGTCGGCCCGGCATTGCACTATATTCGGGATCGGCCCACGTATGGGGAGTGCTTAACGCCTGCTTCACCTCCGCCGCGGGACGGCCCGGCATTGCACTATATTCGGAATCGGTCCACGTATGGGGAGTGCTTAACGCCTGCTTCACCTCCGCCGCGGGACGGCCCGGCATTGCACTATATTCGGGATCGGCCCACGAATGGGGAGTGCTTAACGCCTGCTTCACCTCCGCCGCGGGACGGCCCGGCATTGCACTATATTCGGGATCGGCCCACGTATGGGGAGTGCTTAACGCCTGCTTCACCTCCGCCGCGGGACGGCCCGGCATTGCACTATATTCGGGATCGGCCCACGTATGGGGAGTGCTTAACGTCTGCTTCACCTCCGCCGCGGGACGGCCCGGCATTGCACTATATTCGGGATCGGCCCACGTATGGGGAGTGCTTAACGCCTGCTTCACCTCCGCCGCGGGACGGCCCGGCATTGCACTATATTCGGAATCGGTCCACGTATGGGGAGTGCTTAACGCCTGCTTCACCTCCGCCGCGGGACGGCCCGGCATTGCACTATATTCGGAATCGGCCCACGCATGGGGAGTGCTTAACGCCTGCTTCACCTCCGCCGCGGGACGGCCCGGCATTGCACTATATTCGGGATCGGCCCACGTATGGGGAGTGCTTAACGCCTGCTTCACCTCCGCCGCGGGACGGCCCGGCATTGCACTATATTCGGGATCGGCCCCCGAATGGGGAGTGCTTAACGCCTGCTTCACCTCCGCCGCGGGACGGCCCGGCATTGCACTATATTCGGAATCGGTCCACGTATGGGGAGTGCTTAACGCCTGCTTCACCTCCGCCGCGGGACGGCCCGGCATTGCACTATATTCGGGATCGGCCCACGTATGGGGAGTGCTTAACGCCTGCTTCACCTCCGCCGCGGGACGGCCCGGCATTGCACTATATTCGGGATCGGCCCACGTATGGGGAGTGCTTAACGCCTGCTTCACCTCCGCCGCGGGACGGCCCGGCATTGCACTATATTCGGTATCGGCCCACGTATGGGGAGTGCTTAACGCCTGCTTCACCTCCGCCGCGGGACGGCCCGGCATTGCACTATATTCGGTATCGGCCCACGTATGGGGAGTGCTTAACGCCTGCTTCACCTCCGCCGCGGGACGGCCCGGCATTACACGATATTCGGGATCGGCCCACGTATGGGGAGTGCTTAACGCCTGCTTCACCTCCGCCGCGGGACGGCCCGGCATTGCACTATATTCGGTATCGGCCCACGTATGGGGAGTGCTTAACGCCTGCTTCACCTCCGCCGCGGGACGGCCCGGCATTACACTATATTCGGGATCGGCCCACGTATGTGGAGTGCTTAACGCCTGCTTCACCTCCGCCGCGGGACGGCCCGGCATTGCACTATATTCGGAATCGGTCCACGTATGGGGAGTGCTTAACGCCTGCTTCACCTCCGCCGCGGGACGGCCCGGCCCGGCATGCCCGGCTCGGCTTGGCATTGCACAATTTTCGGGACAGGTCTACGTATGGGGAGTTTTTTCCTTACAACAAGGATACGAAAATTTCCTTGGACGGTAGAGGTATGCAACTTCGCTGTAAAATAGACAGGTAACAATTAGTCGACAAAGGGTCAGCTTTAAGCATAAAATAATTGTCATTAAACTGCACAAATAGCCTCTCAGCAACTTCATAATTCGGTTGCAAACAAGCCTTTCCGGACAGAATGGCTGCTGTATGAGCAGTTTTCCAAGAACGTTACATAAATGGTCGCTAAAAAAAATCAGAAGTTCTTGCAAAAAGAAAAAAAAAAGTGCTGAAGGACTTATGTGCCATAGACACATGTAAAATGGACGGTTGCAAGGAAAACATTAGTGTGTAGCGTAAGAGGGAAAACTGCTACATGACTAGAATGCCAAAAACACTGAGAGACTACAAGGAAAAGTCAGAGGTTGTGCCGTAGGCTTCTGCCAAAAAAATTGAAAACAAAGCTTGCATCACTAGTTTTGTTTCTGCATATTACTCCGAAAGCTTTCGTATTTGTTCACTCCTGATAATTTGCGACACTTAGTTTACAAGAACGGAGAGCAGTAACCCGACTTTAACATTCCGCTGTTCCGACATATGGCGACAGGCTGATTAGATAACATATATATTGTATACCATACATAAGATATTGATTATAGCGGACCCACCCCTGCTGTTACGCCCTGCGGACCTTGTGGGCGTTGAAATAACTCTGGCTGTTAGGTTGTCCACCTGCGCTCACCGTGCTGCCTCGCCAATTGAAACGCCTACGGGGATATCGCAATGACCACTTATCGAGTCGACAATGAAAACATACATCGATACAAAACCTGAAGGGAAATAATCTGAGCGATGGAATAATTCAAGATACAGGTTGATCATATTGAAGTTCTGTGAAATATTTAAAGATGGCCTGTTGCAGATATAATTCTAGTCCTAGAGCTGGGTTATTCTGAGAGGCGGAAATTACATGCACGAGAAATTGAAATACATATTGAACTAATTAACTAAAATCCACTGTATATATTTTGAGTTAATCAGCTTAAAGCACGTATTGCAACTTACGAATTGCAGCCGGTTGGTTTGAAAGGCGTATCCACTTGGAATTTACAGAATGGCGCCAGTTTGGAGATATGCGCCGTCAAACTTCCAGTAAATACGTACGGCTGTAAGGGGCGGCGACTATAAGCGAATTAAGAGGGATGGCTAAGCGACGTAAGCTAAGCGAATAAACGGGAATGTGTACGTCGTGCGTGCGTCTTTAATGCATCGGCACTTGGGCTTTCGCCTTCAAGTCGTATCAGGAATAACCTAAAAGACCCTGTGAATTATCTTTTTGCGCGTTTTGCACTGCGTCAGTGGGCAGAGGGACGCTCCACCCACGCTGTCAGTGAGACCAGCCTACCAGCAACGGCGTGTAATGCGAGAGGCATAGAATCGAGCAAAACGCATCCCTACGAAACAAGTCGCTGTCCTGAAGAAGCGCGAAAAAAAAAAAAAACGTTATCGTTGAAACGGAAACGTATACCGTCATCTGGGCCAGATATGCGCATTTAAAATGGCACGCACTTACCTCGACCACGCACGGTGACTCGACGAAAAAAATAAAAAAAAAAACAGAAAAGCCGGCCAAGCGAAACCACCTTACATTAAAGGACACTTGGTTTAACCCGCATTCGCGAGGCGGTGAAACATATTGCGTCGAACTTTTAAGAGGCTTCCGCGCTGGCCATCCATATCCATGCTGGCCGGAGCTCACGGCGGCATCATATCGCTCGCAGCTTGCGCAGAAGGTGCTTGTCCGGCGCAATCAGGCGACACTCCGTGGGTTCTCGCATGAGAGAGAGAGAGAGAGAGAGAGAGAGAGAGAGAGAGAGGTAGTGTGAGGGCACAGTTTGCCATAGCGATCGGCACGGTGACGGTCGCGCGATAACGATATGCGTTGTTCTCGGTTCGTTCGCGGAGTTTTATAGATAGGGACAAGCCCTCTTTCGCACCTACTACGGCTCGGAATTGCAGGAGCCTTGCATAGTCGCGTACGCGCGAAGCTTTTATCCGAGTATATGCGCAAGAGTCACTCGTGCCGTATATTCCATGTGTTTTAAGACTATGGATAATAACAATAAAAAAGTATTGGCTTTGGAAGATAGCACAATTTTCGTTTTCGAAAATTGTGCTATCTATCTGCTAATTGTGTGACGTTAGCCGAACAAAAAAAAAAAAAAATCCGTCATTGACCAATGAACAAAATTTCATTAGCTAGGTTTTGATATATAACTAATTAGCTTCAAGGCACGTTTTACAATTCACGAATTGAAGCCGGCGAGTTTGCTAGGCATATATACGCTAGCACCACATTGCGTTGCTTGAGCTTTCCCCTTCAATGGCGCCGCGTTTTTCCTTCACGTTCTATCGGTCACGCAGAACAACGTGAACCCGCCATGGTTGCTCAGTGGCTATGGTGTTGGGCTGCTGAACACGAGCTCGCGGGTTGGAATCCCGGCCACGGCGGCCGCATTTCGATGGGGGCGAAATGCGAAAACACCCGTGTACTTCGATTTAGGTGCACGTAAAAGAACCCCAGGTGGTCGAAATTTCCGGAGTCCTCCACTACGGCGTGCCTCATCATCAGAAAGTGGTTTTGGCACGTAAAACCCCATAATTTTTCGGAACAACGTGCGCTGGCTGCGGCTGTAAAGCATCAAACGGGAATATTCTGAAGAACTCGGGATAACGAACGCCGCGGAAATCCGTGCGCCTTATGCATATACCGCTCCGCCGCGTACACGCTTACCAATGTCCGTTGTACGGCTCAGCTAAGGACTGATACGCAAGCTGTCGTAAAAGATAACCTGTTATCTGTTATCACGGCCCGTGGGAGCGCCAACAGCCGTAGGCATACTGGTAATTATTGATAATATATGGGGTTTTACGTGCCAAAACCACTTTCTGATTATGAGGCACGCCGTAGTGGAGGACTCCGGAAATTTCGACCACCTGGGGTTCTTTAACGTGCACCTAAATCTAAGTACACGGGTGTTTTCGCATTTCGCCCCCATCGAAATGCGGCCGCCGTGGCCGGGATTCGATCCCGCGACCTCGTGCTCAGCAGCCCAACACCATAGCCACTGAGCAACCGCGGCGGGTAGGTAATTATTGATAAGGATTGTTTCAAACAGCAGTTTGCAGTGCTCGCGTTCGTGAACGCCCTTGCTGAAACAGCGGCACAGGGAGTCTCGAATGGGAGACAAACACAGATGTTCTCGGAAGATCTTTTTTTTTTATTTCTCCAGAACTTGGACGGTGGCCCAGCGTCTTCAAAGTGTTCGCTGTTAACTTTTATTTCGAGCAAGCGCTTGCCCGCTATGCTGCAACACGTCTTTATTTCAAAAAATTAAATTTGTTCATTGGCCGAAATGAGGAGTACTATTCGCCACCAATTCGCTTGTAGCTTTTAAATGAAGTGGTACAAAGTACTCTTTCTCTCATGCATTTTTTTCGTTATAGTCATACCTCCCTTTAACGAAACACAATCTTACGAAAAATTCCATTTAGCGAATTACTCTCGATTTCTCAACAGTCATTTATAGAGCCTGTAACACGTTAAAACCTCGGAGGAACCAAGTGACGTCAACGTATCTCCTGGTTTAAAGAGAAGTTTCGACATAAATTATGGGTCAAAAAACACGTCACGGGAAACCTGTTTTACTCAGAACGCAAAGCGCCTTACCTTTCCAGTCCAGCCTTGTTCCTGCAATGTCGATAGAGGCAGAGATATTTTTATTCGCTCTTGAATAATGACTGTGGCATTCGAACGACTGTTCCAAGTGTTCTAGGAAGTACTTGATTTACCGACATAATTCTCACGTCGAATATTGCTTGAATTCCGCCAATCAATCAGACCATGTCAATGTCAAGGCCAGTGGAAGTCAACGGCATACCCTCTGGTGCAAGAGCGGCGGCAGTGGCTCGCGGTGTTTCCGGTAACGTTTCAAACGATCCTCCCGAGCGTGAAGAAAACATTGTTCTTGGAGGCATTCAAGCCAGCTAGTCTGCCTGCCACCCGACTGCATTATACAAAGACATCTGGGCGTGCGCCACGTCTGCAAGAACGACGAAGGCTAGAACACGTGCTCTTCGTCCTGTCCAGAGCCAGGAAGACCATGTCGAGCATAAATTATGGAAGCCTCTACAAGATGGTCGCAGCTCACACAGCCCAATCTGACCTACTGAAACTTTCAATACTGCTACCATAACCATTTACAACCGACAACACGCCAGCTCGCAGAACTTCGATTGCCAGTGTATGGTTCTCTGGAAGTCAGTGTGTACCAATAGCCCAGCAAAGGCATAGTGCGTAATATGCTAGCAGAAACACCTGAATCGCTAGTGGAAGTATTGGACTCGGAAGGCTCGGAAAGAGCAACAATACTAGCAGCATGCCAAGTGGGTAAAAGCGAAATGGTGCCGCTCATTTCACCGACGTCTAGGGGTCACTGTATTGTGAAGTACTGCAGCTGGATGACGCCTGTGTCACTGTACGTACCCATAATGTTAGTCTGCATTAGATGCTACGGCACTGGCTAGAAACAAGACATATGCACGCACCCACCTGTCTGCACAAAGTGGGGCACGGAACACGAACCTGAAGATTTCCCCACCGCGGCTTTTTCGTTGTACGTTTACAGTGAAGATGGACACATTGAAACGGACCCAAAATAGGCAAAAAAGGCTTGTCGCAAAAAAGAAGTGAAACAGCCCATGGACAGGCGACCGCTTAGCCGATCGCTGCACAGTCGTGCTGCACCTCCCACAAATGCGAATACATCGGACGAAAGTCAAGTGACTATGCTGCACAATACAGACAGAAAGAGCTGTTCACGCAAGTAGAACCCTTCTGTGACCTTTCCATCGAAAATGAAGAGATATACGCAAGCAGTGCCTGGGTAATCGAAAATAAAAATACGTGGCCACCAGTAGATCAGGACATCGCACTGAAACGATGACGTAATCTGTCAAAGAACTGAGAGTGACCTTAGCAGACGTTCTGCATCAAACGGAGCAGCTGCGGAAGCAGCAAGCTGCTCTTTGCACGGATTGCACTCGAAGAGCAGCAGCAAGCCAAGAAGTGGAACACAAGCTGCAGACGAAAGCCGAAGGCGGGGGGGGGGGGGGGGGGGGGGAGCAGCCAGCGCCTGCAGTCGGTCACCCTGGAGCCTACCACTTCTCATAGTAGGTGGACATCCCGCAAGTCTGCTTCTTCGGGCCTCAAAAAAGTGAAACACAGCAAGTCGCAACAGAAGAGGCGGCGCCAGTCAGCAGGTACCGCCCAGTGAGGGCTATGCTCCCTCGAGTCAAACTGTACCCAAGGAAATGACAATTAAGAAAGACATGTCACTTCTGTATGCCAAGCTCGAACAGGTTGTCATAGAACAAGGCCAAGTAGTTAAAACTTCACATGCAACAGCACATTCTTCACATTCAACAGCAGCAGCAATGCCAGCAGCAACAACAGTTGATGGCAGTTTACATGGACCATTATAGAAAGCTCCTTTAAAGCGTCATTCAATAATCATAGTCACCTTCGCTCAACAATTTTTTTCCTGACATTCTTAAGCATTGTGAATCCACAACCCCAACAAAACCCTACTGCTAGCCTCCCTCAATCAGTCCACGCGGCCGCTGCTCCGGACCGTACCCGGCGGAACTGCTGCAGCTTGAGCGCTAGTGCGACCGAATTAAGTCAGCTATTTCACCAAGAGGGCCTACCCGTCGGCCTGCTACTCCAGGAAAACAGAGGCACAACGCCAGTCATACAAGGATACAAAGGCTATCTCGAACTGACTGTGGAGCACCGGGCACGGTGAGGAGAGGCATCAACTGTGCAGGGTCAAACGGCCATCTACGTTTGTGCAGACGCTCCGCACGTATAACTGAACATCATTCAATACTGCACCTCTCATGAGAAAGTTGTGGCGGTGGGCTGCAGCCTGAGGCAGCGGAAGGAAGTCATTGTGGCATCAGTCCACCTCTGTGCCAAAACCAGCCGCCGCACTCGAGGTGACTTCACTTGGTGTCAACATCTACAAATTCGCTTTCCCAAGCACAGAATAATCAGTGGAGCTGACTTCAATGCACGTCACCCACATTGGGGATACAAATTTTGCACGGCCAGTAGGTTACCACCTTGGCGAAGCAGACACCACAGACCTCAGATTGGCAATGACACCAACTATCCCAACTACCACACCCGCCCCTGAAACCAGAAGGACACTGATCTAACATAGGCGGCTGCAGCCTTCGTCCAGGGTGTCGGTGCGACTCTGACGCGAGAGGTAGCGACCATTATCCTGCCTAGATAACACCTGTTTTCTGGGTGAAAACGGGCCACGTTCGCAAAATCGCAGTTGCAGGGTGGGAACATTTGCGTGACGCACTTGAGTCTGCAGAATAAGAAGGTGTTGAAGAACCATTAACAACACGCATTCTTTGCACAGTGCGAGGAGCGACATGACTAGAGCATACTGGGGCAGCATCCAGCCCTGAAAAGCACCTGCTGCAACTTTGGAGTGAGCAAGCCAAGCTGCCTACCGCATACTTAAATCGTGGCGGCACGAACCAAGCCCTCATCAATGCTCTGCCCAAGACTGAGCAAATTCGGCAAATCGCACCGGTGCGCACCGGGGAATGTCCAGCGAAATCGAACAATCTCAGCCAAACGTTGTGACAGTATTTTTCTGTTTTTCCATTTCAGCCGCTGTGGACAAGGTGTCGGAAGGAAATGTTTTTCGTTCTGGTTTTAGCTTCGTTCCACTGAAAAAAGTTCCGTTCCAGTTCTGCTCCGGGAGGAAAACGAAAAAAAAATTATCCATAATGGTTCATAACGGTTTCGGTTGAATGAAAAAAATTTCTAAGGAAAGCAACGATAAGAAGCTAGTATTTATTTTTCTCCATAAGTGAATTATGAATTCTGAGATCATGCTCAGTGCCTTGAGTCGGAGGAAGAGGAATTATTCTTCCTCCGGCTCAAGACACTGAGCAATCTGAAAGAACTGGCAATCTGAAACAGCCGACGACAAGCGCTGGTTCAAATTGCCGACTTTCCTCTTGAATGGAAAACGAAAAAATATTTCGGTTTCACTGTGAAAAAAAACTAATAAATAGCGTTTCGGTTAGGTCTTCGTGCCGGCCAAAAAATATCGTTCTCTTTTCGTTTTTGTTTTCGTTATCTTCCGACACACTTGGTTGTGCTTCTCTAAAAAAATTAAAAACGTGGCAACCTCAATATTCCTATCTTCTAGAATGCAATGTAGCTGATATTTACCGAAAGAAAAAAAAATAACGAGGGTCAGGCTGACGCCGTCAGAATCACAATTTTACGTAACTAATTGGCTGATAACACATACATTTTGATTTATTTTGTAATTTTGTAGGTTTATAATCGATCAATTACTTAATTTTTTGCTCCCTAAGGTTCATTTAAATTGAAGAACTTTTTTTCCAATAACCAATTACAGGTACTTAGTTACTCTATTGACGACACAAGCCGAGAAAGCAGACTCATGCAGCTTTGAGTGTTTGAATTCAGTGGGAAGTACAATTCAATGTCAGCGGTCGTGCTACACAAAAGCCTGGCGGTTGCGTCTATTCAGACAGGGAAAAGAAGACGCTAGAAAATATCGAGGCCAGCTCATTCTATTTCCTGTACTTTTGCAACGTTTATAAAGGTTGAAAGGAAAGCAACGTAAAAAGAAATTCGATGGCATTTTAGTAATTGCTGAATTACTTTCCCTCGGCAGTAACTGGCAACTGTAATCATTCACAGCATAATCGGGTAATTGCAATACGTTCTATTTTTCTAAAATGTACAAGTGTGGTTAGAATCTGTGACGTCACAGGGAGTTGGTGTAGGCTTCAAGGCGTCTTCAGTGTTGCTTCTTGTCTGAGTTGTACTAAGCTTTTCTCGCATTAGGAGTTGATATTGTTTTTTCTTCATGATATTGCAGAAGGGCAATGTACTAATACAGGTAAACTTAGGTTCTTATTTAGTGCCTTATTAGGCTTTTTTTACTGCTGGAAATGATTACCTGCTATTTGGTATTCCATGAGTGCTATTCTGCACACCAATATTCTTCCATAATATTGACTTCGTCTTCTTGGCAACTCTGATCGGTATCAGACGCCTACTACAACCTCTCTGATTGGCTCAAAACGCCTGCAATGCAAAAATGATTCAATACGACGCAATTTGACGGTGTCCATAATACTATATAATACACACAGCGACAACCAAGTTAAAATGTGTTCAATTTAAAGACGCTCCAGAATAGCACCCCAGGTGGCCTTTCAGCCTTAAGTTCCGTAGTGTTAGGTGCATGCACGAAGGAAATGTCTAGGAGCGAGCATTACGTAATGCAAGTGAAGCGAAGAAAAGTTGGCCCAACACGTGATCATGGCGCGCTGTTTTCATACCGACGCATTCGAGACGCTCAGCGCACGTTACGATGCAACGACAGCAGGTCCGACAGCCAAGTGCGCCTGCCGCAGTAGTTTGAACGAAGACGATAAATTTATGAGTCGCAATAAACGACATAAGCTTTAGGGGAGAAAAAAAAACGGCACGGAATGTGCAGGAAGTGGTCGGCAAGGTACCCAAACAAGCACACGTCGGTTCCTGCTGCTGCTAGCTAAAGCCCCTTAAACTTCGTAAAGTAACGCCACGCTTTGAAGAATACGGCCTCCTCCTCCCGCACTCTGGCTGAGGCCGACGCCACGTCGCTATTGGCCTAATAGCATCACGTGGGCCCTCGCGCCGTGCTTAGGCGCCATTTTCGCTCGAGAAGCGTCGACGGAGTGGCGAGGAGCTCATGTTGGCGCCGTTGCTACGTTCGAGTGGTGTAGGCGGCGCCACGATCGATGAGGGAGCGTGAAAGAGAGGAGAAACGAGGATGAGCGAAGGCGGAGGAGCAGTGTGTCACTACGTAGTTTGAGGGGTTTTACTGCTAGCTGCTGTCGCCGCCGCCGCTGCAGCCGCTCGTGTGGGCGCTGACACGAGAGAAAAACACGCTCTCGCCGACAGTCGGCAGACTGAAATCGGTGCCCAGTTGGCTTAGCGCGAGTGAGCCTTAAGCGGTGTGGTGCCAGAAAACATTACGCGACATTAAATTTTGGTCTAAACCGTTGCATGCGTCAAAGTATGTTAAACTGCTGCGTGGCGCGAAAAACGATCGAAATTTCAAACAGAAGACCGCGTTCCCCTTAATCACTAGGGAGCCGCGCTTCCAGCCAGAGAATCAAGGTCACACGCACAGATGCCTCCGCACAAGTCCCGGTGCTTGCAACGTCACCGAGTAGGTGCACGTTAAAGATCCCCAGGTGGTCGAAATTTCCGGAGTCCTCCACTACGGCGTGCCTCATAATCAGAAAGTGGTTTTGGCACGTAAAACTCCATAATTAATTAATTAATTAACGTCACCGAGCACGGCACGTGACTTCGATTAATCATCCAAGGCGGAACGCGCAATGCCACCACTGGTAATGCGTCGCGCAGCAAAAAGACGTACAAAAATAAAAGAATGAAGGGGTTCCTTACGCAAATGTGACTCTTCTACACCGGGTTCCTAGAACAGACGTAGGTAACGGCACTTGAGGACGCTATTGTTGAGGCAAAGGAAGACATTGTGACCATATGGTGTGACTGTTGACAGTGACGCTCGCTTCCTGGCGGCCATGGTAGGAGGACAGTTCAACTTCATCTATATCCTAAAAAAATGAAGCGATTAAAAAATTATTTCGGTAAAACAATGCCTCGACGGCGACTTACAACCTCTAGTGTACATTATCAATATTTGCAATGAATGGAGCCTGGCTGAGGGGCTCTTTAATAACTCCGGTGAAAAAAGCTAAGATTGATGAGACTTACCGGGAGCTGCAAGGCCTGCGAGGCACATTTTTTTATTGCAGTCGCCTTGCCACCTATGGCACGTTCACACTGGGGAATGCGGCGTCTACAGCGAACGGATTTCTCCTCCCGCCGAAATCCGCGCTGTGCACACTGCTTGCCCACCGCGCCACCGCAACGCGATACAGAGCCATCTGCCGTGTAGGACACTAACCTCCAAGCAGGCGCAGGATATCCCGGATGTTCCCGCGACACGAAACTACGGTGTACTAGAATAGGGGCCAGACGGCGGAACGCGCCACGCACTGCTTCGAAGCCGGGAGCGTAGACAGGTCCCGGATGTATGCGGCGGCGCTGCAGCCGCACGGGCTGTACGGACGCGTTCTCCGTGTGATGCGGCCGGTTGCAGCGTGCTTGCTCTGAAGAACTCTGAAGGAATTCCACGAGTGTCTGTCTCGTTGTGAGTCACATGCAAAAGGTCTTTGTGGCTTTTTGACCCAGTCGACGGCAGATGGGCTGTGACATTGTTCTGTTAGAATATTTGCAAGGAGAGGGTTTCAAATACCTATTGATTGATGTTATGAGTAACTTGTGAGTGTACAAAAGTACGGCTGAAATTTGCAGTTTAACACAAAGGAGAGGAATCGATGATAATGTGGTATGACGGCAAATATAAGGTTGGGCGGGAAAAAGGATAACACGAAGAAAAAAAAAAAAGTTGGAGAACTTGTGAGGTTGTCGTGCGGATCCAACGATCACTCAATGCCGTCTCAATTTTTGATTGTTGTGAATTGCCTGTCTTTTTATAACTTGGCGAAGGCAATGCAAACAGGGAACACAGAGGTCAGTAAAGATTTGGTATCGCTACTTCACTCGCCTGATAAATCTGAAAAGGAAGGGGATGTTGCGTCACTTGATGAAGCTGGAAATCTGACGCTGGTAGGGCAAAGGCTAAACAGCACTCCGGCCGAGCAGAGGGCTTATGTAGAGGAAAGAAGCGATGACAGCCTCATCCATTATTTATGGCAGGGTATGTCGCGCAGAAATTTTTTACTCGCAGCAAATGTGAGGGCTGCCGCTCTCTTCTTTAGCAGAACTCTAGGGTCCGTAGCATAGTCTCAAAATTCACGAAATTTGTGACAGGGGATGATTGCTGTATCCGTCCAAGTAGCTTCTTGAAGCGCTAAAGAAACTTGAGGGAATATATTTACAACCTTCTTCAGCAAAGAGGAGATTTCCAGCGACAGCACAGTTGGTGTCATAATTCGAGTCAAAGCTTTAAATTTGGCTATGCCATAGGCTGCAAATTGCATGCTGATGATTTCACATCAGCAGTTGTGCGTTTTTATGTCCTAACAAGGCTGCAATTTTACGTTAACGATCCTAATCAGTGAGGAGAAGCACGACGAAAAAAGGAAATCGCACTTTAAAGTTAGCTATACGGTTCTTAGCAGGCTGGTGCAACACATGTATGCTGACCCTTCTTTGTCTTTTTTTTTTTTATCTGAGTGCACAACTTTTTCTGGTGCATTCAAAAAGCTAGTTTTGTGACTATAATTAAGAAATGAATTAAGGAATTCATTTGCGCATATTAATTACACTGTAGGTCCCCATTGGTTGGGATGGAATGTACTCGCAATGTGTTTTTTTTGTGTTTTGGCATACTCTGTGTAGTTTTGCAGAGATCCCTTTTAATTGTCGTCTTTCGTACCTGTTTTATTCCTTTCATAGAAATGTAGGATGTCGGTGTGTCTCATACTCGCACATGAGCCTGACGTTCATGATGTAAATAAAAAAAATTCACGAACAAACTGTGCAAATGTAGTTGGGGAGGGGGGGGGGGAGGTTCGCGAAAGCGAATGAGAGGACGAGGGACAAATGTTCATCGCGGAAGAAGGTAAATGCCAAGCAGGGAAGCTCTTTCGCTTTGGGCTATGTACGTACATATTGTTTAGCCTTCTCTTCTACAACTGTGGCTGAGGAACTAAGCACTTGACGTTGGGTCGCGGATGCCGGGGATGCTTTTTTATAAATGCGAACCGCAAAAGAAAATGTGTGCACCTGGAATCCGAGTTGCTTTCAATGAACTCGATATCCTTTACTACGGCGTTATTTCCAGCCAAGATTTCTGTCCGAATAATTCCTGGTTACGTGGCAGCGTGGCTCAAAACAAATTTAACGGCTTTACCCCACCACTTCGGTGTCTGCAAAACCTTTCCTGTCAGGTTAATAAATCCGTCTAATGAGCGTTGAGATGCGCTAGGAGTGCACATATAATTGATTTCTTATATGAAGTGAATTTCGGGGATGCATCTTAACATCTGCCGAGCATTTGCACGTCTATTTGACTGCGACAGAAAATGATTATCAAGATATCAACATGCAGCGCTAACGCTGCGCCGTCCGTTGCGTACATGGATGGATGGATGTTATGAGCGTCCCCTTTGGAACGGGGAGGTGGGTTGCGCCACCAAGCTCTTGCTATTGTACTTCCTAATGTTCTAACTAGGTTAAACAATGAAAAAAGAAAAAAAAAATCACTATGAACTACCACGCCCAAATTTTCTGATCCCCTATTGCGAACTGTGCTTTTGTACGTCTCCGTCTTTTGTCGTTTCCCTACTTTTCTTCCACCAATCCTGCAATCGCCTCTTACTAATGCCTATTGTGGACATGTTTGCTTTACCACTGCTCCCGCTGAACCCAAGGGCTTCAAGGTGGTCAGTCGTGCCTAAACCGACTGCTGGGTAGACGTCTGCACATTCTAATAAAACATGCTCCGTCGTTTCCCTAGCTTTACCGCAGCAAGCACATGCTTCTTCTTCCTTCTTATATCTCGCTTTATAGGTGCGTGTTCTAAGGCATCCCGATCTCCCTTCTCAAGTGCTTCACACAGGCCAATGACGTCTTGTGACGGTGAAATAAGTCCACCTCGGCTCTTTTGCTTAAAGATGCGAGCTCGTCTTAATGCAGGGCGGTGATGCACTGCTCACATGTTGTTGTTGTACGAACTTTCCGAACAATGAAGCCTGCTATGTGTGGCACCACGGCATCGACAAATGCACAAAGGCTTTCGGGCCAGTCAATGCGATGTGTATAATTGTGGTCAACGGCCTGTAGTATTGATGATCTGCGCTTGTCAGTGAGCGTGCTTTTTGCATCTACCGCGGCTACTGTAGTGGTTTCATGCAAGACCACATGCTGGGAGCAGTTTCCAGAACTGGAAGACGTTACTTCCGTCTGAACCAACAGACGCTTGTATGCAGTCAAAAATTGCGCGGCTGTTGGATTGTTATGTGCGCCTCGTCCACGTATGCATCTGAAGAAGTTCTCGGCGTTATCTTGACTGAGTTTGTGCATCAGCAAGTACTTCAGCTGATGCTTGCCAACAAGCTCGTCAAATATTATTTCCTTGCTTGCGATGCATATCAAAACGCCAACGAACACAGTTTTTTTTCAGACCTTCTGTAATTGCACGCCCTGCCGGATCTCTCAGCCCGTTTATGTATGGTCGGGTCTCAGAAAAAGAACGGCTTCCAGCAACCTTCCTTCTGCTTCCGAAGGGGTGCTTTATACGACCTTGCTAGTGGGTTCCTGGAGTTCAAGATGTCGAACAAGTGATCGAAAGTTCTAATGAACTTTGATGTTGCGCTGGCATCCTTGAATTGTGGCAGCTTGAGCACCTGTTCGCAGAAGTCCAAATCGTCGGCAACTGAGGCACTCGATGCTTGTACAGGATATCGCACCTTGAATTTTTGCTTTTCCCGCTGGACGTAAGCTTGTCGCCAAGCCGCAACCCTTCTCCACGTTGCAGTGCCCCCAATGCCACTACATCAGACCATTTCACATCCCTTCCTTCCATGTCAACGAGGTGACTTACGATTGCCAGCTAGTTACGGATGAGCTTAATCATATGGCAGGCATCTAAGATAATGTAAACGTTTTTAGTGCTATCAGTTGGTTTGGCAAAACTTGTGATAAACTGATGAGTGTCCGGTCGGAGCTGAGCACCTAAACATTTAGCCATTGTGTAGTTCGACGACCCACCGTCAAATGTAAAAGAGACAATTTCAGCCTGCATTGATGCCAGTTTCTCAATACCCTGCTTGGTCAGCTACGCTCTCTCTGCGTCAGTGAGTGCGTCAATTAAAAAAAATATACGACTGGCATCTTGACTCTGATGTTTATGCCACCATTCATGATGATGCAAACAGTTTTGGCTTCAGGGAGGCTGTCATCATCCAGCCCCGTTCGAAAGTATGCATACCCAACTATCTTGTCTCCAACAAGTTCTGCACGTTTTCTTATGGCCATGTCATCCACGACCAGAGCGCAGTAAAATGGTTCACTTCGTGCTTGCGCAAACTTTTCGAGAAAAGAAAATGCTTCAGCCGTGAAACCAGGAGCTCCGTCAGTCGATCGATACCAATCCCAAAGTGTACGTTGTGACGGAAGGGCACCATTGAATTTCGATCTGACGTACTCATAGACGACCGCAGAATAAAAAAAAAAAATGTAATGTCAATGCGAACGCACGGAGCTCACGTAGGTACTTGCCCTTCTGTTCGTTGCCCGCTCTGCAGAGAAGCTGCTGAATGTCACTTGAAAATGCAGATGTAAACACGTGCGAGCCTTCTGAGATGAGTTCTCGTTCTCCGATTTCTTTGATGACTTCTTGTGCTGTCTCATTTCTTTCGCAAGCCTTCGCTTCGCTTGCTACAAAGTCTAAATTTTTTTCTTTAACTGCGTTATCTCTTCTTCAGAGGCACTGACTTTGTCTCTGTACCATTGTTTGGTCAGAGAAGACACAGGTGGGTCTTCAACTTCAGGCACTTCGCTCAGATGGGCAGTGCCACTGGCTCGGCAGCCCTGCTGCTTGCGTTCTGGACGCTTACTCTTTACCTGAAATTGACACCATATACTTTTGTTAAATTTCAAGTTAGATAATGCATTGGCTAGTAAACCAAATGTAGTTTATTGGCTATACCACAAACTTAGTGCTGGGACGTCTGAGCACCTAAAGCTTTCGCCTGACGAAGCAAACTCCAGTGTGCGGGAGCTGTCTTACGCGAGCAGAGGGGACACGGTTCATACTTTTCATTTTTGCAGGCGGACAGGGCATTAATTGCATCTGCAATCACGAACACTTCTTTTCAACGAAACGAAGCAGAAAAACAGCGCCCACGGCACACCTTCTTCCACGAACACAATCATGCAGCACAATATGGAAAAAAATATTGTTCAGAACACTGTCGACATCGAGACGTTTTGTTTCCTTTACTTCAATATACCTATCCGACAAGGGCCTTCGTCGACTCACGATTTCGGTGCCGCATTGATACCACGAATACATATCACGTGAGGCAAATCATTTTTGCGCGCGCATGTCATGGTATGACATTCTGCAGTAATAATGACAGGCTGCTGTAGATGCTGCGGAAACGCAGGAAACACGAAAGGCACATTTACCGCCTGCAGTCTCGTTGTTTGCCCGGTGCGGCCAAAGCACTCTAGCAAGAAGTGCACGGAGCACAGGCGATCTCCATCTCCATGCACTCCAGCAAATCCTACATATCGTCCTTGTCTAGTACACTGTAAGGAAACTAGAGGGTACTGGAATGGGGCAGTGGGTCCAGCGGACAGCTTGGCAAGTGCCGACGGCGTTGCAAAAAACGCTGAAATTGCGGCGGCGGTGCCATCGCTTTCTCCTGAAGCTCCGCCTGTTTCGGCAGCGCCCACTGGCTGAGACGACCTCATGGGCCGAGTGGCTGTCGTGTGCTTGTCGTGTCGTTAGCATTGTTTCCGTCACTCTTTCTCCATTTTATTGACTGCAGGCCGGCTCCATGCAGCTTAGGTAGGGCCTCCGACGCGACTGCGTCCGACGTGCGGACCCGCTCATTCAGGTGAAGGCGACGGTGGCGCCACTAATTTTTAAAGCGAAAGATTTAATGGCCGCGAACTTGTGATTTCGCCGTGGCGGTGCTTCCAGGAGGCACATGACGTCACAACGCGCGCCTCGCTGCGAATTTTTCTCTATTTCTCCCTAGTCACTATTGCGCATGCGCCACAAGTAGCACCGAGCCACAGGTGTTCCGCCGCTGCGCAGCGCCGTGCCTCTACGCCACCGCCGTTTGGTATGACGTCACACCGCGTTCCTCGTTGTTGCGCTCACCTACGCTCGCTTCTAAAGCCCCTCAATTTTCCAAAAGAAGTGCCATTCTTAAATCTTTCCGTCACCGCGCTCAGCCTGGTGTTTCCTCCTCCACACCTCCTGTCGCCCCAGCCTCCTCCGCTCCCCCATTGGCCAATCTGTGTCACGTGGAAGCAGGCACCACGCTTTTGCATAATTTTACTTTCCAGCGTGGAAGCAGGCGCCGCGCTTTCGTCTATTTTTCCTTTCCAGCGCGCTCCGATCGCCATTGTCGGCTCTGTGCGACGAAAGCACGGCAGACGGACTGATCGAGTGCGTTAGCGGAATAGAATGTGTTAGGGCCGAGAACTTAATAGTGATGCTGTGTTGCTGCGCCTTCGGTTGCCGCAACGGACACAGCGACGGCAAAAAGCTTTCTTTCTTTGCCATCCGGCGGGCGCAATGCTCCAAGAAGAAAAGTGTGGATACACAGGATTGGGCGGGCTGACTTCGAGGAAGTGCAAAAGACGCACGGCTTTGTGAAGTAAGTGCCACGGCGCCTCACAACCCCTTCTTTTGAGCCTAGTTCGCGCCTTCTGCTTCGAAAAAGTGTACGTGTTCATGCTCTGCGTAGTTTTTAGTGCGTTTAAGCTGACTTTCTTTCTCGAATGTGCTCTTTGTTTCATGTAGTTTCCTCTTGCGGTGAAAGTGCACGCATCTGCAGCTGGCCTGTGCCATAAAAGCGACTTTATTCAGGCTATGTTTGGAGCTCCACCAGAGAAGTTAGCACATTCTCGACGCTTTTTCAAGGCTCACTATGACTTATAGATGCAGTCTTTTAGCTTCGAATGTACGCCCGCGTGTATTGATTTGGTTTGTGGTGATTAATGTTTTTAACGTCCTGGACCGACTAAAGCTATGACGGAGGTCGTAGCGGATGGCTCCAGATAACTTTATTTAGGTCGCCAGGGGATGTTTAACGTGTACTTTGATCATAGAGCCGTACGTGGGCCGGTAAATTGCACGTTCGCGTTTCGTAATTCTCGCGCGGGCGGGGTAGCGCTGCGCCAGAAGTTGGCGCCTCGGCGCGATCTTATCTTTTTAATAGATTTCATTTACTAGTTGTAACAACGTGTCATTATTTCGTGCTATTGACGGCGCCTCCAGGGCACCAAATTGGCAACGGGAACACGAAAGCTAGAACCAGGGCTGGATGGGGCTCGCCGAAACCTGTGCATGCCAAGGGGGTATAAGATCGGCTGTCCGCAACAGCGGACAGCCAATTTTGTATGCGAACACTCCCTGCGCCGCCTGCTTTATTGTAATGTCGCGTGCTCTTCAGAGACCTCCGTTAGCCGTAACATGTGCCCTCCTGGAGCAGCACTTGTAAAAAAAAATTTATCGTCACGATTACCAAAGCGCCCCGCAATGAAAAAAGCGCCCCGCGACTGCTGCAACATACCGCGCCCGTGCGAGGACAATTACGGAACACCAACTAGGAATCTCTTTAACGGGCCCCTTGCATTTCGCCTCTATCCCGGCTGCTGCCGGTTGCGTGCTCGATATTGGAGGCATGAGCAGGGGCTACTCGCCCGATTTGTGCGCAGGGTTATAATAGCCGAGAAAGGCTGCAAAGCACCACAAGCCCGCTGATAAGGATTAACATTTTTATTGCTTAACGTTAACATTTTTGTGCGTCCAATTAAGTAAATGGGTATCGCATGAGTCGTATGCACTGTATGTTGCCTGCCATCTGTTGCGACAAATAATTTCGTGTTTTTGATTATGGAGTGCGGACAGGGTTGCCGTGGAAGCTACGCAGAGAGATGTTATACAAATCCGTTTTTTTTTTCAATTCAACACTGAAATTGTTTGTTTCTCTTCTCAGGACCACTTCACTGAAGATCTGTAGATCAGATCAACTGCATTATAATGCAGCAATTGCTCTCAATGTATTTTGCACATGTTTGTGTTTACCAAGTTTACGTCCTGGTACCACTACAAGAATTAGTGCATCTGTTGCAATCCGCTTTAATAATTCTTTTTTTCCTTCGGGTTTGACTGCCTGTGCGAGCCTGACAGCTCAGTGGACTGTGTGTATTTGTGCAGTATACTTGTCTGCAACACTGTGATAAGCACCTTTATTAAACCCATTTCAGGACTGTTCGGTCCTACAGCCCTATTGTTCAGTCTTTATACCCGACGCGGTTACTAAGCCACCGCGGCGGCCGCATTTTAATGCGGGCGATATGCAAAGACGCCCGTGTCCAGTGCATTGGGGGCGCGTTAAAGAACCCCAGCAGGAAAAAAATTATTCCGGAGTCCCCCATTACGGGGTGCCTTATAATGAGATCGTGGCTTTGGGACGTAAAACCCAAGGAGGAGGAATAAACTTTTATTGTGGAACCAGCACTTTATGATGGCCGGGCCTAAGCCTCCCACGAAGGGACGTCGAGGGCTTGCCTCGCCGCCGCCTCGCGGGCGTGCTGGGTCGCCCAGGTTTGGTCGTCAAGGGCGGAGCTCCGCAGAGCCTCATGCAACCTCGACGAGAGAGTCGTGGTGTTAGTCGGGGTGTACTGTGCTGGGCACTCCCATAGCATATGCGGAAGTGTAGCCGCATATGCTATGCATATGCGGCTACACATACATATACCCAAGAATCATTTTTTTTTCCCTGTCTTGTGTGCCTTGACTGTTCCAGTTAACGCAACACTGCTTCCTTGCGAAAACCTGAAACGCGAAAGAATACAGACACACTTAGTATACAGATATAAAATCAGCACTTCGACAAGTGTTCCTGGTGCCAATGAGGGGGAGGGGGCTAATTATTTTCGGAACCTCTGCCCAGTTGTCCCATCAAGTTCCTTCTTTTTTGCTATCAAATTCGAACCATTTGCACTGTAATGAATAAATAAAAAACGATTTCTTGTGCCGGTACTTTGTTCAAATGATCTATACTGTCTATGTGTGAAAACGTTGCTCATGGCCACCACAACCTGTGCATGACCTACACACATCTGTAAAAGGCGTGGAACAGAAGCGGCCTTGTTGCTAGGCGTTGCTGCCCGGAGACAGTCGGAATCTCTCACGCGCCGGCCGAACGAAAGTATCATGCAGGTACGTAAATGAACCTACGAAACCACGTACACATACTTCCACGCTGTCAAAACCTGAAACTCTGGTAATTACGCGTATGTTTGAGCACACCGCGTGCTTGCGTCGTGTTCAGCAACACGAACGCTCAACGTGCGCGCGCTATACGCCTTCAATACGCCTTAAATAACGGTGCTTTTCTCTATTTCTTCCGCAATTCCAACACGACATTCTGAAGGCCAGTTAGCGACTGATAAAGCAAGATCTCGATTCAGAAAACCGCTGCGCAGGGCTCGAACGAACTTTTCCGCGGATTTCCTCCCGCAGCGTGTTAGCCGCCGTCTGCTACGGTAGGGTCAGCATCGGCGGCGCCACCGTCGAGTCCGCGCCGATCGGAGGAGGAGGGGAGTGGTTGGCGCTAGGGGGCTAGGGTAGGTTAGCCACCCTAGCTAGGGTGCCTCGATGCACGCGCGGCGGAGGAGGGGAGCGCGCGCATCTAAAACCCCTTAAACTTCGTAAAGTAGTGACACTCTCCTCCTCCGCCTTCACTCCTCCTCGTTTCTCCTCTCTTTGACGCTCCCTCCTCGACCGTGGCGCCGCCTACACTGCTCGAGCGTAGCAACGGCGCCAACATACGCTCCTGCCACTCCGTAGACGCTTCTCGAGCAAAAATGGCGCTGATGCACGGCGCGAGGGCCCACGTGATGCTATTAGGCCAAAAGCGACGCGGCATCGGCCTCGGCCAGAGCGCGCAAGGAGGAGGCGGCATTCTTCAAAACGTTGCACTACTTTACGAAGTTTGAGGGGCATTCCGCGCATCGAGGCACACTAGTTCGCGTTACTTTGGGAGATTGAGGAGTTTTCTCGCTTCGCCAGCTGCGCCGCGTGCCTGATAACATGTCGGAGGATTGAAAAAGAGAGCTCGCGTGCGCCGCAACCACAGTTGAGGCGGCAGTATGGACGGCGACAATTCTGATAAGCAGGAGGAGGCCTGGAAGCGACATCGGAACGAGATGAAGAGGAAACGAATCGCCCATGAAACAGACCAACAGCACGCCGAACGACTGGCTAAACGCCGCACATAGCTAGACAACCAGACTAACCCGGACTCAATCAAAATTAACGAAGGCTAACCATGCTATGCCCTAGCTTCCGCTACGTATATCCTGGCATAGCCGAGCTAAGCCACTGCCAATTTTTTCAAAATAAAAGAATCATCAGCGGAGAGCCCGCCGTGGACCCACTCCCCCTTTCTAGTAAACCCTATGGGCGTCTTGCGCTGGAGTTTGAGGTTTAGTTGCGGCGCCTGGTGGCGGCGAGAAACGTTATCTGAGTAGTACCAGTTTGGGTAGTATTGAGCCCTGGCTGTGGCGAAGCACGTTTCTAGCCCGAGCTTTGCGTCGATTTGCGCTTTTCCTGCGCTGTTGCGAGTGCGAAAAGGCTCTTCGCTTCTCACAGACCACGCGGACCTCCGTGCGAGCTGGCCGCAGCCTATAGTTTAACGAAAACGGACTCTCCGTGTGCCGTGGTGGGACGTAATGCTGGAAGCAGAAGGAATAGGCGACGTTGATCCGGAGAGACCTAGCTCAGCCTCGAAAAAGCGTCACCGTCGTTACTGCTGCGTCGTGGGCTGCCATGAACAAGGAGGCCTGAATCCCAACATCACATTCTACCGTTTTCTTTCAAGGCCTCACGAAACGGAGCGTCGGGCGTGCTGGATAACTGTAGTTCGTCGCGCTGGGTATGCGAAACTTCGCGCCAGGCTGATTGCTTCGCCTGTCTTGAAGCTTGCTTGATTATCTGCGTTGCTAAAGATTAGTCTCTTACACCTACAGTCCCGACGGCAGACAGACATAGCAGCAGGCATGGCTGGTGATTCACGATTCGAGACCCGGCCACAGCGACAATTAACAATTCGACCGGTGCGAAGTGGTGAAGTGACAGGTGGGTGCAAATGACCACAAATGGTCGGGCTGAGTCGGTGATAATTCACTACCCCACTACGAGCAGCACAGGTTAGAGAGTTAAATGTGCTCATCCTCGACCTCAAGCCAGCATGTTGAGGCAGCGCAGCAAGGTAGTATTTATTGCAGCAAATCGATGTTCGAGCGCTGTCATTAAAAGCAACATCAAGCGAGCAGCGCACGAGCTCGCACTGCAGCGCGATTCGCTCGTACGTCACTGCGAGTTCATATGCATTGCATCAGTTATTTATCGACATAGTAGTTCTGCGGAAATCCGCAAGGTGGAGAGAAGTAATGAATAAAGGGAAAATCAGACATCCACCCGTTCGCAGCAATTGCTACAAAGGAAACCCATACGGGTTCCTCGAAAGAAAAGCCTCATAGTTGTAGAAAAATTCGTCCTGGTCCCGGACCAGGACCAGGACCAGGACGGTCCTGGTCCCGGACCAGGAAGTAGAGAGGAAGGGCTCATACATTGCTCTGCTATACTTGGACTGCCAAGTCTGCTTGAATTACTCGCCGGGCAAGTTGAGCGAGCGCTCTGTGTTTCATGTTTCTTCGGTCGTCTCTTTCCTAATACACTGCGATTAGCATTCCGTCCCTTCAGCCTATAATTTCGATTTAAGGCTTTTTTTTTTTAAGAGTCCGTTTGAAGGTGCATCACGGAAATTGTGTCGTGTGTTGCTGACTTCGCCGAAGAGCAAGTCGGTGGTAAGCCTGTTTCGGATAGTGAAGCTCGAACGCACGGTTGACTGTACTTTTGTTTAGGCGAAATGCAAAAAAAGAAAGAAAAGGAACGCGAGCGCGCGCTTTATCTAGACGCAGGTTAAAGAGTAAAAATTAATCCGCGGTGCCTCCAGTATACGGCGTGCCTGAAAACTATACCCTGGTTTCGGCGCATAAGGCCATGAAACTTAATTTTTTTTAGACTTACCCTGATAGGGAAGCAACGGGACTCACCTGTTCTTTTCAGTCAGCGCTCCTTCTTTCTTGCCTGACGTCACATTACCTTGTGTAGCGCGCCTTGAAGAGGAAATGGGGAGAGAAGCGTCCTTAGAGGAAAGGTACGGAGAAATGGTTATACTTGGTATTCACTGTGCCGAATTTAACGAGGCTTGTTACATTACAGAAAAGTAAACTACACGACTATAGCGAGCAGAGAACGGCTCGCCCCATAATCCTAGTGTTGGTTTAGGGCGTTATGCCTCATATTTAATTAATTTTTTTTAGGCTTAGCGGAAAGCGAACGGGCTTCATGCGGTGCGCCGTCTTTCTTGCCTGGCGTCACGTCACCTTTTGCTTTGCTTATGGCGAGATTCCATCTGAATACATGCAAATGGCTCAATCGTTGTGCTTTCTATTGCCTGCACCAAATTTAATGAGGTAAGACTGGACAAATAGGAGAAAATGCCTTGAAATAGGTGATGTCACACTGACGTGCCGGCGCGATACTGTCTCGGCGCAAATTTTTTTTTTTAAAGAAGGTTACTTCGCCTTATTTCTTTTTTTCAAGTGCAGTTAACGTTATTACTTTGCTTAGCACACTTTGCGGACTCGAAGACCAAGCCGGCAGGCATCGTCACGAAACAGACAATACAAAGTCAATAAACAATCAACAGCAGCGTTAGCAAAACGTTTGCAGTAAGCAAATCCGGTCGTGTGTTGTACGTGGGAAAAAAAAGCGTATTTATCTGTGCGTGTTCGTGCAAAGTAAGATACTGTAGCCTTAGCACGGTTGTGCCTGGTATGTCTGGTTTTTGTCTCAGAAATGGTAAGGGTTACATTGATGGAGTTCAAATGCATTAAAAGACGTATTCATACCACCGAATATGTGAACTTATAGCTTTCAAAGAATCATTGCCTTGTCTACACTGATCAGTTATAGCTCCTTGTCGTCGCTGTACTAAACCGAAAATTCTAGCGAGTTGAACTTCCACGAATAGGTAGGTGCGTATTACAGCGTATTTGGGAAGAGATAACCACAGAAACAAAAGACAAGTAACCGAGCGCCGACTTTTAGCTGGTCTAGTCGCACGGAAAGTACATACTCATAGAAAGAGATTACAAGTTCCAAAGACTTGCTGGAGACATATGCTCATACACACGCTCATGCGCACGTATTGTACAGTATGAAAAAAAGAATGAAAACACAACCAATGCGACCTCAAATGCTTAACACCTGCATACAAAATTTACTTTCTTTGTCTACTAAGGAAATGGGGGGCGGGGGGGGGGGGGGGGAGGGGAGGGCTCTCACGTTGCTCTCAGATTCAGTCTGTCAAATCAGCTTTAGGTTAAGTTCCGTTAGGTTACGCTTGTCTAGCTGTCCTGTTGGTTGAGTGATCGCTCTGCTTCTCTTTTTCTGTTTCCGTAATACACTGTGATTCACCTATTAACATATTAGCGTGTATTCTTGATTGAACGTTTTGCCTTTAGCGAGCTTCCGAAAAGGGACCACGGGAATCGGCTCACGTCTCGCTGGCTTCGCCTAGGAGGTAGTCGGCGACGAGCCTGCCCCTGTTCGCGGAGATCGAACGTAGGGTCCATTGCACTCTCGCGTAGTCCAGTCTCGAGGCAGAAAGCCAAACCGTGGTCAGCAGGATCGCGCCGAGTAGGACGAAGGGCACAACGGGACCTCGTGACCTTCGCCATGAGTGACTGGCGCCATGTGCTCTGCGCGAAAGGAAATGAATTGGTCTGTACCGGCTGTAGTTTGAATCTCTTACACAATGCACAAAGCCTATAGATAGGTCAGCCCCTAGAGAGTTGTAGTTTCTCGGTAAACATGTCATCGTTTGTGGGTTAGCGGGTTGCGGGAGTCGTGGACAGCAGTAGCAAAGATGGTAGGGACATCTGGTGCCGTTTTATGCAACTACAATGCGATTGAAAAAAAAAAAAAATTGTGACCATCCGCGTTCTCCACGAAACAAAAAGTATAAGGGTATTACAAGTTAACCATTACCGCATTACCAACGCTTTTCGCCAGTAGGTAAACAGTATGTGTAAGTCACTGCGAGATTAGCCTTGGGTGCTCCCTGGTTAGACTATGCGTCATCAGAAGTCGCTACCAGTTGATGCCGTGCGCCTCCACGGAATTACTTTTACGGACACTCTGTAACTCACTTGTATTAGAGAGTTTCACTCTGTCCGTAAACGTTTTAGTTTGCGGAATACCGTGACAGCACTGAGGCAGAGGTGCACAGCAGCTCCTGTGGCAACCGTCTTGCAGCGCCGTCTTGTGAGGCGACGGTGGGGGCGAGCAAGATTGCAAAATCAGGTCGTAAGGCACTTACAAGCTGTAACATAAGTTAGGCATCAAATATTTGTAATGTGTGAATAAAGGTAACTTTTGTGTTTGGTTACGTCGTTTCTGTACCCTAGTGCCCATACACCGTCTTCTGCACCCACAAGGCGTGGGTGCAGAAGACGTTTCTTTTTCTTTTTTTGCAAAATGACGCTACCCAGCAGTTGAAGTCACCGAAGCTGACAAGTGTGTTGTACACTGTAGTCGGCATATTGTATGCTATGAAGTCTACTTCTGTTCCCCCCCCCCCCCCCCCACAAAAGAAAGAATAAACTTTCTGTTTTGCTTTTCTGTAGGCGCACGGCATTTGAAAAACATTCAGTACAGTTCGCATGCGCTTTTCTTGCTTTATGCAATGATTGGTTGTTTGTAATTGCAGTAACCAAAGAAGTAAAAAAAAATGTTACCGATGATTACCATACTTCCTAATGCGAAATTTGAGCGTAGCTCGATGCGTGTTTTCATTGTGCGATATATTGAGGCAAAGAATTCGGGACTGAAATCACCGCACCGACTGGCAGTGGGCCAGTGCCGTCAGCGCCTTTGTAGAGGAAGGGCAGTATGGGAACGCTGGTATGATGAGCGTCATCGGAGCCAGCTGTGGAAGACGACGACGACGAACGCTCACGCACGATAACGCCGAGGAAAGATGATGCTGAACCCAGGAACGAGAGCCTAAAGCCTGGGATACATGGAGCGGAAAACCGGCGTCGAACGCTCGCCCCTCAGCTACAGTGTATTATAATGGGTACTAGTACACTGTACCTCGGAGTCCAAAAATTGGCTCCCGCCGGCTACCCGGTCGCGTATTTCCAATTGCTAGTAGGTACAACGGCGCGTGGCACTTGCGGAGACGACGGACATTTGCGCGCATGCGCGAGTAAGAGCGGGTGCGAGAGAGGAAATGTGGGGACTTTTGCTCCTTGAATATACGACTCTGCCTAAGCACTGCGGAGGAGTTTCTTACCGCCTGTTGTATGCGCTTGTCCCTAGGCGCGCCGGCAGAAGTCGCGGGGCGCGGTAGTGCTGAACCTAGCATCGCAGTTTGGCGGCTCGACGCAATTATATTTATTCAATCGTGTTGTTTGCTAATTAAAACAACGTGTCACTATTTTGCATTACTGGCGGCGCCTCCAAGACACCAAAGCGGCAACGGAGACATCAAAGCTAGAAGCCGGACTGGTCCGTGGGTTGGGGCTCGCAGAGGCTTGCGCGTGCCAGGGGAGTATAAGATCGGCTGTCCGCTATCACGGACAGCCAATTTTTTATGCGAACACCCCCTGGCACGCTTCGGCCTCCGCGACCCCAACCCACGTGCTGCCCTGCTTCCAGCTTTGATCCCCGCGCTACCGCTTGGGTGCCCCGGAGATCCTGCGCCGCCTGCTTTAATATAACCTCAGGTGCTCTCCTGAGGCCTCTGCCTACCGGTTACATGTGCCCTCCTGGAGCAGTGCTTGTAAAGAAATGGAATCTATCGTCGCGACCAACAAAGTGACCCGCGACTTATACAACACCAGTCAGAACCTTGCCCCTTCAGAGACAGTGATCACCAAATGGGGCGTCCGTGCCCACTGCCTCACCGCGCGGGCAGTCAGTGGCGGATCGTAAACAAACTCGACCCCCCTCCGCCATGCCGGCACGCCTAGGGACAAACGCACGCTACACGCGCAAAGCAACTTCCCCACTGTAGTGCCTAGGCAGAGTTACATATTCAAGGAGCAAAGACCCCCAGATTTTCTCTCTCGCACCCGCTCTTACTCGCACCTGCGCAGAAACGTCGAGCGCCGTCAAAGGCGCCACGCCCCGCTGTACCTACTAGCAATTGTAAAAACGCGTCCGGGCCTGGGTTTTCCGATCGGACCTACCCGGTCCGATCGGAAAACCCGCTAAATTGCGATGCTAGGTTCAGCACTACCGCGCCCCGCGACTTCTGCCGGCGCGCCTAGGGACAAGCGCATACAACACGCGCTAAGAAACAGACGTATATTCAAGGAGCAAAAGTCCCCACATTTCCTTTCTCACACCCGCTCTTACTCGCGCATGCGCGCAAACGTCCGTCGTCTCCGCAAGTGCCACGCCCCGTTGTACCTAATAGCAATTGGAAATACGCCGCCCGGACGAGACGTTCATTTGAGGGATCGCCAGCAGTCTGCGCAGGCGCGAGTAAGAGCGGCCACGACAGAGAAAATTACGGATGAGGTTTCTGAGCGCGTGTTGTAGCATTTGTCCCCTAGACATGCCGGAATTACGGACTGCGGTCGAGTTTACGTTCCGCCGCTATCTGCCCGCGCGTTCAGGCAGTGGGCCCCCGGACGGACGCCCCATTTGGTGATCACTGTGTGTGAAGGGGCAAGGTTCTGATTGGTGTTGTATAATTAAGTCGCGGGTCGCTTTTTTCGTCGCGACGATAGATTGCATTCTTTACAAGCACTGCTGCAGGAGGGCACATGTAAGCGGCAAACGGAGGCCTCAGGAGAGCACCTTAGGTTAAAGCAGGCGGCGCAGGCTCCAGGGCACCCAAGGGGTAGCGGGGGCTCAAAGCTGGAAGCAGGGCGTCCCGTAGGTCGTGGCCGCGGAGGCCGAAGCCTGCAGGATGTGTCTGCATAATAAATTGGCTGTCCGCGACATCTTATACACCCCTGGCACGCGCAGGCCTCGGCGAGCCAACACCGGCAGAATAGTCCGGGTTCTAGCTTTGATGTCCTGGAGGCGCCGCCAATAATACGAAATAATGACACGTTACAATTAGAAAAAGAAAGACGATTGAATAAATATAATTACGTCCAGCCGCCAACTTGTGACGCTAAGTTCAGCACTACTGCGCCCCGCGTCTTTTGCAACTCTGCCTTATAGATTCGCTACTGCTCTCACACAAACATCTGTGATGTTATTTACAAGGTACTTCGCCGTAAGGCGCGAGAAAGTTATGATCCGCCGCGACTGACTTAGCACGAGCGCCGCAGATGCGAGACAGTCCGTCCGGCACAGCGGTCGCCAAATCAGGCGTCAGTGCCCGCAGCTTCACCTATTTTACAGCGCCGGCAGCCAACGTCCGAGCGTAAACAAACTCGACCCCACTACGCGGTACCGGCACGCCTCAGGACAAACGCCTACAACACACGCTAGGAAACCTCCTTCGTAGTGCCTAGGCAGAGGCATATATTCAAGAAGTCCCCAAATTTTCTCTCTCGCGCCCGCTCTTACTCGCGCCTGCGCACTAACGGCTGGCGATCCCTCAAATGAACGTCTCGTGACGCCCGGCCCATAGAGTTTCCTACAAGAATTACTAGAGGGAACTCTGGCGCTAGTGTCTACGGGAGCTGCAATGGGAGCGCCTGTCCCAGCATGGGAATTATGGGAAGTACATGGATTTGCCTAAACTTCGTCCTTTTGGCTTCAAACGGCATTGCAACTTTGTTAACTCGTCATTTTCAACAGTATAATGCGGAATAAATAATTAAATAAACATCATTAAAATTGGCCAACGGCAGGAATCGAACACAGGGACTCTAGCACAGAAGCCTGATATTGAAACCATTAAGCCACGGACGCACGTATCGAGAAGCGAATGAAACGTCCTTATGAATTTATCGCGGGCATGCCAGTGCCTTGAGACGCTTGGCGCGTTTCGATTTGGCCACCGGGGCAAGCTCAATCGTTGCAATTAATAGAAACTGTACGCGTTCCCGGCGTCTTCTGCACTTCGAAGAATATAGATTGTGCCGAAATGTACGACAATAATATTTATATAGCGTAATATACAAAGCCACAAGAACGTCTGAATCCACAAGCACGAAGATCAGACAAATCCAATGTACATCCCATCATTCCCATGGTAGGACAACGACTACAGCGCCAGAGTTCCCTCTAGTAATTTTGGGGGGAAATGGCGGGAGTGCCCCTCGCGCTTACCAGGCGTCGCGACGATCGATCTCCCACCGACTTCCGACAGCCGCCGAACGTTCTTGTGTGGTGTTCCTTTTTAGCTGGTGCCTCCTTAGGAGCGTCCGACGCGCGGCCGCGCCGGAGCGACAGAATGTGGGCGTTTGCGCTTGGTTGGCCGCGCACGTTTGGTCTCTCTGCGCGTGAAAGGGACACCATCGATCGTTACAGTCCAATATTGAATGTTTGGGAGCATGAAATTAAGAGTACAAATTTTTGTATACTTATTTTTCGTCTACAAACTTAAGTGACGTGCTCACGGAACAGATAATTATAAATGCGGCACAGTTTTTTTTACCAAACCATTGAAAAATTGCAATTACCGTGAGATATCCTGCTTGAAGCCTTTGTTCTGCGTAAGTGTTGATTATTACTCGACATGCAGGAAAATGAGTGACAGCAAAGGTAAACTTTGACCATATTTACAACGTCAAATTGCAGTTAACCCGGCGGACTCCACTAAGTGCATAATGGAAGTCTAAAGAAAAAAAAAATTATGCCGATGTCCTCAATAACATTTCCTCGTTTTAAGAGGTTAACTTTCGTCGGGGGTGATGGGGTCTTAACCTCCTTGAATTTACTGGTGACGCCAGCGTCACTAGAACCGTCGCGTGGGTGCTATGAGCTACCATTGGCTAATCTGAACTAATATTTCGCCTTTTCGCAACTCTTGGCGGTGCTCGATGACACAGGTTGCACTCTTTTCTTGTCCAAGTAACATGCTTCCATTCATACTCTGGAACATCGGGGAATATTGTTAATGGCACCGTATCGTTTGTCGACTGAGGCACATCGCCTGACATTTCGACTGGCTATGGCCCGCTTCGAAGTGCCGCTCGCAGTTCACAGTGGCATCATCCATATATTTGTCACCACTTTTGATATTTCGGCCCCATTGTTGCAGTATCTCATTTTTAGGGCTGCGAAAAAGACTATGTCGTTGTGCAAAATTCGTGCTCAGGCACCACTCGCTCCTGTCACTGCCCGCACACTGAAAATATCTTGCACTTATCGTGTCTGAGAAGACAGAGCGATCAACGCGTACGGGGACGCATAGAAACGACCGACTATTATTAATGCAACCGCTGCCAAGAGTTATTTCCAAGAATGGCAGGTAACGAGAACAAGAAAAAGACATTAAACGTACGAAAGGAAATAAAAAAAGGAAGAAATGCGTACACTAAATAAATTAACTTTAATAAATTACTGACTGCCGCGTTGCAGCTTGCAGGTGCTGTTGTCTGCGTCCGTATAGAAAAGGCGACGCTTGCAAAGATAGCATGCAGAGGGACAACTGAAACTACTACGCAAAAAGACTGACGAAATCCAGAAGGGTATACACCGCAAGCTGTATGCCCCGAGGTGAGCGGCAGACGAAACTAATGAGACGCATACGGTGACGCACGGCACCGTTGAGCGTCCTCGGAGCGCACATGTGGTGATACCGAAGGATCCTGCTTCCACGTGAAATGCCGAAAGGCGTCAGAATAGTTTAAAGAAAGAACGGGTGTTCTAGACAACTACATGACAGTGCCAAGCGTTGGCAAGAAAGAAAGCGTCCGCTCGGTATACGGTTGTCGCGGATTGCAAGAGAGGCGCTCGGAGACTGCACAATATCCAAGTGCTCTATAGGGGCAATACTGTAACCATGGCAAAGTCGTGGAAAGCAGCGAGACTGGAATACAATGATACGCTCATTTCAGCAGTGCAAACACGTGGCATAATTTGGGATTGCGGTCGCCAGGACTACGAGGACCGGCGAAAGAAAGTCCCTTCTGCTCGAATGCCTCGAGGAAAAAGATGGAAGACACATTGTAGTTAGAAGCCGACCATGCCTGGTCTCCTGGCTGTTTGCATCTCTGTGGGCCCAGGCGGCGCGCGCAATGCCTGGGGCACCGAGAACGAGAGCCGGTGACAGGCCCATTTCACGCCAAGTACCGAAAATTCTATCCTCTCCGGCTGCGATACTAAACGCTTGTTCTTGGAGGTGGCTTTAAAACAGGAACGGAAACTGAAGTAAACACGAATCACCACAATCTATTTTTACACAAAGTAAACGTCGCTGTTGGAGAACCACAAGACCTTCTGCAACGCCTGCACTCCGCGGTGCAACCGCTCACCCAACGTAGCCAGACGGCGCAAAGCCAGCCCGCTAAAATGCTCGCAGCTCAGTGAAATGTGTAGAAATCCTTCGTAAGCGCCTGTATGAAACTTTTTACGAAGTTGTTTGGTCAGTAACAACAAATAATACAATAAAAACCCTACTTATTCTTTTGTTTTTTGTTATCCAGAAACCCATTCGTTATGTCTGGCAACCCTGACAGATCTGCGGCGAGCGCGCGGCGGCGTCCGCCCGGTTTGTCACTGCGTATCGGCGTCGTCCCGCCGTGTCTATTTGTGCCGCGAGATGCTCGCCGTGAAAGAACGCTCCATGTATCCTGGGCTTGAGACTTGCGCTCTTAAAAAAAAAAGGAAGAAATAACAAAAGGAAAGAAAAAGAGAAAAAAGAACTTCTCGAGATGACGCACGTTCAGCTTTGGTCCCTGAAACCGTGACACGACAAATAAATAAAAAAAAAAACGGCGCGTCAACATTATCATGCCCACCATTATAACTTTAGATGCTTGTGAATTCACGATGCTCCCATCTATTGCTCAAATACATTTTGCAGATCTCAAGGTGTTTATGCACTAATGTACGTCACTTGCCCCTTAAGCGCGTAGCTTGGTCGGTTATGTTCTATTAAAGGTTGTCTTGAAAACCTCTCTACGTTCGAAATTCGAACTGCAGGCGTACTACGTCATAGCAAAAATGTTGAACGAGGGCTGTCACAGAAAATGCTATGACCGGCCACATTATTTCATGCAAACGGCCGTCGTTATTTGTTCTGGTTGAATTTACCCGACATTCAGACTTTAGCGCTGAACCTTTAACTTCGCGACTCGTAAACATTTCGAATTTTCAGAAGGCCGGGCTGTACATTTAGTCTAAAGAAGTGCTGCATCATTCTGAAGAGGCTAGATGTGCTAGCTAATCGTGATGCTAAAACTTGTCCAAATGCCGGAGATTGGAAAAAAAATATGAGTGAAACATTAGAAGTTTACACTGGATACGTATACTTGTCGTCCGACACACACAAAGAAAGAGAAAACTCTCGCGGATTCAATGCACATGTTAGAACATATGCGAAGTGACGCTTAAAGGGACACTAAAACGAAACAATAAATCAGTTTAGACTAATGAAGCATTGTTTGAGAACCATCCCGGCAGTCACTTAAAAAAAATTGTTTGATTATTAGATGAGAAATTGAAGGTCCAAGTATCAATATTTGAATTTCGCGCCGAAACCCCAGCGCCGGTACGTCAGCGTGACGTCAGGGATTCCAAAGTATGTTTTCGCATTTGGGCCGCTTTGGCTCAATAAAGGTTCCCGAAACTTGCCCTGTTTAATATTTGGTTCCTTTAGAACACAATGTAGTCAATCTGTACCGCTATATATAATTAGTAGGCCCTAGAAGAGGCCATGAAAATCTAAGACGTCACAGCCTCCAGGTGCAGGAACTAAAGTAGGCGTCACCACCCGTGTTTCGTTCTTGCGCTTTTTGTAGCTTACCAAACGTCTCATCGTTGTAAGAGTGGTGTTTTTGGTGTTGTAAAACGGTAATTTACTGATGCAGAAGAAATCATTTTTTCACTTTAATTAACCTCTTATCTTAAAGGGACACTAAATGATTTGTAACTAATCGCGATGCATACAATTTACTGATGACAGGTGTACGAACAGAAAATCACGACACGTATCAAGCCACTTTTACGGATTCTCTACCGGTTGTGTCAGAGTGGGACATACCCAATCTGGAAATTGACCAAGGACGGACACACCAGCAGTGGCACCTACCAAATTGCTAAGTCAAAGTAAATCAAAGAGTTCGTGAAATATAACTTCCTGTTCTGTTAACAGATCGATGCGCTTTCGATATATTTGCGAACCGACATTATAGATGCAGCTTTTAGGAAGGAAGTTACTTTTTCGTAAAGTATATCAGAGCTGTACATACGGGGTCAGCACACAAAGTTTATGTGAGCCAATTCATGGGTGCCTTTATACACACACACACACACACACACACACACACACACACACACACACACACACACACACACACACACACACATATATATATATATATATATATATACATATATATATATATATGGGACAACAGAGCACGTACGGTGAAGAAAATATCAGACGGTTCACCGTGAAAGCTTCGCATAAACAATAAGATCCGTGTAAAATTTCAGATAAGGCAATATGTCACTCGGGCATGATGAAATGACATTTGATAAAATGGCATCATTTTTGCAGCGTGTGCGCTGCTGATTGCATGATCTCCAGAATGTCAAGAAACTAGTGACGTACGTTCATAGGAGTGCCGAAAATTGTTTGACACATTGGAGCTCCCAATGAAAATGTAAAAAAAAAATGAAAGGAGGAGCATACAACGTAGGCAGAAACCAATTTATAAGCTTTGATTTTATAACTCGTCGTTTCAGGTGGATGTCAAATCGGGTGCCAGTCTTAAGGCACACGTGTGAAGCGTTTGTGAGAAACGCGACTACTCGTAAAGGTGAGCGTTGCAACTTAGCTTTTTATTAATACATTGTTTTATTCTCAGGAGTCTGTTTCAATGTATCCCTTTATATATATATATTTGTAGGTAAAGAGCAATTCTTCAGGCCAACTTTCAAACGTAAAGAACTTGAGCTGTACTACAAGATAAACGTAGCCCGACCAATGTGATAGACGTGTTAGTTGACGATGCGCGCACATATGCCCTCGTGGACACCGGAGCCGCTGTGTCAGTTATGGAGGCAAAGCTTTGTCGCTTCCCTCGAAAGGTCACGACGCCCCTTGCTGGATTCTCCCTCCGCACAGCAGGTGCACAGCGTGTTCAGCCGATAGCGGCGTGCACCGCTCGTGTTCTCGTCGAGGACGTTGTATGCGCCGTCGAATTTACTATGATTTCATCGTGCTTCCACGATGCTGTCGTGCAGCGGGACTTTCTCGCCCGCCAAAACGCCGTCCTTCATTGCGCACGGGCCGAACTAGAAATGTCGCTGATCTCAGATATGACGCTTGCCGATAATGCTTCTTTTGCGAACAAACTACTCGTCAGGCACGACACCACCGTGCCTCCCAACTCGTCAATGGTTGTCTCTATGCATTGCAGCAGCCTCTCTAACGCCGTCGCACTACTTTCTCCATCTGGCCGCTTTTTATACTCTAAAAGGTCTGCGGCTTCATTTTGCGACAGTGAACGTCAAGCCCTCCACAGCTATTTTCGTCGGTAACCCTTTCTCATACCCTGTGATGCTACCTCAAGGCGAATGTCTTAGCTATGTGGAAGCGATCGACGCCGTGCAAATTACGGATGTTACCGAAGACACGTCCTGCGCCAGTTACAGCACGCTCGGTTCTCTTTCTACGTCCGACCCTTTGCCCACAGGTGTGTCCGATTCATCTATCGCCGATAGCCTCAACCCAGCTCAGCGTTCTCAGCTTCTGCGCATATTATAATAATTCCGTTCTTCTTTTGATGTTGGGTAACCTTCCCTGGGCCGGACGTCTGCTGCCACGCATCATATTGACACTGGCTGCCAATCGCCATTTCGGCAACGCCCATATCACGTCTCTGCCGCAGAACGTCGTGTGATTAATGAGCAAGTGGACGAAATGCTTCGCTGCGAATTGATCCGACCCTCAAACAGTCTATGGGCACCTCCTGTCGTCCCTGTTACGAAAAGAAAACGGCTCTGTACGCTTCTGTGTAGACTATCAGCGCCTGAACAAGATCACTCGCAAAGATGTATACCCGCTACCGCGAATTGATGACGCTGTCGATAGCCTACAAGGAGCTGAATTCTTTTTATCCCTAGATTTACGCTCCAGCTATTGGAGAGTGCCCATGGCTGACGTGGATAGGCCGAAGACAGCCTTTATCACACCCGACGGCTTATACAAGTTTAACGTTATGCCATTTGGACTTTGTAATGAGCCAGCAACCTTTGAACGCATGTTGGACAGGGTTCTGTGAGGTTTGAGGTGGCACGCGTGCTTAAGCTACCTAAACGACGTTGTTGTTTTTGCCCCTGACTTCACCACGCACAAGTTCGCCATTTTGCAATTCTGGACGACCTGCTTCACCGACGCAATTACACCTCTGACGGCCGCCAGTGGTTATTAGTAGTACCTCGAAGCCTGCGTTCTGAAATCGGATCCACAGTATGCACACACAGTACTTTCCAAACCTACCAGCGCCTGCGACAATGCTACTACTGGCGAGGAATGTACAACTACGTTCAAAAGTTCGTCCGGTAATGACCCGACTGCCAGCGCCGGAAATCTTCACCCCAGCTCTCGCTAGCTGGTCTGCAGCCTCTACCCTGCCCTAGCCGGCCGTTCGGCCGCGCTGGAATCGATCTGTATGGACCACTTCCTTTGACATCAGGTGGTAACCGGTGGGCCGTTGCTGCAGTCGATCACCTCGCACGATACGTCGGAATAGGCCGCCCTCCCGGCAGCTACAGCGCGCGACGTTGCCACATTCCTGCTTCGCCGTTTCATTCTGAGGCATGGTCCACCTCAAGAACTGCTCAGCGATTGCGGACCCGTCTTCCTGTCGGAAGTAGTTGAAGGCATTCTCAAAGAGTGCCACGTCGTTCAGCGCACAACTACGGCGTACCACGCTCAAACGAATTGCCTCACAGAACGCTTCAACCGTACGCTCGGCGACATGCTTTCTATGTACGTCGTCTCCGACCACACGAACTGGGACACCATCCTACCCTTCGTAACCTACGCGTATAACACTGCTACGCAGACCACCATTAGATTTTCACCCTATTTCTTACTATACGGTCGGCAGCCTTCGCACACCATCGACGCAATTCTGCCGTACAGGCCGGATGCATCCAAGTGCGTGCCTATTTCTGCTACGGTCAGACATACAGAAGAGTGCTGCGACCTCGCGCGCCCCTTTACTTCCGACGATCAAGAGCACCAGAGGAGCATTCGCGGTGACGGCACTTTCACTGCCCCTGGCCTCTCTTCAAAACTGGTTCCGAAGTTGAAGGCCCTTATCGTGTCCTCGAACGCGCATCTCCTATAAACTATGTAATAGAACCAGTTGAGCCATCTTCAGACATGCGCCGCCGTGGATGAGACATTGTCCATGTCGACCGTTTAAAGCCTTATACTAAGGTCCGCTCCTCGTGACAAGCTGTTAGGTCGCCGGTCGGCTCCCGTATCACTCCCGGGGGTGATTGTAACGAAGAGAGACGCTAGTGAGTCGAGCGATTTTGCTCGGCAACGGCTCTTGTGCTTCGAAGCTGTCATTGCCCTGACCGTTGACGTTGCGCTCCTCCGAGCTCTGCCAAATAAACACCTTTAGGCTGTTATTAATTTTTCGAAACCCCATACGTCACTAGGAAGGTGAGTTCTGTCATTGAAAAAGTGCTGGTAATTTAGGTTCCGCCATGGCACTGATTTCAGTACCACTAATTGCTGTGGGGGGCTCACATAGTCGACGAGTTAGACGAAAGCTGGTCTGAACGGGTGGCAGGTAAGAAAAACAAAAAAAGGTAAAAAGTTATTTGACGTTCCCAAACTGGTCACGGTTTCCCATACGGTAAAGGAAGAGTTGGTACGAAATTGTGTCTGCACCGCGATTTTTTTAGGAAGGCAGCGTAATTTTTGGAGTATTGTCCGCTCCAGATGGTCAGTGTCAATTTCGGCTTAGGATTTATACTTTCTATTAGGTTATCTGCACGAGGTAATAGAGCACGTAAATATTGAAGGAATGGTGACTATGGTTGCTGGAAGACCACACTGACTTTAGTATCTTCCTCAAGACGGGATGAAACACCTCTTTAGTCGATACCATCAATGGTCAAGAGCGCGCTTTTATTCTTTCTAGAAGAAAACGCCGATGCCGGCAGCATGCTTAGATATCGAGATACCGACGACTGCTAGCAATCGTCGCAGATATGACATATATAACTAGTCGCCTGCGTGGTGACGTTGGAAGCATAGTGTCACTACGACGATCTCAGTGATCATGAAAAAGAAAATCTGATAATTCGCACCTCAAAATATGAAGCGTAGTGCAAAGTCTTTCACTTGCAAATATGTATAGTTCGCTGACTTTATAGCAAATGGCAGCGCGCTTTGCAGTGCTACGCGTCGCCTGTATTTTACCTTTCGCTTTGAGGAAGTAGTTGAAGCCATTCTCAGAGTGCCACGTCGTTCAGCGCACAACTACGGCGTACCACGCCGTAGTTAATGTGCGTTAACGTAATGTGCGTACGTTAATGGAGGTATGCACTTTAAACAAAGCGTGTTCACAAGTTGAAACTGTGCTTGCGCCGTTATAGCTTTTCTACTTCGATCGAACACGACGGCGCACGTTTAGCCATTTATTAGCGTCGAAAGACCCAAGCACAGGTTTGACACCTGCACTGCTTCCAGTCTGCTTAGTTTGTTAAACTCGTTTACTTTTTTTCCAGACGTGAACATTATGCCAATGTCGCACAGCGTCGTAGACTACTGGTTAACGCGCGATATATCTGTTCCTTCTCAGCTCACGATCTGAGTTTATCAGCAGCCTCTTTGAACAGGCGCACTTGAAATCATGGAGTTTCCTTGAAATAATTACTGCAAGGAACCCTGCCGCCAGCGTCTACGAGAGGTGGGGGCATGAAAATGGCGGGTGGTACATCTGTTTCCCTAAGCTTCGCGCGTCTTTCTATTATCTTATGAAAAACCTTGCAAACTGATGGTTACAAAAAAAGCATTTTGTTATATACACAACAATTCGCAATAATTGTGCGTGTGCACAGAGACTAATTGTCTTGCTGCGCTTAGACAACTACGAGTGCTCGAATGTTTCGAAATATTCACGGGTAATTAATCATGTGACAAGAACGTCGGAAGCCACAAGGACCAAGATTGGACTAATCCGTGTGCTGTACCCAACGTTGCTGTGGCGGCTGAACAGTCGTAGCGCAAGACTTCCCGGTAGTAATTTCTGTAGAAAATTCAACGTCTTAAATACGGCTATGCGCTTTTCTACCGCGCTAGTGAAGGTACGCAGCGAGTTGGCGACACCGAAATGTAAACCACGACACTGTCCCCTCCGTCAGGCCGACCGCTGCACAGTACTGTCGCCGCTGCGTTCTGCGCGCCAATCGTACATTTACGATCTGTGCTATGGATTGCGCCATTACGATCGATTGCGATGGGATCCGACTACGAAGAGAGAGAGAAAGAGATTAAGGAAACCGAACGGGCAGTGAGGTAACCTGCGCAGAAGTTTTGATTTGGTACTCAATTTACATGCAGAGGCACGGGAAACGGGCGAGAGAGAGAGAAAAAGAAAGAAGATGAATTTTCGCTCTCGAAGTCCTTGAGGTATGTCCAGAGCTCGCAGTTCGGTAAAGGTCAATGATACATAAAATATGGTGTAATCGTAGGTGTGTTTTAGTTATAGGTCTCTCGTTATGTCCCCAAACGTTCAAGGGCCATTAAACCTGGGCTCGCTCACTGTGATATGGCCAGATTACGAGGCAGTATTTCTCACAAATAAGAAGCATCAAGTTCTTATACGCAGTGTCAAGGGCATTCGCTCTAAACTGTCACACAATCTCAGCTATGCAGAGATGGCGCCAAGACGCTGATTGAAAACTGACTTTAAAAGTTTTTGCAAGATTTTAACTGATTGTTCTGCTGTTCCCAACTTACGAAGCATGGTGATAAATCATAGGGTGAATCTGAGTTAAACAATGCATGTACTGTATTGTAGGTCATATTTTTTCTGTCTTCTTTCAGATTAAGGATACGTTGACTTCATACACGGATGAACAATGCGTGCGCATTCGTTACTCGGTGCACTGACACTGTTGGAATTTCACTGTCGAGCACACGAAAACAAAGACGTGAAAATAGTCACCGTTCGTGAAGTAAATATACAGGGAAGTATGTTGTCGTGTCCAAAAAATTATATATGTAGCGAGTGGGCAGAGATTGAGGAGCAGTTAAATAAAGAACAAATGGGAGTGTATGCGGTTACAGAAACGCACCTTAGAGACTCGGAAGAGCCGGCAGTGATTGAGAATTATGTTTTGGAAGGGTGCAAGAGAAGTAAGTCCGAAAGAAAGGGAGGGGGAGTCGGAATGCTCATCCATCAGGCAGCCAAATGGGAAAGAGTAAATTCAAGATGTCAAGAGCACCTTGGCTATCAGGTACAATGAGTGAAAAAAAAAAAAAACTTGGCTGGGCGTAACGTATTTGTGGACCGGAAATAATTGCACAGAGAAGAATCAAGAGTTCGTGGAATGCATAAGTGGTCATATTAAGGGTTTCGGGAATGATGCCGAAATTATCCTATTAGGTGACATGAATGCCCACATGCAGGATCTAAATGGCTATATCGACAACAAGGGAAGTCATTGCTAGACCTTTGTGAGCAACATAACCTCGTTATCATGAATACAGGGCCTGGTGCTGACAAATTTCAGCTGGAAGAAAGCCGAAGAGAAAATTCCTAAGCGCACAGCCACAGGGGTAGACGAGGTTCCCGTTAGGCTGATTAATGAACTAGGACCAAAAAGTAAGGAAGCTCTGGTGAAAGCAGTGGCAAAAGCTTTAAAAGATAGACGAATACCAGCCAGTTGGCGACAAAGTAGAATGAATTTATAAAGGTAAGGGGGAGAAAGGTAGAATTCACTCGTATAGACCGTTAACCCTTACATCAGTAATATACAGGTTAGCAACGCAATCAAATTAAAGCTGCAAGCATGGGCAGATAATAATGGCATTTTGGGAGAACTTTAGAATGGCTTCAGAATAGGCAGGATTCTGCATAGTAACTTGTTTGTACTTACTCAGTGTATTGAAACATCAAGAGTAGAAAGCAAACCGTTACACGTGGCCTTTTTAGACATTACAGGAGCGTATGATAAGGTAGACCGCAATATTTTGTGGGATATCGTTGAAGGGGAACGCTTAGGCGACGATTGTCTACAGCTTTTGAGAGAGATTTACCTTGAAAATACCGTTTGCGTTGAATGGGAAGGGATGAGGAGCGAGGGGATAGTTAATATGAACAAGGGATTGAGGCAGGGGTGCCCTTTGTCCCCAATGCTGTCTGTGATGTACATGGTGAGGATGGAGAGGGCGCTAGAAGGAAGTAATATCGGGTTTGACATCTCATACAGGCAGGCGGGTGCAGTGGTGGAGCGCTGCTCCCAGGTTTATTTTGTGCAGGCGGCGTTGTGTGGCTGGCTGGCATGCGGGGTGATTTGCGGCGTCTGGCTGGTGTCTGGACGGGAGGGCAACGATTTGGGTTTGAGTTATTTTGTTATAGCGCAAGCTAGACAAGGACAACAGAAGGCACATCTGACACACACAGCGCTGTGTGTGTCAGATGTGCCTTCTGTTGTCCGTGTCAAGCTTGCGCTATAACAAAATAAGATATGCCGTACCAACAAGCCCCTATTGCTATCCTCATTGGGTTTGAGGTTTGGTGTTGGAAAATCGGGTGTGGTGGTGTTCAGTGGAGGTGCAGAACCAGAGGTTGCCTCGGGTAAGGGAATGTAAATGCCTTGCTGTGTGGATGGACGAGGGCGGTAGATATGTCATCACATTTTCTGTCAAGATTGTAGTTTTTCTTGATCAGTAGGTTGCGCCGTTGTAGAAAAAAAAAAAAGCGCCGCGCACGGAGTGTATGTTTCATGTATATGCTGATCGCAGTTCTTTTTAGTGTGTGTCTTTACTGTGTATACCGCTTGCAGTTATTCCGAAATCAGTGTATAACGTGTACCCTTTCCTGTTAGTATGCACTATTTCAGGATTTTCTTTTCTTTCATTTCTTATTTTCGGATCTTTTTCTTTTATTGTTAGCAATCTGTACTTTTTTTTTTCCACTCCTGTAAGAGCCTGTCAAGGCTTACACTATTAATAAATGAATGAATGAATATGTGGAGGCGCAGGAGGGGACAATGGCAGTGAAGGGGAAGAGAGGTGTAGCACTGGTGAAGCACAGAGCGCCATGGGAATGCAATAGGTGCGGGGTCCTCCGAGGTGTGTGGGAGGGTGTAATGGTTCCGGGACTTACTTTTGGAAAGGCGGTTGTTTGCTTTGGATCAGGGGTCCAATCGGGACTCGATGGGAACCGGGGGTCAGTGGGTCGCCTCGCATTGGGCACTCACGGGAGGACTAGAAATGGGGCTCTGCAGGGTGATATGGGCTGGACTAGTTTTGAAGTGAGGGAGGCTCGCAGTGGGATTGAGTATGAGGAGCGGCTCAGGAATGTGGAAGAGGGTGAGTGGGCTGGGAGAGTGTTCAGGTGTCTGTGCGGGGTGGACATTGATTCGCAGTGGAGGAGGGGAACTGGGGGGCTTGCCAGCGGGTATGCGGTCTGTGGGGTGGGCGGCACAGCGACAGAGAGGGTCGGGCGGGGGGTCGGAGAGGCTGAAATGGTCTCATGGGTGGCGGCGGTGGGGGGGGGGGGGGGGCTGCCATGAGTAACTGCTTGGGAGGAAAGAGCGAAATCAGGAAGGAAACAACTTATGATGGCTAAAGGGGAAGCTCATTGCTTTTCGAAGCGATATCGGTATGCCTTAGAGCACGCACCTGTAGAGCGAGATATGGGAGGGAAGAGGAGGCATCTGCCCAGCGGTCGATTTGGGCACAGCTGGCCTCTTGAGGCCCTTGGGTTCGGCGAGAGCGGTGGAAAGGTGGACATGTCCGCACTAGGCATTAGTGGGGGGCGATTGGAGGATTGGTGGAGGAAAGGCGGGGAAGCGGCGGGAAGCGGATACGTGCAGGGGCACAGTTCGCAGTGTGGGGGATCGGCAAGTTTGGGTGTGGCGGTTCATTGTGTTTTTTTTTTCTTCTTTTTTGTTGTTTGGCCTAGGTGGGGCATTGGGCAGTGTAGTAGCGGGAGCTTGATGGCGCAACCCACCGCCCCTTTCCGAAGGGGACGCTCATTACATCCATCCATCCATCCGTACGTACGTACATACGTACGTACATACATACGTACGTACATACATACATACGTACATACATACATACGTACGTACATACATACATACATACATACGTACATACATACATACATACGTACATACATACATACATACATACATACATACATACATACATACATACGTACATACATACATACATACATACATACATACATACATACATACATACATACATACATACATACATACATACATACATACATACATACATACATACATACATACATACATACATACATACATACATACATATAGCAGTTGCATGCTGCATGTAGCTGGAGCTGGTTAACTCGAGCAGGCTAGGTGACTATTTGTCACCACCCCGTTTCGAAGGGAATGCCAATAAACCATCATTATTATCAGCATCAGCAGCAATGCGCCGTGCCACGGGTCGAGGGATGTGACATGGGCGTTACGTGGTCCGGACACCTGCGCTTACTCTTCGGCACACGTTCTGGCGCCTCTTCCCGATGTACGAACTGCTGCTGAAGAAACGAATCGAAGACCTACGCGTGCGGCTGCAACCAGGCAACGTCGAGCTCAGCAGACCGCTGTGCAGAGCCGCAGCTCAAACCGCAGCTCGCCGTCGACGCCGGGCGGACCGTTGAGATCGTCCTCGCGAAGGCGACACGAAGACTCTGTCGTGCGTGGTGTCGAAAATGGAGCGCCGATGTAGCCACCCGTCCACCTTACCCTGCGACTGTGCTGCGTGTGCCGCGCAGGCCTGCGACTTTTTGAGAACACGATTGCGTTGTGTGCTTCCCATTTTTAAAGGGTCACTAAAGAGAAAAACGATTTCTTCTGCATCAGTAGATTACCTCTCTATAGGACACCAATAACAGCACTCTTACCACGATAAGACGCTTGGTAAAACAGAAAAATCTCAATAACGAAAGACGGGTGGCGACGCTTCCTTGGAGTTACCGCACCTGGTCGTTCTGACGTCATGGATTTTGATGGCATCTTCTAGGGCTTACTTAATTATATAGCGGTACAGATTGACTACATTGTGTTCTAAAGGAAACAAATATTAAACGTGGCAAGTTTCGGGAACCTTTACTCAGCCAACGCGGCCCAAATGCGGAAACATACTTTGGTATCCCTGACGTCGCACTGACGTACCGGCGTCGGGGTTTCGGCGCGAAATTCAAATACTGATGCTTGTACCTTCATTTTCTCATCTAATAACCAAAGTATTATTTTGAAATGACTGCCTGCAGGGTTCTCAAACAATGTTTTATTAGACTCAATTGGTTTATTGTTTCGCTTTATTGTCCCTTAAAAGACAGTGCCGCCCGCCTCGACTCACTGCCGCCCTGCTACCGGTTACCCACCGGTTTGCCCAAGATACTACGGGGTTTGCATATGGCGCGCGGGTTGCTTTCCGAGGACTGTTCGCCCCTAACGAAAAGTCGGGTGTAGACTGGGGACACCTTTTCCCTTTTGGGTAACCAGTGAGCAACCCGCGGCAGCGTCATTACCTCGTGTTACTCGGTTCGCATGTTTATCTTTTCTTTCTCCATATTTGTTCTATCGGTTTCTTTAGGGCAGACGTCCCTTCCTTTTTATCCATTGCTTTATGTCTAACAAAAACAACGATAATAATAATAATAATAATAATAATAATAATAATAATAATAAATAAAGTCACCCTTTGTGACACCATGCATGAACTACGAGATCTATTTGTACAGCCCGTAAGAAATAGGCAAGGCTACTCCGGCTGGAAGTTTGCTGGATGTGTACACACACATAATTTAAATAATTTACTAATAATTTACTGATATATTTATACACTTTTCTTTAAAGCGTCGCCTTCTGGCTTCGAAAAAAAAAAAGAACGTTACAGAATCGTTTCACAAGCGCTAATCTAGAGTTGCGCAGACTGCCGTTACGATGCTTTGTTTCATAATATCCTGAGCTACAGAACTTAAAATGAACAAGCGGTTGTTGAATGTCGTGCACTCTGTTTCTCCATTAGGATTGTCTAAAGCGATTCACGTAAGAAACGTTTTGCTTTATTTTTCCAGGACAATGCCAGTACAATGGCAGCCGTTTCTCTTACTCCCATTACCCGACGGGTAAATGTGAGAGCTGGAGCTGCGATATCCATAGCAAATCCATTGAGAAGACAATGTGCGTATCACGGTATCTTGTTGCCTCGCCACAGATTATCAGCTCGCATTGCAGCTTTCACGAACCTGGCAATCAGAGTAAAAACTGCATAACAAAGAGAATTAAAAACAAAGTAGAGAAGAGGTGCATCTTTTCGTTGATTTGTTACGCTTACGCGGAAATATGAGATGTGGAAGTGTTTTTAAAAATGCAATCCCTCTATCGGGTGAATTGTCCGTGAAAGCGTATACCTGGACCACAATACATCGACAGCGCGCATAAATTTACGCGTTTGATAACGCGAAAACTGCCCGATTTCATTAATTTTTAGAAAACCTTGCCCACCTGCACTGTATTCATGGTAACATTTATAGTGGTCCCATTTATTATCCCAAGTAGTTGCTGAGTTTTTCCGTCAAATAACAGTATTAACTGCGCGCGTTTAGGTGTTCCTGTTTCTTTTGTTAGGTTTGTAAGTACCACATCGACATTATTAAAGCTCGCAGTATTCAAAGTGCAATTAACGTCACCGCGAGAGATCATACGAAATTTAACGTTGGGTAAAAGAGGCCAACATACCATACTTGTCACCAAAATTTCCAATGCAGCGATTATATTAGATAGATAGATAGATAGATAGATAGATAGATAGATAGATAGATAGATAGATAGATAGATAGATAGATAGATAGATAGATAGATAGATAGATAGATAGATAGATAGATAGATAGATAGATAGATAGATAGATAGATAGATAGATAGATAGATAGATAGATAGATAGATAGATAGATAGATAGATAGATAGATAGATAGATAGATAGATAGATAGATAGATAGATAGATAGATAGATAGATAGATAGATAGATAGATAGATAGATAGATAGATAGATAGATAGATAGATAGATAGATAGATAGATAGATAGATAGATAGATAGATAGATAGATAGATAGATAGATAGATAGATAGATAGATAGATAGATAGATAGATAGATAGATAGATAGATAGATAGATAGATAGATAGATAGATAGATAGATAGATAGATAGATAGATAGATAGATAGATAGATAGATAGATAGATAGATAGATAGATAGATAGATAGATAGATAGATAGATAGATAGATAGATAGATAGATAGATAGATAGATAGATAGATAGATAGATAGATAGATAGATAGATAGATAGATAGATAGATAGATAGATAGATAGATAGATACCATGGTTGTATTGCACGTACCTTAACAGCCAAACGGTTCGAACGGCAAGTGGTCTACATTCCGCGGGGTCGGTTCAAAATACTTAGCTAACACCTCAGTTTGCTAACATACCAGGGCCTTATCTTGCCGGCAAGTAATTTTGCACAGCAATCTGGCGCTGGGTTCTACAATCACTACGACTGTCGAGAACCTGTGTCGAGAGCGAGCAAGAGAGGGAGACGCAAGTCCGGTTGGCCACCCTAGCAGGGAACAGGTGGCTAGCAGGAAACTCATTGGAATCAACTACGCCACGGCGGCGGGCAAGAGGAAGCTTTAGCCCTGATTTTTCTATATAAATGCACGAGAACGGAGGAATCAGTTATCTCGGACACCATTGCAACGATTTTTATCAAGTTTGTTGCACTTGAAAGTAGAAGTCTGGCATCTAGTGAACATGAAGAGCAGATAGTTATTCAGCAGGCATTTCGTCAAGTCTTTGACAAATACTGTATAGGAAATATCAATAAAAAGAACACCAGGTATCGAGGTTGCAATTCTATAACTCAGAAATAAAAACGATACACTAAAGCTTTTTAGGCAGCTAAAGCGTACAAAATGTAATGTGTTCTACACCGCTCTCAAATTATCCGTAATTTCTGAGTGAGACTTTTGCATGGTGCTCGTAAGAATTGCAATAATTTTGGGTAAGCCGTAAACACATATGTGACGTTGGGCCACTTTGGATGCTGTTTACAGGAGTGCGTTATCTGAATTGGGTACATAATTGCAAACTTGTAAACTTCTCCCTTCAGTTGTTTCAAGCTTGCCAGTGTTCGCCAATATTGTAAAAAGTATGAGACACTCAATTCGAATTTCGCTTCTTACAGTTGCGAGAATCCAGTTTTATTTCACATATACAAAAAAGAAAAATTATTCAAGACTGTCGAGCGGCTGCTTCATGAAAGCATTTCACCTTTTTTACACTAATTCGAATAGGAAAATCGCAGTTGACACGGAGCTAAACCTTCCTCTTAACTGACAAAGAGAGCGACTGCAAAGAGCGAACACAGAGGATGGATTCGTTCGAATGTACACACAGAGACCATGCAGTCGGTCACTGAAGTCTGCCCCTTTCAGAAACTACAGTAGCGGACGGGTCGCGTTAACTTGTGACAAATGTGGTCCCGGTCCAAGGACTTTGTCACTGTAGCATTGACAGGCACAAACTGTATGAGCGACAACTGCTCACAGAAAGCCATTTCTGCGCTGCTCAACCTCCACAGTTCTGAGGGCCTGCGTGGGTAGCCTGGTCGTCAATGTTTCTCATAGAGCGAGTGCTGCGAGTGCTGATAAGAATATGGATGAAACTGCATCCCCTAGGATTTTGACGTGGGAGGTATTACTATAAAAAGTGACGTTTTGTATGTATATTAAAATTAACATGATATATGTTATTATTCTGTTATAGTGTATAATATAGAGGACTGCTATGCGAAGAGTGTTTATAGGAAACCCGGATAAGGCCGAGAAAAACAAGCCGCAGTCTTGTGCAGCCTTGCACAACAAAAGCCCAATTTCCATACAACGAAGGCGTCTTTTTATAGAAGTTGCGTTACAAGTTTCAAGCCTGCAATGACGCCACAAACTATGAAGCCTTGCCCATTTGTGAATCAGGGTATGAACCCCATATTGTGCAACTTTAATCTGGGTGTCACATTTGGTTACCTCTGGACAGCGTGAAAACGCGCCTATTGCGTTCTAATGAACTTGGATGTACCCGTTTAACTTTGCATCTACTCCAGACACAACGCGGCGCCGTTTCTAACAGATATGAAGTCGGCAAACACCGTGCGCGCTTCCTATGACGCCTTAAATGAAGCGAAAACAAGTTTTCAGTAATTGTTTGCAAATCTCATACTCAGGCCACGTACATTACGCTTGTGTCGCAAATTATCCATGATATGCCGCTTAATCCCTACAGATTAAGCTCGGTATCGCGCACAGTTGTAGCAAAATACTGGTCACATTGCTGAGGACGCTCGTATAACGGTTGGGAGGATTGAATCTCGGGCTAGTTGGCAGGTTAGCGCATATTAATGACGGACACAAAGAAGTGCACACATTGCTCAATTTGTTCTTTGCGTTCGTTATTAATTTGCGCTAATCAACCATAATTATGTAGCTTCAGGAATTTTCTTGCAAAACACGCGACAAACTGATGCTTTTGAAACACTACACGTGGATCATCCACAAGATGTCCCCTTTCTTTTTTTAAATCGGAATGGCAGCTCTTACACGTTCAGTTCTTTCATAACGTTATGACAAATTTATTACCCGACCCGCTAAGCACGCTTCTAGAGCTTTGGAACGCCTGCATAAGTAATTTCCTACAGAGGGTATATTTGACCAGCACAGTTTAAACTTTATTTATCGCACGCACATCACCCAGAACATGCTTCCTTCTTCAACGAAATATGAAGAACGTGTGTTGTTTAGGTTCTCGGAGGACACCGGGGAAGCCTACTAAGCTTGAAGTGGTAAAACTATTACCGGGACATCTACTACGCGTAAAAGTACGGGAAAAGCGCCATGTTCAGGAGCTATTTACCAAGCTTCTAATTTAAGCGTTTCTAATTTTCTGTGAAAGTCACCAGCAACATTCACCAAATTCCCAGTAAATATCTCTTCCCCGTGCACCGGTAAAACTTCGCAAACAGTTTATAAAACACCTCCGATGACGCAAAAATAAAGAACAACAAAAAAACGTGTGTTTGGCAATTTTTGTTTAGCGTCTAAATAACGCATACACTTCAGTATTTCCTTGAATATCACCCCCAACATAAATTTCGCGAATCATGCAGTCCTCTCAGAACACCGCGAGAACACGCGTATAACGTTTTCTATGGCTTCTAGTCGCACTAACAGCTTCGCTCCACGATTCTTTTTCTTTGTTTAATCGCAGATGCAGACAACCTGAACCTCCTTGCAGATTTACCAACGCTACTGCGCCATTCCCCGACTGCTGCAAGACAACCTGCCCTACGCGGAAGTGTGAGCACGAGCGATTAGAATCATGCCACACACTCTTAAGCAAAATTACACCGTTTTGGTCGTATCTTGCCAAACAACAATAATCGTCATCTGTCTTGCCCGCATTTTCTGTATTTGACGCTGCGAGCCCAGTGCTTCGAAGTCACGAACGACATGCGCGTTATCAGCATGATGGAGCATTCTCGACAGGGAAGCGCAGCGTTTTCAAAAAAGAAAACAAATCAAAGCAAAACAAATCACGATTATTGTTGTGTGGCAAATATACACCCTAAAGAGTGTACGTGTGTTTAAGAGTGTAACTTATTATTATTAGTGTAGCACTATTATAAATGTCATCGAGGGTTCGACGGAAGCCCGTCTGGTCGGGATGAAGCATTGAAGAAATAAAACGAAGGACACCGACCAACATTGAAGAGCTAAAAAATGAATAAATCTAAAAGACGTTTCGGCTTCACTACGGAAGCCTTGTTCACAATAAATCTACGTCCGGCTCACTCGGGACCCGACCTTGACGGTTCAGAGGGACTTGCAGACTCTCCTGGCTGACGTGCTCCGCTTCGTAGCTCCCGAGCGCAAGTCTTTGTATTTCAAGCTTCTCTGTCATAACGGTGCTGCACCTGCACTTTATGGCCTGCCAAAGGTTCATAAGCCTAACGTCCCCCTACGTCCAATCGTCGACTACACTCGCTCCCCTCTCTACAAATTGTCCGCATACCTGCACCAGCTTCTGGCTCCACTCGTCGGGAAGAGCTCCACGCACGTGAGCAACTCCTGTGACTTTATTGAAAAAGTTCGTGACGTGTCTCTAGACGACGGCGAGGTGATGGTTTCGTTCGACGTGGTATCGCTGTTTACCTCAATTCCGACTGACTTGGCTGTGGAAGCTTGCACCTCTGCTCTGGAATCTGACAGGACCTTGCCAGACAGGTCGCCCATTGACGTTCCCGACCTCAAGAGGCTCCTCTGTTTTTGCCTTGGAAACACGTACTTGTGTTTCGACAAGGTCTTCTACAGGCAAGTCCACGGTACAGCAATGGGTGCATCCGTCTCTGTTAATGCTGCCAATCTTACGATGGAATGTTTGGAAAGGCGTGCTCTCGCGTCCTTCAGTCCTAGGCCAAAAGTTTTTCTGCGCTATGTGGACGACTGTTTCTGTCTGATTCGGCGCAGCGCTTTGGATTCGTTCACTGCGCACCTAAACAGCCAAGAAAAGGCCATCCAATTCACACTTGAGACAGAGGTCGACAGCAGACTCCCTTTTTTAGATGTACTTGTCACCAGACGCGATGGACGGCTCTCGTTCAGCGTGTACAGTAAGGACACACACACTGGCCGCTACCTGAACTTTCAATCCGTTCATCCAGACGCTCACAAAAGGTCGGTTGCTGCCTCACTGCTCAACCGTACGAACCGCATTTGCACCACAGCAGAAAGCCGTTCCACTGACTTGGACCACGTGCGAGGTGATCTCTCGGCAAGCGGCTATCCCACATCCTTTTTGAGCGCTGTGGAGCGCCGTCTGTCCAATCCAGCTCGTCCAACCAATCCCCGACCAAGAAAGCGTGCTGCCATACCTTACGTTCCAGGGATAAGCGAAACCTTGTCTCGCGTTCTACGCAGTTATGACGTTGAGGTGGCGCACGTGCCCGTATGTAAGCTGAGGCAAGCGCTCGTCGGTGGCAAGGACAGGCTTCCGAGAGAATCGTTTCCCGGAGTGGTCTATGAGATACCCTGCGCAGATTGCGACTACGCATACATCGGTGAATCGGGCAACTTCAAACAGAGACTGAGGCAGCATCAGAAAGATGTCGAAAAGAAACGTACAGTGTCGAATGCCCTTGCCGAGCACACGGATGCAACGGGCCACAATATCGACTGGGATCGCTCGAAAATTATCGGCCAAGAAAGAAACCAAAAATCGCGTCTCTATCTGGAATCACTGGAGATACAAAAAACACGTCACACGCTTAATCGAAATGAGGGAACCCTCCCCCCGTCATACACACGCTGCTTACGTCACGTTCTAAAGCATACATAAGCTTCCATAAACCTTCCGTCATCCCATTGTGAACAAGGCTTCCGTAGTGAAGCCGAAACGTCTTTTAGATTAATTCATTTTTTAGCTCTTCATTGTTGGTCGGTGTCCTTCGTTTTATTTCTTCAATTCTATTATAAATGTCAATAATAATAATAATATTTGGGGTTTTACGTGCCAAAACCACTTTCTGATTATGAGGCACGCCGTAGTGGAGGACTCCGGAAATTTTGACCACCTGGGGTTCTTTAACGTGCACCTAAATCTAAGCACACGGGTGTTTTCGCATTTCGCCCCCATCGAAATGTGGCCGCCGTGGCCGGGATTCGATCCCGCGACCTCGTGCTCAGCAGCCCAACACCATAGCCACTGAGCAACCACGGCGGGTCTATAAATGTCATGTATGTTGTAAATATGCTGTGCATATTACGTTTGGTACAGGTTAATTATCAACCCTGTGGCACTTTCTGAACTGCCTCTGTGCACGCCTTCTTTACAGGTACCGATGCTGGTGTTGAGATCAGCACTTCAGCACAATTTTGTGAGTTTCTGTTCGAAGGCGTGCTGAGTCTATTTTTTTTTCGCACCACCGGAGATTTAGCGCGTCCGTCAGCGCTACTACACATTGCCAATTCCTAACGCAGGCTTGAGGTCTTCGTTATCGATTATAAAATTATTGTTCTATAGTGGCAAGTAATATCGATGTTAGCACCGGTTTCATTAATGCGTTTCTCAAATGTCAAGAAAAATTTGCATTCTAATTGCCGTTCTCCCGAAATGCGCCGTGGTAACATTTTCATAACTTTGTTTTCCGCGAAACGCCAATGCTGTTTGGTAGCTTACTTTGGGCGACGATATCCTCACATCAGAGTCGGCTTCTTAAAGCAACCCATCTTTCAGTAAAGGCCCAACTTTGTTCTATTCCGCAGGCGAGTAAATGAAGGTTTTTGAAAATAAGAAAAAAGCCTGTGGCTTATAGCCTCTCCAGTTCGTGCTTTCTTTTGTTCACAAACAGTTCCTTCCAACGCGAACCTTGGCGATATTAAGGGTGCCTATATTTCTATCTACGCGAGGGTTTGGGAATAACATGCGTCAACAACAACAAAATGACCTGTTGCTTTCCGTATTGCATGCCTGCGTCTTTCTATAGTTCGTCGCTTACGACGTCACTAATAAAGCACGCTACGAGGAGTGACGCAGAAGCTTCGCAGTACACGCCTTGGGCTCAAGGAAGCAGCGACAACAACTCCCCCTGCGATTGAGCCCTGTTGCATTCGGGCATTGTAGCCAAGATTGGCCGCGCGCATTTCAGGAGTTGAGGTCCAGGCCGAGAACAACGCATAAAAAAAGAAATAATTCGCGGAAAAAAGAAAACGAAGAGCAAGGTTGAAAGTGGAGGACATGGCTCAGTGCAGCCCAGGCGGTGCCCGCCTTATGGGAAGGAGAGGGAGTGGTCGAGACGAGCCAGAAGAGCCTGCCAGGTTTCATCGTCCGATTCGGCTGAGCAAATCATGTAGCCTGTACATGCGTAGAACGCTACAGTACACCCATCACGCTCGAGTAGAATCGGCTAAGGAGTACAGAACGCTTACGTAAATACCTTGGGAAATATCTACACACGTTGTACAGCTACCCTAATTCTACACAAGAAAAGCAGGAAGATACCTATAAAGAAAGTAGTCAGACAGGGAGACACAATCTTTCCAATGCTATTCACTGCGTGCTTGGAAGAAGTGTTCAAGCTATTAAACTGGGAAGACTTAGGAGTAAGGATTGACGGCGAATACCTAAGCAACCTTCGGTTTGCCGATGACATTGTTCTATTCTGAAACAATGTAGACGAGTTACAACAAATGATTGAGTACCTTAACAGAGAGAGTGTAAGAGTGGGATTGAAAGATTAATATGCAGAAGACAAAGATAATGATGAATAGCCGGGCAAAGAAACAAGAGTTCAGGATCGCCAGTCAGCCTCTTGAGTCTGTGAAGGAGTACCTTTACCTAGGACAATTAATCACAGGGAACCCTGATCACGGGAAGGAAATTCATAGAAGAATAAAAATGTGATGGATCGCATACGGCATACATTGTCAGCTCCTGACTGGAAGCTTACCATTGTCATTGAAAAGGAAGGTGTACAATCAGTGTATTTTAACAGTGCTGATATATGGGGCAGTGATATATGAGGCAGACCGCGCAGAGAGCGATGGAAGGAAGACTGCTATGCATAACGTTAAGAGACAGAAAGAGAGCGGTTTGGATCAGAAAGCAAGCAGGTATAGAGATTCTAATTGACATCAAGAAAAAAAAATGAAGCTGGGCAGGCCATGTAATGCCCCGGTTCGATAACTGTTGGACCATTAGTGGTACAGAATGGGTACCAGAAGAAGGGAAACGCAGTCGAGTACGGCAGAAGACTGGGTGGAGCGATGAAATTGGGAAATTCGCGGGCGCTAGTTGGAATCGGTTGGCACAGCACAGGGGTTATTGGAGATCGCAGGGAGAGGTCTTCGTCCTGCAGTGCACATAAAACAGGCTGATGATGATTATGATGATGAATATCTCAAATGTAGAAGCTTCTAAAATCAAATTTATTATGCATTATTAGTTTGCTGTTTCTTAATGAACGAGAAATGAACGCATAGAGAGTTCGTGAGGGGAATAAAGAAAGTCGGTGTATCCATTTGGATTTCAATATGCGCACGGCTAACTTAGTTGCGAGTTTAACTGAAAAGATTTTAAGTACGCTCAAGTTGTAAAAAAAAGTTCACTGGACTTCTTACTTTTCAGGAATCTACCTCAGAAGCTACTATTTCAACACATGTGGCGGGAGAAATCGTTTAGCTCGATATCCACTGAACCAAATTTTATGGGGTTTGTTGCTTAAAAATAAAAAAGATAGGTAGTGACGGTAGGCAGTACATCTTTATTTAGGTCGCAAATTTTCTACAATAATGATACTTGCAAACTTGAAGAAATAAGTACAAAACAAAATAACAACTGAACTGCCAAGTTTCCAGCTCTATAACTCAGTAATAAATAGAGATATGAAAATTCAATAAACTTCACCTACTGAGGCGACTAAAGCAGACAAAATTATTATATTATACACCACCCTCAAATACAACAATAATGTGCAAGCAGGACATTTTGCTAAATCCTCATGACCGCTGTGAAACTTTAACGTGAACTACAACCTCGTATACATATATGAATTTCTGCCCGATTTTTATGCGCTAAGAATAATTATCCGCTTCCATGCGTAGCTTGAACAATCGAGGTATCTGTTTTTGCCACATAGTTGAAAAATTAACCATTATTAGTCTCTTCACCATTAACGCCACTAACCGCAATGTGCCATTTTTGATATGCGGAGTTCACAATTCATAATTGATATTTCAGCTCAAGAAACTTAGCGCGAAGCCAATAATACGGCCTCTTATACATTTCAGCGATATTTCACTTGTGGATAGTTCAGCAAGCCAATCACTAAATTATTATTTTCTGTATAAGTAATATTTTAATCTAATTACATTTCGCCAATTTTTTTTTTACAAATGTATTCTCTATGACCATAAATAAAGGTGAATAGGTCTATCTAATTTTCCTCGGTGTGGACTGGTGCTTGGGGTTCCTGGGGTCAAATGTGGGTATTTCTTGAGCGCCGATACTTACCCGTACGGGGAATTGTGCATTCTGCAGATTTCTGCATCTCGCCGAGCAAGGAAAAGATGAAGGATGGAGACATCGTGTATGCGCCAGAGTCATGCGCGCGTTATACCTGCGCTGGAGGAAACGTCATCACGGAGCAGTAAGTGGGTCGCATTGACAGATATTCAAATGTTCTTATCTTTATGCGAGAAGCCGAAAATCTGTCGCGTTTAAACGACGCATTACGCAGGCACTGGGACAGCAGACGTAGCCACACTGAAAGCCGTTAGTGACGTCACTGTGTTACGCATTATCGACGCTTGTGTGCCGGAACTTGCAAACGTACAGCTTAGGATAAAGTGTGACGCACAAGATACTGCGAAGAAGCCGTTAGTATATAGGAGAAAAGTGAAGTTGGATTCATTGCAGTTCATAGAAGTGGGCTGGCCGCGAAACGTTAATTTTCTGACAAGCGAGTTTCTGAACATATACATTTTTAGAAAAAATAAATTCGACGAATACCCTTTGCAGAAGCGCGCACGCTTCAATTCGTTATGCGTGGCTTCCTCCAAAACACACGCAGAGGAAAAAGAAAGGCGTCTACAGACGGCAACTTCCAATGATATTTTCTTGCCTCTCATCTTCGCAATGAAATGAAAAAAAAAAAAAAAAAAACATGTCGATTTCGCATTTTGTAACCACACATGAACTGGTGTCAGTCAAGTTAGGCTATACATACTCAAAAGAACGTATATGCCAAAAGAAGCGAACTACAAATTAGACAGACAATTGAAGACAAATAATAAAAAACAGAAAGAAAGCGCAGTTGGCATCAAGAGACAGATGCTCACCACTTCTTTATTCATTGGGCAAGACTGCAAGTGTCACTACATTTGGGATTGATTCTTACTTTCTATATTCGACTCCTTTCTTTTTTTAATTGCTTGCTTCCGTTGCCTGAACACGTGCCGTATATGCGTGTCGTACAAAATGTCCTGTAGCGCCCACTATACATTGCTCATTGTGCTGATTACTACATCGCGGTGACGGTAAGTACTCGTCACTCTATGCAGTATGGGCGTATGTTCTGACTTGTTCATTTGTTTGCCTCATTTCTGTATTTCACAGTCGAACGTTACGGAAGAGCCGGCAACGACAGTTGCCACTGTACTTCCAATATGACAAGTAGGAAATTGACAGTCGGCTTGGCTGCGCCAACCGCGGAATAGCGCACGAATAGCTGCGATGCTGGTGTATGCAACGTCCCCACTGTATAGTCGGGCTTGTCGCTGCTCGTCCGTTTCGGCAGCAGCAGCAGCGCTTGGCACGCTTGCGCAATCTGTCGTTTTGTCCAATCGCCTTCGGTCGTTGGATGGGCAGTGTCGCTGGCACGTTTCAGCGCCGCGAATTGACTACTTCGTTGCTGCTGTTGCAGTCGCTTGGCCTCATCTGCTCCGTCGGTCGGTCGAGAGAGAAAGGAAGAAGGAAAGGCAGGGAGGTTAACCAGACTGAGTCCAGTTTGCTACCCTACATGTGGGGAGGGGAATGGGAAGTGAAAGAGAGAGAGAGAGAGAGAGTAAACGTGGGTCTATACCACAATTTCACATGCGCTATGTTAGGTGTAGGATGTCTATAGTCAGCTACTCCTCGCTACCTCCATCCCCGAGCTCGTTGTCGTTGTTCGCGGCGCTTGGCGTGACCAGTCTCTTCATTAGACGCTTCCGACGAGGATCCCGATTCCCCATTTCCATATTTATTTCACGCATAACGCACGCGGGGCGTCGTTGCGCAATAGGCGAGACCCTCGTAAAGGCGGAGCGACTAGGCGGCGCGAGATGCGTGCACGTTTTGTAAGAAGCGCGCTAAATTCCATGACGTCACACGCGGCGGTGGGCGTGACGTCATGACGTGACGTCGAATACCTTATAGATAGCACTTCTAGTTTTTGAGAAAGCCTACGACAACATAGGCAGGGAGTTGTTGCTGGGAACTCTCAAGTACGAAGGCACAGACGACGATTTCGTGGAACTGCTGAGGGAAATATGTAGAGACAACCGAGTGCGAATCGCACGGGGAGGTCGAAATTGCCACGAAGTGGGGGAGATTCACCAAGGACTGAAGCGAGGATGCCCCCTGTCTCCATCGTTGTTCGCGCTTTACGGTAACGGTATAGAAAGACAGCTGGAAAAACAGTCATTTAGGATTTGATTTATGATACAAGCGTAATGGACAAATGGTGCAACAGATAACGCATGCGGACGACATAGTGCTACTGGCGGAGAATGCAAGAGATTTGCAGACACTGGCCGATATGTGCGCCAACGCAACGACAAATCTAGGCCTTCAGTTGAGCACAGAGAAATCGGGGATTGTGATCTTTAATGAAGAGACGAGTATACTACGTGTTCTCGATTCAACAGCAAGTCATACCCATAGTCAAGCAATATAAATGCCTCGGCGTATACATAAACGAAGGAAAGACTCAAGCATCCACCAACATAACCTGAAGATAAAATGAAAGCTGAATGCAGCAATAATGAAACATAGCACACTTTGCGACCACAATAAATATCCGCGCCAGCAAATGTGCCGTGAAATGAAAGCACGTACAGAGGTGCACTCAAAGTTCGCATTAGGGAGTATCGTAATTGTCGACAAATTTTTTTTTCTTCATACAGATGTCGTGCGAAGAGAAAGAAAGGAAAGAAACAGCCTGAGACAACTAAAGAACCATACCCTAAATGCTGCACCAAGAAGAAGGGAAAGAAGCGGAAGGAGAGAAGAAAAAACGAAACGGAATAAAACAACCTGACGAATCTGAAAGATTTGCGATTCAGCGTGTTATGTTCTGCATAAGAAAGGTTCACTGGGTGTCAATTTTTTTTTCAGGATGCGATTACTGCGAGAGCGTGATGTTTGAGCCCAGTTTTAGCTGTGTATTTGCTATATATATATATATATATATTCCTTTGCTTGAAGTACACTGTCATCATCATCAGACTATTTCCACACAGTGTTACAATAATTCACTAATTATACACATTCTCGGCCATGGCCAGCAGACCTCAACACGCGCCACCGCTGACAACATCCTCAAAAAAGACATCACGCACGAAACAGTACAAGTCATAATAATTATTAGAAAACAGGTTGCTCCTGTCAGAATCGTCGTCTAGGGAAGCAGTCGTGCTGTCTTCTGTGCTTCTTGTTTTTTAAAGCTTTTAGCAACCCCTGCAAGCATGAAAGGGTGCTGGTGGGGGTCGTTGGGGTTGAATTAACTGAAGCGGTCTGCTTTCCCGTGCGAACTAAACGAGTTTTCCTTCCATACTGATGCACGATTTCCTTCCGTGACTTTTGGTCCATTCGTGTCAAAAGAAAACTCGAATTAACTGCGGCGGAATTAACGGGCAGTCGACTATACGGCGGCAATCAAGTGAAAGGGGGTTTGTTGCGTCCATTTGTAGGACCCACTGGAAGTTATAGCAGTACGTATGCAGAAGAATCGACATTTGGACAAGTTGGTACTGCTTGGTACAAGTTGAAACATCATGAAGGGGCCGCGCAAGACGACTAAGACAACAGGCAGGGCTATGAAGCGTGGTCTTTCTTCTTCGGTACCCGGGCGGGTGACTGTCCTAGCTATAATCACTTTCGCCGGCGGGGTGATGCTTGCTTCGTTGGAAAATTCTTAACAACAAATGTGCACCGAGCTACAATACTTAAAAAAGCTACGTAGATGAATGCGTCAACAGTGTAGGCGGCGCAATGCGCATTGGAGTAAATATTAGCCCGAGAACCCCAACGCGGTGCCTAAGAGTAATAGAGACGGCGGACAGTGAAGGGACTAATCATGGTTAATCGGCGTACAAATTCAAACGAAGCCCTAGAAATTTGGCAACGGAACTGTCGCACTCTCCAGAATACATAATCCTATTTCATACAAACGGCACACACACTAACGGGCTGTGTATACCGCACCCGCAAGTCGTGAAGCTGGTTCGAAAAGACATCGCAGTGAGTGTAAGCTACAAGTCGCCAGCAAATATTCAACAACAAAATTTTGACGATCTGGCCCTGTAAACGCAGCAAATCCAGAACCATCATAATCAACATCTATATCTCCCCAAGGGAACGAGCCGCCGATTTCAAAGGTCTGTTTCCGCGCGCAAAATCCCGGGCACGAAATCAGGATAAAGCATTGATACTTGGGGACCTCGCCACGCACAGACAGGGGGTATTCGACGAACGCAAGAGGCCGCGTTTCTACCAGAAAAGCTCGCCTTCGTGCATATATAGCGCTCGTCGCCAGTGTTTACCGGTAAACATTACGGTTACATAAGCTGCAATTGCCGGGGATCGTGAGAAGCAGTCACGGATCTTTGAATTCTATCGCGTTCCACTCTTTAAAGCGAAGCTTAAGCGCCCCCCAAGTTCTTTTTAGTAAGTTCTGTTAACCCTCCGCTTTGCTCAGTGGTTACGAAGTTCTAATGCTGGGAACGATGTCGCGTGTGCGAATCCCAGCGGCGACAGACGAATTGCAGAGAGGCCGAATGTAATGACGCTATTTCTATCGGAGCGACGAAAGCGTACTGCTTCCTGCATGAGCGTACCGCGCACGCACAGCAGCGCTCCAGCTGTGTGGCTCTTTGCAACATTGCTAGGCCCCTGGACATAAAAGTAGGATTGTGACGACAGTGATTGCTCCTGTGGGAACTAAGCATCTCTATAGAAAAGTGTTGTTGACCGCGTCTTGGACGGGAAACAGGGTGTTTCAATACAAATCTACACCGTCTCGGTCGTCACGGGGGCCACCGTCCAGTGATCACTTATTCTCAACCAAGGTCACACTGAAGAACAGGCCGTTGTGCAAGAATGCCAGCATGCGTAAAGGAAACAACACTTTTTGTCCGAAACGACAATAGCCAGCAAACGCCGCGTGTGCAACAGCTTCGTTGGGAGAGCGCTGAAGGTGAGCGAGAAAATAAGCCACACCTGTATCTTTTGAATTACAAGCGGAAAATTGATGGCACATTGTTCACATGGAAGAATGCGAAGAAATGAATATTTGGCACTTTCTAAACTGAGAAACGTCGCAAATGGTATCAAGTCTCGAGGGTTTGTTAGCCATCTGCCTGCTCATAAGGTCAGATGTTACGTGACGCTGTCCGGCAAAAAATGGATCTTCTATATCCGCGCATCATGGCCCTGAGTGACCCTGCCTCACACTTCCAGGGCTTGGTCTAGCGCACATAAATGCTCGAGGTAGTGGCAGGACTTGCAGCCGTGACCGCAGCAAAGTTGGTGGCGCAACGCACACGTAATACTGATGTTACTGACTGACTGACGTAATACTGACTTCGGGTCTCACTAGTGCAAGTTACTTTTCGTCCACTTTCATTTCCCTTTATGCCGTTTTGTTCTACATTGCAATTTAATTACCACAACTAATTTCCCCTATGTTTTCCTTGGCTTCGTTGTCTCTAATGGTCGTGATTAACGTTTAACGATAGAATGACATCAAAGCATCACTGCGTTGTGAGTGGCATGTAAAGCCAAGTAAAACACATTCGAAGTGATCTGGCACATTAAAATCAAAATTAATCAATTCAACTAACATCTTCACGCTATATAAACTTGGACGCAGTATGGATGCCATCCCTTAAGCTGGCCCCAGGACTAATGCTGCCAGTGAATCTCGCGCAAGGCACTTTTAATGTTCTTTAGAAGTACTAGTCTCTATGAGATGTTTTATATTACTAGGTTACGTGATGTGTTTTGTATTTGTAGGGAACATATTCTTTAAAGGTGCGCAACAATAACTAAGCTCAAACCTTAAAATCATGTTATTTCACAAGGCGCGGCAGTGCAATACCTCCGAGATCAGCCCACGAAAGAAGCTTGAAACATACCCGACACAGAAAAGTGGTGGTACATTCGCTAACGAGGACGTTGGCTTTTATTAATAAGCATAGATGAAACTGCCCTATGGCATGATCCAGGCAGAGGGCCCTTAGCACAACATCTCGTTTTTACTTAGCTTACGTTTACTTCATTTCATACTGCCACCACAGTTACGAGTCTTACATTTGGTGCAAGACTGGTGACATGTTACAATCGCATCCATTGCTGCGCCCGTATGGCGAAACTGTGATGTGTTGTATCAAATGAAAGCGAGTGTCCTTGTGATGGATTGCGACTGCATTCGGGTTCCTCAGCGATCGCTCAGCGTTCATAGGTGGCGCAATAAATAAATAAATCAGTCAAGGAAGCCGACCGCCATGTAGTACGAGGGAGAGACAGATACAAGCATTAAGGACATACTGGATATGTTTGCCAGGGTGATGAGTATCGCTTTTCATTCGTTGATTATAGGTCACCTTGAAACGCATAGAGACGATGTGCTTAGTGAAGTGGAGTTAACGGTAGAGCTCAAGCCTTCGCCAGCGTGCCTGTACTTGAACAAAGATAAACGTGCTGATATGCACACTGCACCTGCCAGATGGCGCTGCGACTCTCATGTATACCTGAGCGAATATTCGCGCTAGATGAGGCATGTGGATGGTGCAGCGAAAATCCAGAGACGACTTAGCACATCCTAATGCAATGCGAAAGGATTCAGCCAGTGAGACCTGTAGGTAATGTACACCTTCCAGAAGCGCTTGGACTTAAAGTGGACGGAAGCATCAGGCGGTCAGGAGTGGAGATAGATAACAGACATTTAGAGTACTGGTGGGGAAGAAAGCAGGGGAGAAATCGATATCACCGGATCCGTTACAGGTAGCGCTACAGGTGGAGAAGCTCTGAGGAAGAGAAAAAAATTCTAGAATTAAAAGCATGTATAGCATACATGAGTAACTCAAGCAGGCCAGGTGACTGCTTGTCACCTTCCAAGAGGATGCCAATAAATCGTCATCATTATCAAACCAGCGTTGCTGACACCGACCGTTGGGAATGCAAATGAAATAAAGTGACATTCCACGCGCTATGACAAGCGTGCATCTTTATTCGCTCGCCTGATCTCCGCATTCTTAAATGATCATTTACTAGAAGCTTTTCATTCACTCCACCGATTTAGAAACAGCGCTGCCTCTTGACTAAAGCAGACGCTACGCATAGAAGAATTGTCGTGGAGTGTTAGTATTGCACAGTGACTACTTGTGTGGAGGTACGGCGCTGCCAGCCACATTCTTCAGTAAAGGTTCCGTGTTGAGTTGACGACGTTCTAATACAGAAGTGGGTAAACTGTTACGCGCATAGCTTAGCCCAGTCCAAAGCCCAACGTCAGGAATTACTTGTGCCGCCACGTTCACGCGCCACCAAGGCCAGTCAGCGCACCAGGACCAGTGTAGCTAACACTGGCAGACCTCAGGAATTCCTGCCTCGAAATGAGCGATAGTAAGTATGACCGCCAATGTGAATTTCATCGCGAGTAGCAATTTTGTTTTCTTCGCTTGCTACATTGCTTGCTCCGGTGTTGCTCTCAACTATGGAAAGCTCCTGCACGAGGAACCTATTGAACGTCAGCAAATAGCTAGCCGCCGACATTTTTGGCACAACAGTAATACTCACCTAACGCTTTTGATGTTTTTCTAACCACACAAACAATTTTCTCTTGCAGATGCCCAAGAAACCAGGGCTAATGACACTTTGAGTCTGGCATTACCAAGCTCTATTTTGCGGCCACCCATGAATGTAAATAAACATCGATTACACCACGTACAATAGTGCGATGCACCGCTGCACCAAAAGTGGAAAACAGTCGAAGCGATAAGTTTAAGTTAAGCTCAAGGTACTGCGGTGAAAACTTTGTCGCTGTCAAGATTACGTTTATGTTCTTTGCCTACTCAATAAACTTTACTCGTGGTAAAGGCGGAGCTCGTGTTCTCACAGGAGTTCACTGTTTGCGTAGCTGGTGTTGGCAGTTCTCGTTAAGCGCCTACGTGAACCGTGCAGCCTTGTCACTTTTCGAAATGTAGAAGCCGGAAGTGCACTGTAATGATGTAGTGTTCTGTGATGTCATTGACATTGTTTTTTTGGACGCTTGCACAAGCAGAAGAGCGTAAGAAACTATGGACAGCTGGGCACCAGGCATCAGAGAAACACTGGTGCTCATAAACTGTGTTCTTTAAGTTTCGATTTCTACAAAGATATCTATTGCAGGGTATTCTCTCAACTTCTGCAATCTGCACGCGGGAGGCAACATCGGTGCGCGGGCGCCCGAGGCGTATCGGTGTTATCGGCTCCGTGCCTCTGCAACTAACAGCCACTCGCGATGTGTAAAGGCCATCACAGCGGCACTGCACAGACGCGAAGACGAACAAAGGCTGGTTTCTGTCTGCGCTATGCTAACCAAGGGCGCCATTATGAACAATTGTCAAATTGTGCCATACTTCTTCGAATCCTGCTATTGGGCCGTTATGAGCCGATTAGAAGGGCCGTAGTAGTCCTCTGGACTAGCCATTGCTGACAAAATGACGAACATTAGCAATATGGCGGTATTCGAAAGTATCCACATTAGTATCCCGTGGGCGCTGACCATGTGACAACATGGATTGCACCGAAGGACCACACTACAACCGAGAAAGAAACCGAACCCACTCAGAAAGCCTTAAACGAGCTGGCAGATTACTTGAAGATGAAAGAAATGCGAGCGATACTACCAATGAAAAAAAATTCCTCCTCAGCGAGCGAAAGGATAGCGAACGCGCCAAGACACACAGTTGCCTGGACGGCAGGCAACTGCAGGCACCAACTGAAAGCAGCGTGGACTATTTCCCGGTGTACCGATTCACGAAGACAAATGGGCGAGCATCTGGCTGCATTAGCTAGTGACTAGCTGGAATCGGTTTCTACACTTAAATTCAAACCCCAACGTGCTATGCAAGAATGCAAGCACAAAGATTACCAGAAGTTTGCTAACGGCCGTACTCGCTTCATGGCTGACCGTGAGAAACGAACGAAATTACAGTGTTCTAGAATAGGGGCAGTGTGTTCAGGAAGCGCTCGCCGCTGAGGCGCTTCATGTAGATAGCACGAGATGGCGCTGCAGGAACATGGGCTGTAAAGCCCCTTGATAATTTAATGGGCTGTACGGAACGTACGACGCAGCGCCAGCGCTGCATGCTGATATTTTGATAATAATTTTCTGTCGCAATCAAATAGACGTGCAAATCCTCGGCGGGTGTTAAGATGCGTACCCGAAACTTACTTCATATAAGAGATGAATTGTATGTGCACTCCTAGCGCATATCAACGCCCATTAGACGAATTTATTAACCTGACCGCAAAGGTTTTGCAGACACCGAAGTAGTGGCGTAAAGCCGTTAAATTTGTTTTGAACCACGGTGCCTCGTAACCAGAAATTATTTGAACGGAAAAGTCGGCTGCAAATAACGCAGTAGTAAAGGAGATCGAATTGATTTGAACTAACTCGGATTCCAGGTGCACACATTTTCTTTTGCGGTTCGCATTCATAAAGAAGCGGCCGTGGCATATATTCGCGACCCAACGTCAAGCGCTTAGTTCCTCAGCCGCTGTTGTAGGAGAGAAGGCAAAACATTTTGTACGTACATAGCCCAAAGCCAAAGAGCTTGCCTGCTTAATTGGCCTTTACCTTCTTTCGCGATAAACATTTGTCCCTCGTTCTTTCATTCTGTATTGCGAGCTCCCCGCAACTACATTTGCACAGTTTATTCGTGAATTTTTTTATTTACATCATGAAGTGTTCCCGAACGTCAGGCTCATGTGCGAGTATGAGACATACCGACATCCTACACTTCTATGGAACGAATAAAACAGGTAGGAATGACGCCAAGTAAAAGGTATCTCTGCAAAACTACACACGTGCACCAGTATGCCAAAACACAGAAAAACATTGCAAGTACATTCCTACCCAAACAATGGAGACCTATAGCGGAATTAATATGCGCAAATAGATTATTTAATTCATTTTTAATTATGTTCACAAAATTACCTTTTTGAATGCACCAGAAAAAGTTGTGCATTCTGACGAAAAAGACAAAGAAGGTTCAGCATACATATGTTGCACCAGCCTGCTAAGAACATTATAGCTAACTTTAAAGTGCAATTTCCTTTTTCGTCGTGCTTCCCTTCACTGATTAACACCTTCAACGTAAAAGTACAGCCTTGTTAGGAGATAAAAACGCACAACTGCTGATGTGAAATCATCAGCATGTAATTTGCAGCCAAGTTTAAAGCTTTCACTAGAATCATGACGTCAACTACGATGTCGCTGCAAAGCTCTTTGCTGAAGAAGGTTGTAAATATATTCCCTCAAGTTTCTTTAGTGCTTCGAAAAGCAACTTGGAGGGATACAGCAATCCTCCCCTGTCACAAATTTCGTGAATTTTGAGACTGCTACTGACACTAGAGTTCTGCAAAAGAAGAGAGCGGCAGTCCTCACATATCTTGCGAATAAAAAATTTCTGCGCGACATACCCTGCCATATATAATGGATGAGGCGGTCATCGCTCCTTTCCTCCACATAAGCCCGGTGCTCTGCTGGAGTATTGTTTAGCCTTTGCTCTACCAGCGTCAGATTTCCAGCTTGAACTAACTCGTCAATTGTGACGCAACGTCCCCTTCCTTGTCAGAATTATCAGGTGAGTGAAGTAGCGATACCAAATCTTTACTGACCTCTCTGTTCCCTGTTTGCATTGCCTTCGCTAAGATATAAAAAGGCAATTCACAACAATCAAAAATTGAGACGGCGTTGGATGATCGTTGGATCCGCGCACGACTACCTCACAAGACGTTCTCCAACTTTTATTGGCGTAGTCTAGATATCAATAGGTATTTAAAACCCTCTCCTTCCAAGTATTCTAACAGAGCCAAAGTGCTGCACAATGTCACACAGAGCCTATCTGCCGTCGACTGGCTCAAGCCGCAAAACCCTTTTGCAATGGAAAGCATATTTAGCGCCAGCGAACAAGGACAGAAGGGAGACGACACCACAATGCGCTAACTTCAACAACTTGATATTCAGGAAACACCCGCCTATTAACACATGCACAGTTAAATAGGCGGGTGTTTCCTGAAAATCAAGTTGAAGTTAGCGTATCGCGGTGTCGTCTCCCTTCTGTCCTAGTTCGCTGGCGCTAAATATGCTTTCCAAGTCAGTCTACCAACACGCCCAACAAATGGCAATCCTTCTGCATGTGACTCCCAAGGAGACAGAAACTCTAGGAATTCATTCACAGCCCTTCAGAGCAAACACACGGCAAGCACGCTGCAACTGGCCGCAACACACGGAGAACGCGTCCGTACAGCCCGTGCGACTGCAGCGCCGCCGCATACATCCGGGACCTGTCTACGCCCCGGCTTCAAGGCGGTGCGTGGCGCGCTCCGCCGTCTGAACACACTGCCCCTATCTAGTACACTGTAACGAAATGCGCAGCGCACCTACAAAGTGTGACAGACGACTCCCCTCACGCGGAGAGTCAAGAGGAAAGCTAACTTCTCTAGGTAAGCTGTAGTGTCTAGCTCCTACAGTGCTCGATATTATAATTGCACTGGTGAATATGTCATGCCTGCACCATCAGCTATAACCGTCTGGATCCCGTCAACGGGAAAAACTCACGGAATACCTACCACAGCAACCAAGCTCGCTGCACTGCAGGCTGTATTCGCTTGTAGTTTGCAGCAGACGGCTCGCGAGTGGGTGCTCTTCTACAATTCACGGCCAGCCATACAATGACTGAGGTCAGTCGACCCGCAAGACCAGCTAATGACGGACTGCTGACAAGCCCAGTCCACAACCTTCGAAATCAGGCTAGCTTGTAACGGAACAGGTTTTAACGCGTCTTCAAAGAAGCGCAGTAAATCAGCTTAGAACACCGATTTCAACAGGGTAGAGTTAACCGAAATTTGAAAATTTCAAGACCGTTACTACATACTTCCACGGACACAGCCCTCTTTGTGCTTTCTTGAGCACGCAAACCATCTGTGGAACGAAGGATTCTTCACCTCTAGTCTGCACTCTGCTGGCAGCTGCCTGTCTCGTCTAAGTTCCCAGTGCGCCGCCTTCTAAACTGGCTACCGTCACACGAAACGTCACCGTGTCTAAATTTTATTGTGGTCGCCGCCGTGAGGCTGTCATCGTCGGGATGCGATCGTTGCTGCCACTGCTGCAACACGTCGCTGTCGGGCCACCGACGTAGCCATCATGCCGCCGTCTTGTTGTCACGCAAGCAATCGCTCACCCTAAACGGACAGGTTGCGCCATCTGGAAACACACTGCGGCACTCTAGACGATGCCAGATAGTCAACTCCCCGCAAATTGCTTCGCATGACGTCGGCAAAGGGTGTCGGAGAAGCATGTTAAAGCGAAGCTTTCTTGGAGTACCCTTCAGGACTTTGCGGGCCGAGGTTGCTACTGAGTGCTTCTGCTGTCTTATCGCACAACTCGCATACAGGACAGCATTCAAGTAACAAATCGGTTTATGCGTATCTGTGCTGCCTCCACCGATGTGCCGATGGCCAGCTCTGCTCGTTACCGGAATTACGCAGTGAACACAACAAACTAGCGAAATATCCTCAGTGCAACTAATGTACGACTTCAAGCGCACAATTTATTTAAATAACTTTTCTATCTGCTTTCTAGTGGTTTGGCATGTCTGCTATTTCTCGCGCCGTGAAGAGGGTCCATCTTTAATATAGTGCAATAGTAAATCGGGTGGAGTCTGACGAGTGTCACAGCAAAATGGATCGATTCTGCACACACTGTTATCCACGTTCGCGTGGACCGCGTTGTGAAGGTCTCCGTGTATTGCTGTCTTGGCAGGCAGACACGCAATGTCTACGCTGCAAAACTCTCTGCAGATGACGTGCAGCGGTAAACGTTAAGTTAGGTGCTTCGCGAAAGCTTCGCCTAAACTAGAAAGCAATCACTGCTTCGGATCTGCATAATATCTTTTTTTCTTCTTCAGTGTCACAGACAGCTTACCCGAGGGCTTGTCCGGGAAACCACAGTTCCAAGTCAGTGCATGAGGCACGCCGGGCTATTAACGTTCTTCCGCACGCACACTCTCGTTAGCTGAGTGGAATGCCGGACAAATAAGGTGCACGTGACCTCACTGACTAAACCCTTCGCTGCAACTCGGGCCTCCAGCCGAACTGCACCGACGCGAGGCATCTCTTCCGCGTCGGTTGCGGTTGGCAGTTGCTTTCACGAGATCCTGTTGAGCTATAATTGAATTGGCTCACACTCCTGAGTTCCATATCTGCGGGCTGCAAGGAGAGTGCAGACCAGCTGCCTTGCCACTTTCTTCAATATGACGTACGAAAAATTCGCAGTTGCGCCCGAAAGGCGAAGCAAATTAGTGGATAGCTGTACGAAGTAAGGATAGTAGTTTTATCGGCCATGTAAACTTGTAAACATTCGCTTACCTAAATTAATAATGATAGAATATGTAAGCGTGACTCAACGAGGACGTAGAAAGAAACAGACACACAGAGACAACACTGTCTTTGTGTGTCAGATTCTATCATGGATTCAAGCCAACTAGCCCGTCAACGTGTCTTAACTAACATAACCAGCATGGTGTCACGCGCGCAGAGGTAAACATGAACACACATCGCTCGATGACAGCGGAAACTGTCTGTCAAAACGCTGGAGTTCGCAAAAGCGGCAGCAGCCGCGAGTAAATTGACCTCCATGCATCTGTCGCTTCAACACGAAGGAAACGTCGAAAGTAGAGCTCATACGAAGCCACCGGCACTACGCGCACTCTGCAAAAACATCGCAAATCACTTTGAAGATGATTCCCGCACGGGCGCGCACTTTAAACACATCGCAGATCGCTTTCAAGGCACACGAGCGCCGGCAACGCGTCCCTACGACGTCCGCCAAAGCGTCTACTACGACGTCCGCGATTCGCGTGGCCAATGCCCTAGTAGACGCCGCGGTTGTCTCCCCTCTGTACGCAGTGGCGGGCGAGGAGGACATCGAAGCACAGAAGCAGCAGCCGGAGAAGAAGGCCCCTCCTCCCTCGCCTCACCCCACTGCCTCGCGCGCCACCGGCGAGGGCACGCATCCGGGCCGCGTTCCTCGCTCGCGCCCACGAGATTGAACCGCGTTCGCCGGCTCTCCTTCAAGGGACACTAAAGTGAAAAATGATTTCTTCTGCATCAGTAAATTACCGTTCTACAACACCAAAAACACCACTCTTACAACGATGAGGATTTTGGTAAACCAGAAATACGGGTGGCGACGCCTACTCAAGTTCCGGCACCTTGGGGCTGTGACGTCTTGAATTTTGATGGCATCTTCTAGGGCCTACTAAATATATTTAGCGGTACAGATTGACTACAACGTGTTCTAAAGGAACCAAATATTAAACATGGCAAGTTTCGGGAACCTGTATTCAGCCAACGCGGCCCAAATGCGAAAACATACTTTGGAATCCCCGACGTCACGCTGACGTACCAGCGCTGGGATTTCGGCGCGAAATTCAAATACTGATACTTGCACCTTCATTTTCTCATCTAATAATCAAACTATTTTTTTGACATGACTGCCTGCAGGGTTCTCAAACAATGCTCCATTAGTCTAAGCTGATTTATTGTTTCGCTTTAGTGTCTTTTTCACAAGCTTTCACTCATGCAGAACCTCGCGGCGACGCCGACGGCAGAAATGCGCCTGTACTGTCTATGTAATTGCTGCCGCAATAAAACGGTCAATGTGCAATAGATTTCGGCGACTAGATGATCGTCGACTGAACCAACATACGCTACTGGAACGCGGTCCCCAGCGATGACCTGCTCACCACCTTCGTCAAGCTCTTTTATTTTTGTTCCACTCTACCATAGCTTGGATACCAGACAAGCTTCTTTTTAACATCCCTGCCTCCTCTCTTTCGTTTCTCTCTCTCCCCTCGATTTTCATGCAGCGCCGCTCTATTTCTGTCTCTTCGAACATTGTTCATTATTTTCAGGTGTAAATGATACGCATTGTGTGATAATTTCCTAGAGGTCAACGATGCCTATGCGAAGCAGCACTGAAAAAACAAGCAATTCCTCAAGACGGCTTTGAATTGATCGCGATTCCTTGCAGGCACACCTTGTACGCAGGCTAGACAAATGCTTACTTATTTTTTCTACGGCTGCTTCGTTGCCGACTGAGGTTATGGAAGCGAGACTTATTTGTTTACAATAGAGTCATAACCTTGAGCTAGGAGATGCTACAAACCGCTTATGCTTGCTAAACAAAATAATAAATCGTTTGATTGTTCTGTCATTCTGGTATACCCATGCAGTGTAGCGAACTGCTAAATTTGGGTGATGAATGGCTGTTTCTTTTTCGTGAGCATCATAGAAATTCGGGAACCTAGCCACGTCTCACTATTTACACATCCTGGACGACGAACAGCCGTTCTGTTACGCCGCAGTCTACGGTGTTGACGCAGTCGTGGTCAAACTTGGCACATATTTGGTCATTTGGTGACGTATATCTGGTGACGGCGTTATTTAATAGGGGTCTATGGCAACGCTTTTAATCTGTTGAGGATATCAGTGGGTAAGGCGAAGTACTTGCTCCAGCCCTACGCCATCAGGATCTTTATCACCCTGATATGTGGTAAGAAACTTTTCGCTGTCATTTCTGTTCAACGCTGTCTATGAACTCTGACTCAAACCACGACGTGGTTACGTGCCCCGCGAATCACTGCCACCTGCCATTGTGGCAGGCGTAGCGCACATCCTGGCAAAAGTACGCATCTCAATATTTGTGTGTTCATAAAGGTGAAGCGAGTTTGTGCTTGCATCAGGACGAATGTGCTGCGCTTGTTGTGTTCTTGGCAAAGGCTGGAATTAACGTCTTAAACGAGACACATGTCACAGTAAAAAGAGAGATATGGTTACGTGATTTTTGCCGGATTCTTACTGGCATATTCGGGAGTTACATTGGGATTTTTAACAATGTCCAATCTTTCTGCTTGAAGAGATGCGGTTCATTCTTTTATAATGATCTTCGTGATCGTAACTCTAAAAGTTGCAGGCAGTGAAATCAGTTTCGCTGCACTAAGTATTACTGGTGTTTCGATGAATGTCAACGGCAGATATTGGAAGCGACAAAAAAAAAAAAGTGCCGGCTCTGCCTACATGATATCGCCAGTTTTCCGTGGGGGCTTTTTTATTCTACACTGTCCATAGCGTCAACACCATAAAATGCGCTATTTAATAGTGGTTAAATCTCTGTTCCAACATTCGTACGGTCGATACGAAGCATCTCTGTTGTTTAAAGAGCTACAGCCCGTGTATTATACGAGGTGACATTCAGCAATACGCTAAACGAGACGGATGAAATGCTAAAACGTATGCCCATAGTTTGCAGCACTTGGGCAGGTATGCTATCATTTACCCCAAAATAAACATACTTGGCGGATGAGATTAAGAAGTTTCCACCGGGGTAGTTGGAGAAGTATGGGAGAGGCCTTTGTCCTGCAGTGGGCATAACCAGGCTGCTGCTGATGATGATGAAACATACTTGCGCATAAAAGCAAAACTTTACTAATATCAGAACGATACGGCTTACGCATAGTGTGCGCGCATTATGGGAAAAATTGAAAATCTTGTGCACATTTCACATTCAAAATTTATATTAAAGTATAAACTAATGTGACATGTGACGATTTTAAAAAATCATGTAATACAGTAACGTAGTAAAGCAATACAGATATAAGACGTTAAGGGCGGCAAGTTAATATGGTTGCATCTTCGTGAACCGCAGACCACAAGTACGCACGACCCGACACTCCACCAGAATTGCCGTGGCCCTACTTTCTTGATCTAGGATGTCCATATGCGCTGGTTCCCTACGATGCAACATAGCACGAATAATTTATAACTCACTGTTTAATTTAACAAGTGATATTCTCTTGAAAGCCGTCAACTCAGAGCTGTCGCAGACATCTAGGTCATCTCTGGAGTCTTCAGATCGACTTGGGCTTCGTGGGATCTCGGCATATGGCTGCTACTTTAGGACCACTTCAGTCTAGCTAAGGTGATTGGAGGCTCTCATGTGCACGTAGGACAACAAAAATGGCGTCAAACTGCAGCTTGGAACGAAAAAAAGATGCGCTCGTTGAAACAACGCTGCCCTAAAACCGGAACCGGAAGTCTGCAGCTTCCTCATATATATATATATATATATAGGCGGATTCTGGAAATCGAACATAATAAAAATGTGGGACGATCCCGAAAGTCGTGCCTTCTAAAAAAAAGAAAATACATTGTGCGATAATGCGCCCAAACATACCTTGCATTTCTTCAATGTTAGCCGCTGTTGGATTCGCTATTTTCATTCACCTATACAGCACGAATGCACTTATTTGCATATATTACGTTGCGAATTAGGCGCTGGTGGTTTGTGCCGCTCTGTATGTCGGTCCTGGTGTTTATGTGCGTATTTTTTATTTAAAATGGAGCATTACCAACTCAAACAAATTGGTTTTATTATAGCTTTGACCATTACCATTGTTTCTTAGAGATTTCTAGGTTTCCATTACGCACTTGACATTTTTACTATGCCACTTTATTGTGTTCTCTGCTGCTCGTTGCTCTCTGCCTGACCCCTTATAGCTGCCTGCTCACTCAGAATTTATTTTAAAACATTAATATTATGAAACAAAATGACCTGCACATGGTTGGCAACGCTCTAATGAGCTTCTGTCCTCAATTTCGTGGGCATCTTGTGAAGAAAATGGGGCCGTTACTTTCTTTATCTAGCTTTGCAGACAGAGTTCTGATGGTGCATAAATGGACGGCATGTTAATAAACAGAGTTTTCGCTACATTGCTACTATGGCTGGATCGTAGTAGCGGAGATGAATACCCCCTGCTAAAATATTCACTGCTCTAAATGTGACTGCAGCATGAGGTACGTTTCAACCGATGTGCTAAGTATGCCTACTTCGCCTTTTTTTATGTATCAGTTCAGTCGCACTGCAGAAGCTTTTCGATGGTGTCCCCGTATCGAGGAGTTATGGCTGAGGTTCTTGCTTGATCTCACGCCTCTGTGTTAGCTCTCACTGCATATCACCGCTCACTTACAGCGCTCTGTGTAGTAGCTTTCTTTCGAAGGAAACGTTAAATTGAGCAGTTGGCGCCATTTAGGACGGTGATACTTCGAAAACTATTTAAAGTGAGGAGCCATGCAACTCTGCTGGAACTGGCCAAGCAAGGGAATCCAATGACGACGATGACGTGAGATGACCCGACGATGACTGTGACGGTGCGATGAGAACGAAAAAAGTGACGACGACTGTATGAAGACGATGGTGGGACGATGGCGGCATGATGACAATGGCACATACCCTGCTGAGGACACCCATTGGAACTGTGGAGTGCGCAATCTCTGGGACCAGCACCCACTACTACGGGCGGCGCCAGCGTTCGCGCAACGCCGTGAGATATCATCGCTCCAGCGAGACATAGAAATGTCAATTCACGGCCAACACCTTTGACCACGGCGCGTGCACGAGAAATAGGGAGCAAGCACAATTGCAAGATTACGCCGAAGAGCCCCCTACTAGCTGCATTGTAAGTTCAACATGTAAGCTTTCTAATGCGCCAATGAATGTCACGCGCTTTTAATTTGGTATCGTTGTGTGGAAGAAGAAATCCATCACTCGATCACGTACGTGTCACGTCTGCAGATGGCGTTGCTGTCGCGCCATCTAGCGCGGTGTTCACATATCCGTATAGCTTGGCAGCACGTTTGTCCATCCGAGCAGCAACTGAGACAGCTCGTTACGCAATGGTAGGTATAAGTGATCAAGCTGATCCTCATGAGGAGTTATACAAGCGCGCAATTTGTAGCAGAAATTTCAGGCTTGCTCGAAGCTAGCATGAAACTGATGCGACATTCCACAATAACCACATATTTAGCATTAACACAAGCATTTGTTTCAATGAAGCTTCGCGTTCACTGATTACCGCAGTACGTCATACACCCGCGTAATTTATTTTTTTCTTCTTTTGCAGGCATCCATATTCTGTTGGCGTACTACGAGTCTGCGGTATTCTAGCCTGGATTGTGTCATTTGCGCCAGTGCTGTGGCTTCCACGTAGTAGCGGATACGGAATAACTCGGTTTCGGGTTACAATAGCCCGTAATGTCAATGTCGCTAGAGGTACGCTTTAAAAGCCACCAGAAGAACACTCCTTGTTTCTTAAGAGGACACCGTTACATTAGCTAGGAAGAACCAGCAGGCTTCCGCAATTCGTTCGGCGCAGAATTGTTTTACAAGGCTGAGCAGCAGGCTCTGACAAACAGTTTCTGCAATAAAGTTCCATCCTCCTCCTCCTTCTGACAAACATCACATTAAAAAAATTATTAGGAGGAAGCGTCGAGGGAGCATGTTGAAGCCTGCATAGTCATAAAGAAGTGGTCTACCAATTGCCGACGCTACATATGGAAAGTCCGACGTATATGGGGCGTCAAATGATACTGTGAAGATATGTTGTATCTGTTTCGTTTTCACGTTTATCACTAACTGATTTCCAATCTTCTTAGTACGTACAACTTATAGTACCGCATTGCTTATTTCAGTGCGCGGCTGACACCGTTATTAATTTTTTTTTTTTTTTGCATGCTAAACAATTTTCGGAGGTAATATCCTCCCTGCAGGCATCAGTTATGACAGCTGTGAGTTAGTTCGAAAGCAACCTAATTGCCGTTCATACAGCCTAAACGTAGTTGACATGCTTCCGCTGCCCCTTAAACCTTGTTAATCTTGATTATTATTTTTTCCAACAGTGTCCGAATTGTTCTTCGTGCGAATGTAGAGCACCTAAACATGTATTCTCAGTAAAGTACCTTAGGATGCACTTTGACAGTGGCCTATCCTGGAACTCTCACCTCAATCATGTTTCTAAAGAAAAACAACAAAGAAAGAAAAAGAAAAAACTTCGCGCAGTATATTGCCTCATTGTAGAATATGCGGTATTATTTGCCTTCTAAGGTTCGCAAAAACGTAATACGAGCTCTGGCTTACAGTGTGCTAAGATATAGTTTAACTATTTATAGTCGCTGTCCAGGTAGCCGGAAAAAGAGTAAACTATAGTTTACGTTCCTTGTTGAAAACTACTGGTGTGACCGGTGCCCTATCTAAAAACATTGCAACGTATATATAAAGAGTTTATGCTGCCGGATTTTTATTCTCTTCTCACCGAAGTTGTATTCAAGCACTTTTGGGCTACTATGTTCAAAACACCGTATATTCGAACACACTGCCTCAGACCAAAGGGGCGTTACAAAAATAACATTGTTTAACACGATATGGGAAACGATAGCGTAAACAATAAGTTCTCAATATTTTAAATCAGTTAGCCCCCTACATTTATCGCGTTTAATTGAAGTTTCAGCTTAAAGTGTTAAATATGCGTCAGCTGATAATTCTTATTGCTTTTGTACAGGACATGGTTCTAATTACGTAGTCATGTGTCTTTCGTGTTTTTTAAGAGCGCATTGTTTTATTTTATTCTTTGACGAACTTAATTAGCTTGCAAGCCCTTAAGGCTTTGACTGGCATTATATCTGTACTGTTGTACGAACTGAAAATAAATAAATATGTATGCACGTACGTACGTGCGCATGTATGTATGTATGTATGTATGTATGTATGTATGTATGTATGTATGTATGTATGTATGTATGTATGTATGTATGTATGTATGTGCGTGCGTGCGTGTGTGAAGGGCAGTAGCAAGAGCAAGGCATTCTGAATATAAAGCATGGTCGTACAGTCATTTCCGCCGCCTGTATTTTTTTCCACTTCGAATAATCTCAAACACCTCATCTGAAGTAACAAGCTCGGCAAACAGCACGGCTGACATCTTCCGTTTCCATTAAGCTCTTTCTCTCTTCCTGTCACTGGGTGGTCGCAGCGTGATTATTCTTTCTTTTCAGGCTATTGCTACTACAAGTATCATCTTTTTAACGGTACGTTATATTCCGATTACCTGTGTGCGCGCCTGGTATGTTTGGCCAGGGAAAAGACCGTCAGAATGACCAGGTAGGTGCAAAAATTTTTCCCGTCCGCTGGTTTCGTTAAGACAACCGGGAAGCCGTTTTCTGAAGAATACATTGCTCAAGTCTAGTAACTGGATTTCCAGAAAGGTCCCCACGTTGCCATGGTTTGCCAAGAAGCGTTTGCATACGCTTCAGCACGCGCTTAACATATTTGATTTGTTTTTCTAGGTTTTATTCGTTTTATAACCATACCTTATTCACCGGGTTGTCTTTTTCCGTCCGTGTATAGGCTGCGTGTATGTGCCGGGTGCTCCCTCGTTTTCTCCACTTTGGTTGGTCATGAGTTGTGCTCAAACTATCGTTAGGGATTCTACTATAACAGGTTGCTTTCATACGCACGCGTGCTCAAGCGCTCGCGTGGGCGTACGTATGAAGGCTCCCTGCACTAGGCTAGAGCCTCTCAAAGTTGGAGGGCCTTTACACTACACCTACACAGGGCGCTATGAGGGCAGGCACTAGGTCTGCTTCCGATGTGCTCTAAGCGAGTTCCAACAGCGCATGCTCACTGTTGGAGATGCCAACAGCGGACGGGATCCGCTGTTGGCATCAACGAAAAGAGCCGCGCAGTAAGTCGCGCCGCACTTTTACAGCGGAGCTGCATATGGCTAGCCGATTCGTTCGTCCGTCCGTCCGTCCGTCCGTCGCTTGTACGCCGAAAACTCCTGCGCAACCCCATGCGCATGCGCGAAAAAAGAAAGAGAGAGGCGCGTGATTGGCTGCGCCAGTAGTGACGTCGTTGCTCCCCGTGGGAGCCGAGCGTGCGCGCACGCGTCATACGTACTCCACAGCAGCAGGCAGCTTTCGATCTGCAGCGCCGCGAGCAGAACCGGGAACGAGCTTGTCAGCGCCGTGGCTAAGCTGCAATCAGGGCACAAGAACAGGCTCGTGCAGCCCAGCGCAAGCAGCAACTGTGTCCCGAGGATCCGGCAGCGTATACCAAGCCGTCGTTAATGGACCGTCGGGAGTAACCCAGTGATAAACACCGGGGCCGCACGTTTCAGCTTGGGTGGTCAACCATCTGTACGGAGTGCTTGGGCGGTGATTTTTTTTTTTTTTTTTTTTGTCTCGCGGGCTTCCAGGCTTCGCGCTAATTTTCACGCAACACGCATGCCGCAACCAAAAACTGGATCGGGAAGTTTTCAGGATCGCCTACCGTTTTCTCATTGACACTTTTGCTCTGATTATACTATTGATTAGAGTAGACTACGCGATAATAACTAATTATGTAACTGGGCAAAACACAAAAAATAGGACTTGCTCCAAGCGAAGGCAAACATGACACTGGTTTTGTTCACCTACGTGGGGCTCATATATTTTTCAATTCTTACACAATTTACGAGGGGCATCGGATATACGAAATCTATACTAAAGCTACAGTGACAAAGCTTATAACATTTCTCACGTTTAATGTACGGCGTAATTTCCTGCATAATTAAAAAGGAATGCTTGTTCGACTGAACCTTAATCTGCATGCCATAGTCGGAAAAATAAATGGAATTCATTGGGCAACATACATAAAATGTATTCTGTGCTTGGGCGTCACTCATACTCAGACTCACCAGAATTCTACTCAGCCGGCACCCTTATCTCGGGCTCAGACTCACCAACATTCTACTCAGCAGGGCTCACTCAGATCACGAGGAGCCCTGAGTGAGTCGACTCATGAGTGACGCCGCCGACCTATGCTCTCAGTACAACGGCCGGGTTCTCTGTCGGTTACAATCGCACACATACATCTCTCCTTCCAACGCTAAGTCACTCATCGAAATGATTGGCGCATGCGTCACAATGTGTAGCACGCGCAACCTTACGCATGCGCGCCGTCTAACAGTCTGCAATCGGATTAACGAAAGCCCCTTAAACTTCGCAAAGTAGTGCCACGCTTTGAAGAATGCCGCCGCCTCCTCGCGCGCTCCGGCCGAGGAAGCCGGCGCGCTGCTATTGGCCTAATAGCATCACGTGGGCCCTCGCGCCTTGTTTCAGCGCCATTTTCGCTCGAGAAGCGTCTACGGAGTGGCGAGGAGCGCATGTTGGCGCCGTTACTACGCTCGAGCGGTGTAGGTGGCGCCACCGTCGAGGAGGGAGCGTGAAAGAGAGAAGAAACAAGGAGGAGTGAAGGCGGAGGAGGAGAGTGTCACTACTTTACGAAGTTTAAGGGGTTTTAGGATGAACTGGTGTTTGCCTTTCGTAACTCACTGCGGATAGAGAGGGATAGAATACCAGAACTGCACTCCAACGAAGGGAGTGTGACTATATAGCTCCTCCGCTCTGCAGTGGTTTACACCCTCTGTACAGCGGTCGTAGCTCGTGTACGGTGCAGCCCCAACAATGCATGACATTGAAGTTGTGGACTGTAGGGCAGGTACATAAGCATCGCACGAAATTACAGATTGCACAGGATGACATGAGAATGCAGTTATAGGTATTGCAAGTAGTTTCACAGCACTTAATTTCCCGATCCACGAAACATTCTCATTAGATAGTATTGACGTAATTGCATTTTTTTGTCATCGCCTGGTGACAGTATTAAGCAAATGCGTATAAATGTGAAACAGTATAAGGGTCCATATTGCGGTTACACCTTTGGATGGCTGCAAATTTCTTTTTCTTGGTTCTTCTAGGTGCGAACCTCCGGGACCTGGTTGTCACTGGAGCCACCGCAATGAATCATTCCCTGACTGCTGTCGAACGGAATGCCCACCACCAACGAGTGAGTTGTGAGAACTAGCATGCCAGCGGCTTAACTTCGATGTCCGTTGCCCTTAATAAAATTTTGGATATACGTTCTCTTTAGCGTTCTGATTATCTGTGCCAAACGATATCGCTACAGATCATTTAATTTTCCTGAATATGAAATTTAAAGACTGGTTGCGTGTTCCCGACTCACGCCCACGAATGTGTGACTTTTCACTCGCCACCCTGTGTTTGTGACGTTAGAGAGTACTCCGCCACTTCGCCAAGAAACGACGAAGCGGGCTGCTTTTTCTACAAGACGACGGCCGAGTATCATCGGTTTGGCATACGTAATGACCGGTGGTTCTCTTCGTCTTGCCCCAACACACTGCGCTCAGCTTGGGCACGTCAGCTGCAGTGGAGGCGGATAGGCAAAATCAAAAGGCGAACTCTCAGCGCTCATACTGTTGTCGCTGAAGCCGCCGCTGTCTAGTTCGATAGAGCTGGAAAAGCTCCCTGTGTCTTTAGGATCCATGATCAGCTTCGGTTTCTTGGTGTCAGCACACGCTCTGCGTGTTTACATTACGGTAATGTAAGCATTACGATCTGACGTAATCGACTCATTATGACGTCACACACAGCAGCAACGCGTTTCGATTTCGGTACCTCGTTTATAGGTTATTTAAAATTATTGACGAGTTTCAATGAAACTGAACCAGCCTACCTGTGACAGGAATGTTAATGCCATTTGAAAATGACGATATCCTAGCATAGAAAAAAAGAAAGAAGAACGCCGGAGTTGCCCTTAAAGCGCGCTTCATGAAAGCGAATACACTCTAAAAAAATTTTAGTCTGATGTGCATATCTGCCACACAACAATAACAGTCATCTGCTTTGCTTGCGTTTCCTTTCTCGAAGCTAAACATTTCGACAGAATTGCCTGTCTGGTTGGGAAATTGATTAGGACTTGAGACTTTCTTGAAAACGCCGCGCTCGCTACCTTCCTGTAGGCAATGATATGTCATGCTGATAACGCGCATGCCGTTCGTTACTGGGAAATACCGGGCTCGCAGCGTTAAAGAAAGGAAATGCGGACAAGGCAGACGACGTTTATGGTTGTGCGGCAAGATACGACTTAAAGGGTGTAAACTTTTCTTAGAGTGTAGACTTCTTCGGCTATTTCGCGCGTTTTCGTGTTGGTCGCGCCGCCGATATACACAAGAGCGTATGCAAAGTGCACGTGCCACAGCGCAACCGAATTGCGGGACGCATTCGTCACCGAACATCAACTATTACAGCTCCTTGAGACGCAGCACTTGTCGTCACGTGATGGGTTTTTGGGGTCTGAAGGTTTAAATGCCGTGGTGGAGTGTCCGGAAAGGACAGCCCTCCTGCTCTCCCGCGACCTCCTCCACCTGTGGCGACTGAAGGAAAGGAGGACGGCAGTCGCTTTCCACGCCGGCGCTCGCACCGCTAGTGAAAACACACATATTGACATATCGGCCTAATGTATTGCCATTGCAAAAGCGTCACTTACTACAACCAAAAAAAAAAAAAAATTTAAGCCTCCTGAGGGCGTATCTCTGTCGCACAGCAATCATCATCATCATCAGCCTGGTTACGCCCACTGCAGGGCAAAGGCCTCTCCCATACTTTTCCAACAACCCCGGTCAATCTTGCGTGCCACCTATCTTGTGTGCCAGTTTCTTTAACGCTTCACGCCCCGCACTTCCAGATCACGAGCGGCATGCACGTTATCAGCGTGACGCAGCATTCCTGACAGGAAAGTAGTGAGCACAAGGTTTTCGAGAAAGTAAACGCAAGCGCGACAGATGATTGTTCTTGCGCAACAAAGATACTCCTCAAAGCGCGTAAACTATATTTAGAGATGTCTACAGCGGAACCTCCTTTAGCATCACCCCTTTGTATGTTTGCCCTGCAACAGTACAAATTCATCCATTTCTATTGCAGGCACCTGTCGTTATAGAGATCACTTGCTGCAGAACGGAGATTTTCTGTTCATTTCGGATCCATGCGTTAGCTTGAATTGCAATGCCGGAAATCTCACTATAAGTCCGTAAGTACACTCAACAATGAAGAACTTTCATTTTGTAATGTGTCATATTAAACTGTCTTTTTTACCTTTGTGATAATGTGTAATACATTTTCAAATTTCTCATGTAAAAAAACAGTACCAGGCAAAGGTGCACCGTATCCTTATTCAATCGTGTCAATAATAATAATTAAAATTATAATAAAATAATGCAGATCGTACGCACCACGCACCGCAGCGAAATGTCCGGCGCACGGAGGTCCCTTCTTTTCGCCTTATAGCTGCTTAAGTACGGCTGTTCGCTGCGTAATGGCTGCATAAAAGAAACACGCTCGCATGTCTTTTTCTGAAAAGAGGATTAAAGTAACCGTACTGTCCTACCTCAAGTTGGTGAGCCATACAGCCGCACAATACGCCTTGTAGCCTTTGTTTTTTTTTCTAACGTTGATGTAACACTGGCGGGTACCGAAGCAAAATCATGCAGCCCACAGAAGACAAACAAAATTCACCGAGGTTTATGATACATCCTGATGCGAAATTTTAGCGCGGTTCTATAAGTGTTTTCATTTCGCGACATATTTGCTGGCGCGCACATTATGTCTCGTGCGGTGTGGTGTAGTGTGATGCGACTGCCTCGCTAATCGAAAGATCGCGAGAGGCAGCGCGTGGACACGTGACACGTGGGTGCAACTCACAGGCGCCGCCGCAGACAGACCTCCGCTCATGCAGCGCTTTGTTTCCACACAGACGACGCGCGCTGCTCTCGCGGCTCCATCTCGTAGCCATCGTCGCCGCAGAGCCCGTCTTGCGAGGCACTAGGCTATTCTTCTCACGCTCACGCCACACCCTTCTCCTCCGCTTTCCCAATCACACTCTCTTCGATATCGCCGTCTTTCAGCACCCGCTGCGCTCTCCGTTCGCTCTTTCATGCTTCGCTGTGCTCGTTCGCTGGCTCGGTTACGCGGAGGTCGCCGACGCTCGCCGGAAGAACGGGTGCGCAAGGGCTGCGCTCTAAAAGTGAACAGATGCGTAAAGAGTGGCAGGAGCACACGAACAGAATTGCAGGCGAAGCGTTAATAGCGAATATGGCGCCTCTTGTAGCATGAATTGAAGCTACCAAGTAAAACAAATCACTAAAAAACACAAAGAAGGACGTTTCATTTCGACACACACTTACACCAGTTTCCTATGTGTAGAGCCAAATGTCAATAAATTATTGTATTGTTGATTGGCTACCATGAACATATGGCTCTACGCTATAATGCCAAAATCGAAACTAGCAAAGCTGTTCACCTAGGGGTCGCATGCTGGACATTAAACCAATTTAAACATTCGCACAAAGCAGCGTGAATCAAAGCGTCGCTTCAACTACCTGGTGTGGTGTCGTGCTTTTTTTTTAATTTTTTCTTGACAGAAGTTGTCCCCCCGTCACACAGATGGCGACGGTTGCAACACGCCGCCGTTTTCTAGACACATGGCATCTTCTATCGCAGCTTCGTTACCAACTTATGTTGAATTCCAATGGTAGATCGCGAGCGCTCGGCCGGATCACGAACGGAGCGCGTCGCTCCGACTGAGATCACTCTCATCTGCTCTCACCATATCTGCGAAGGGAATGCGTGCGCTCCCGCGGGGGCACTTAGTACAGGAAAACCAAGTGAGAGGGCGCTAGAATAGAGAGAGGAACAAGCGCTTGGAAGCGCAACCCACCACCCCATTTCACTGTCCGTGTCAGAAGAATCATCACTCGACTTGGAAATTGTACTGAGTCGGAGCTGTCTAGGAGCGCGAACAAAATCGCACGGCGCGAAGCGGCGTCCACGTTTCCCATGTCGTCCATAGCTGCCCGCGACCGGAAACAGGCGACTGTGACAGGAAGCAGAGGCGGGTGAAGGAAATACGTCACGAAGACTTCCGGTCAAATCTGCCGATTTCGGCGGAGCAAATATTTTTGCTCCACGGAGCAATCCGGGATCAGCGGCTGGTCCCAATCTGCCATTGGAACACACAGCTCACGCTCCCATTCTGCCATTGGAATAGAATTGCTCCATACAGAGCAGAAAAACTTGATCTGGATCTGCCATTGGAATTCAACATTAAATTGTTTGCATATACCTTGGCACAGGCGCTTGGCTACGGGCAGCTTCAACAATTGAAACGAATTTGAATTCAGGCGCCGAAGCCATTCACGCGCGCACCCCCCCCCCCCCCCCTCCGTCCTTTAGTGCTTTATCTCCCGAGCATATGGCTATAGCTATACATTATTTTTTTCGAAAGGGGAAAGGGGGTGGCCTGGGCAGGCCCCATTCTAGCCCTAAAATTTGCAGGGGAGGAGGGGCACGTACCTAATGTTTCCTCCCCTCCCTTTTCTTACGTCCCCTCCCCCCTGGCTACACCCTTGGTCTGGACCCTGGAGCCGGACCGGGCCCGGGCGCGTACAGTTTACTGCCGGCTGTCCGCTGCGGTATGAAGCGTTAGACAAAAAAAAGTATCGCAGTTTCGTGCAATGGGTGAAGCATACACATCGATAGCAATGCGGGTTTTATGCGTATGCGCTCGGTTCTTCCACCCACGTGCTCGATAGTCTCCAACCACGTGACTCATGTGACATATACGATGGCAGAATACACAAGCACTTCAGCACATGCACTTTAGACCATGCATAGGGTAAAACCAACCATAGGCCAATTTTCCCTTCCATTTAAGCATACACAAGCTTCAGTATCAGCCCAGTTTCCTTTTACACTAGAGAGTTTCAGCTTGTCCACAAACTTCTGACCGGTTGCGGATTACCACGTTATCGGAGGCGTACACGTGAGCGGCCGGGTTGCTGGCGCCACCTAGTGACGCATAGCTGAACCATAGATATATAGAGTTATTCTTACAGCAACCAAGTGTATCCTACTTCTAGTAATTCTACCGGGACATACGCACTCCTTCGTTATACAGGTCATTTTGTTGGAAGGGCGTTCGTTGTAGAGGCCTGCGAATGTATTCGTTACGGTGAGGCACAGCGCGACTGATCGCGTTTGTTCCAGTGCTTTCCCATAAGATAGCCAGAACGCATACTTACCGGCAAGAACTCTTAAGCAACTTGCTTTCCCACAGAGACCCTCTAATCGCGCTGCTACTTCGTGTTTGCGGGCGCGTAGTCACATAGTGCCATTCATAATACATGAACTTCCTCTGTCTGCGACATAAAGTAAAGACGCGATGTGTGCCTACTGCTGGAAACATCGAATTTTCACGACCCTTTCGACATTGTACTACTCCCTCACTTACATCTTGACAACTAGAAAACAAATTAGGAGCGGACTTATTACTTCAGTTACAAATGTTACGTGACAGAAAAATTAATGGCGGTTAACTTCTCGACTGGTCTGCGAAGAAACACCGCTTGGCTTGATTCGCTTTAATGGCCCGTCTAAATTTGAAGTTTAGCATATGATAGTCGGGAAATGCTTTATAGCAGCTTCCGAGCAAAGATTTACTTCTAAAATTCGATTGAATAGTTTTCAAGACGCTCGCATAAATAAGCCTTTGCGATACTGAAACAAAAGAACAAAATAAAAAGTCACCGTTACTGTTTTCCGTAAATGACGTACCGAAAAAGTTGCAAACCAGCAGCCTGAGCATGACTTGCGAGGTTGGTGTCGCACAATTTGCTCAGCTGCTAATTCAAGGCTATAATTAAATTAATTTGACATTTGCTAGCCATGCAGCCTTAGCACGACCACTTGAAAAGTACATGCTCATTTAAGACTAACGCACCAATGCGAAATAATGTTGCAATTGACTATTAAAAGCCTCCTAATCTGTCAATTTCCCCTGGCAGAAAGAATTTAGCTCCTGAACTGTACACGGCAGAATGGTCCTTTACTCTATGCTTCTGTTTGTTTTTGCAGGTGTAGATCTGGGTAAAACAGTGGACACGAATCCTCAAGTACAGCACACAAGTACAGAACAATCTGTACTTGTGTGCTGCCCAAAAAATGAAACAACCCAGACGTCAAAAAAGACGCGACAACGGAAGAAATTCTTGGAGTTCGCATTCAATCAATGCGACTGACGTTGGGCATAAACCTTAGTCATGACAACCGATAACGCGGGGTTCAGGAGCACTCCGCGCTCTCAGACGTCTTTTAAAAGAAAACTGGAAGTTTTATGCCACTGTGTGAATCTAACAAATAAAACTATATACTGCGGAAGGTAGCACAACTCTGCATCCATCACTTAATTACTTGAAGAGGCGCACGGGAGGCACAAACAGGAAATGAAATCGAACAATGTACTAATCAACAATATATGGTTAATTAATTATTACCTTATCACTGTGGGACACACATCGCATGTGATTCCGTTGAGTGTTCCTGAGTGCTTTTGCTGCTTTGCCGAATAGATCGCACTCAAGACAGCCTTCAAGCATCAAATCGGTTTACGTGTCGCCCCATCTGTGCTGCCCCTACAGATGTGCCGGTGGTCAGCTCTGCTCGTTACGGAACTACGCAGTGAAACAACAAACGCTAGCTAAATATGCTCAATGGAACTAATGTACGACTTCAAACGCACAATTTCTTTAAATAATTTTTTTTTTATCTGCTTTCACGTGGTTTGGCACGTCTGCTGTTTCTCGCCGAGAGAAGAGAGTCGATACTGAAAATAGTGCAGTAGTGAATCGGGTCGACCGTGGAGATTGTCACAGCAAGATGAATCGATTGTGCAGACATTGTAATCCGGGTTCGCGTGAATCGGTGTTGACACGTAGGCACGTAATCGCTATGCTGCGAAACGCTGCGCAGATGGTAAGCATTTAAATATCTGCTTCGCGAAAGCTCGACTTAAACTAGAAACTAATATGTGCGTCGCATTTGCATAATCTTTTTTTTTCGACGTCACCGACAATTTCCCACAGTTTGTCCGGGAAGCCTCAGTTCCAAGTGAGTGCATGAGGCACGCCGGGCCATTAACTTTCTTCCGCACACACACACTCGTTAGCTGAGCGGAATGCCGGACAAATAAGACGCACCTGACCGCATTGACTAAACCCTCCGCTGTGGCTCAGACCTCCGCCCGGACTGCACCGACGCGAGGCATCTCTTCTGCGTCGGTTGTGGTTGGCAGTTGCTTTCACCAGATCTCATTGCCCCCTAATTGCTCGTCGAATGATCGCCGAAATGATCGCCGACTGAACCTACAGACGCTACTGGAACACGGTTCCCGGCGATGACCTGCTCACCACCTTTGTCTAGCTCTCTTGTTTCTGTTCCCCTCTACTATACCTTGGATACCACAAAATTTTCTGTTTAACATTCCAGCCTCCTCTCTTTCTTGTGACGGGAGGGGAGGGGGGGGGGGGGGGGTTTGATACCCGGGGTGACGGGTCCTGGGCATGTTTGTCGAATTCAACGGCGGGAACGGAACGGCTCTCCGCAAGATCATCGCAAAGACGGACAGCGCTTTCCACTTCGTTCGCAGAATCGCAAACCGGCACAGCGGTATGAAGGAAAACAATCTCCTCAGGCTGATCAATGCCTTCGTACTATGCCACTTCACGTACACGATTTCTATGCACAACTGGCTCAGAGCGGAGCGAGACAAGCTCAACGCTCTCATCCGCCAAGTAGTCAAGAGGGCTCTCGGGCTACCCATCAGGATCCATACCGGGGATCTCCTCAAACTGGGGGTACATAACACTGCCGAGGAGATTGCCGAAGTCCAAGAACGCACGCAATTCACTCGCCTGACTACCACAGCGGCAGGTAAACGTATCCTCAAAGAGCTGGGTCACCACCCTGCGGGATTCCCGATGGTCAGTACCCCGATCCCTAGGTGCATTCGAGACAATTTCGAAGTAACCTCTGTGCCCCGAAACGTCCATCCCGTCCACAACGAGGGCAGACGCAAGGCCAGAGCGGCAGCCATCCTCAAACAGATCAAGCAACACGACATTAGAGCAAGCTTCGTCGACGCCGCGGAGTATAGCGATGGGAAGACCTTTGCCGTCGTTGTGGTCGACTCCAGCGGCAAGATTTCCAATAGCGCCTCGATTCTCACTTCAGACCTCGGAGTCGGCGAAGGCGGCTTGCTCGGCCTCGCCCTGCTAGACGGTAGTGGGTCTGAGATATATAGCGATTCCAAAACGGCAGTTATGGCTTTTCAGAAGGGTTGCATCGCCAAGCAAGCTGCTCGTCTTCTTAGCAGCTCGAGTCCATATGCTCTCACGCATCATTCAATTCACTGGTTTCCCGCTCACGTAGGGTCGGTCGAGGGTTCTTCCCTGAACCTCGATGAGTCTGCTCACGAGACTGCGTGTGACCTCACCGACCGCGCTTCCTCTGTAAGGAGCGCCGACTCCCCTCCTCCCTACGGCCACAGGGACGCTCCCGCTACTCACAACGAGGTTAAAAAATTCTTCTACATGTCTAGAAGGGTCTTGCCACTCCCTCACCGCCAGTTGAATAGGGCGCAAGACGTTTCGCTTAGACTTGTATAGACCAGCACATATTCGTGTCTGTCCGTTCTCCACGAGGCCTATCCTGACGTGTATCGCGACACCTGTCCGTCCTGTGGGCAGACCTCCACTCTAGCGCACATGCTGTGGGAGTGCTGGTCGACATAACCCAAGTGCATCAAGGAGGAGTGGGACTCGCATCTGCGTAGCCCCACTCTAGACAAGCAAATCCTGGCTATCCGGCGTGCCCGTGACCGGGCCGGTGCGCTAGACCTGCCGGTGCCGACGTGGGACTAGCCGGGTACGCGACGAGTTCGCGTCCTCGCCGGGCCTGCAATAAAATTTCCTCACTAACTCACTCACTCTTTTTTTCTCTCTCTTTCCCTGGTTTTTCATGCAGTACCGAGCAGAATGGGCACCACTTGATTTCTGTCTCTTCAAACATATTTCATTGTTTTCAGATGTAAATGATAAGCATTTTATGATAATTTCCGTGAAGTCAATTATCCATATGCGAAGCAACATTGTAAAGCACATGCAAATCCTCACAATGGATTTCAATTAATGACGATTCCTTGCAGGCACACCTTGTACGCAGGCTAGACAAATGCTTACGTATTTTCCTATGGCTGCTTCGTTGCCGACCGACGTAATGGAAAGGAATTGTAACAATGTAGCAGGGGATGTTAGAAAGAGTTCAGGGTTACTAACCAAACGAATAACGCGTTCGATTGCTCTGTCATTCTGATATAGGCACACGGTGTGGTGAACTACTAATTTTGGATTTCCCTTATTTTTGGATCATTATAAAAATTCAGGAAACTCTGGCCACGTGTCACTAGCTACGCACCGTAGACAACGAACAGCCGTTCTGCTAGGCCGCAGTTTGCGGTGTTGACGCAGTCGTGGTCAAACTTGCCACATATTTGGTGATTTGGTGATGTATATCAGGTGACCACGTTATTTAATAGGGATCTATAACAACGCTTTCAATCGTTGAAGCGATCAGTGGGTAAAGTAAATTAAAGGGATCAGTGCGCCATCAGGATTGTTGTCACCTTGATCTGCGGTAAGAACCTTCCCGCTGTCATTTCGGTTCAATGCTCCCTATGAACTCTAACTCAAACCACGACGTGGGTAGGTGCACTGTGAATAACTGCTGCCTGCCATTGCGGCAAGGGTAGCGCACATGCGAGCAAAAGCTTGCATCTCAATATTTGTGTGCTTATGAAGGTGAAGCGAGTTCGTGCTTGCGTTAAATAAAGGTATTTCGTCTGCGGATACTAAACGCAAGGTCGCCGCTGCGAATGTGCCGTGCTCATTGTGTTCTTGAGGAGACTGGAATTTACGTTTTAAAGGAAACCCTTACACGGGGTTACGTGATTTCTGCAAGATTCTTACCAGCACATTATGGAGTTACCTTAGATATTTGCACGTTGTGCAATCTTGCTGCTCGAAGTGATGTGGTTCGTGTGTTCGATTATGAAGTAATTGTCTGCGTGATCATAACGCTAAAGGTTGCAGGCAGTGTAAGCAGTTTCGCTGCAGTAAGTATTACCGATATTTCTATGACAAAATGTGCAGCCTATACGCCTACATGATGTCGGTTGTTGCCTGCGGGCGCTTTTCATATGGTGTCAGCCCCGTGAAGTGCTCGTTTTAATATCGGTTAGATCTCTGTTGCAACATATCTACGGACGATACGATCTATCTTAACTGCTTAAGGAGCTACCCTGTGCTCTGCACCGGGTGACATTCAGCCAAACGCTAAACTAGACTGAGGATTTACTAAAAGTTATGCACGTAATTTTCAGTAACAGGGCAGATATGTCATCTTTTAACTCTAATAAAAACACCTGCGCTTAAGCGCATAACCCTCCCACACACACACACACACACAAAATGAACGCTACTGCTTATGCAGAGTACACACGCAATATGGGAAAAACGAATCGAGAATTTATGCGCAATGAATGTTCAACTTTTACATTCAAACTACAAACAAATGTAGCGTTCTCTTCAAAATGGTTTAATGCCCGAACTTACCTACTCATCACATGTATAACACTGCTTAGGTCGGCAGGTTTGTACGGTTGTACTCATAGAGAACCAGTCCCACGGACAAATGGAATAAGGCAGCGCTTCGGTGGAAGTGTGTTTTTGTTTTGTTTTGTTTTTGTTTATACTCTGCTGTCTTGTACGTTGGTTCCCTACGATGTAACATAGCACAAGTCATTTATGACTCACTGTTTAATTGCCATTAATGATCATCTGGATAGAACAGACGATTCAGAACAGAGATCTACTGTGCAGGCTAGGTTTTTTTTTTTCTTTTTGGAAACCTAATTCAGTTGGGGTTCATAGGATCTGGGTATCTGGCTGCCACTTTCTGACAACTTTCGTCAAGATAACGTCATTTCAGGCCTTCTAGTGCGAGTAGGATAATTTAAATGGTCTGGAAGCAAAGCACGGAGCGAAAAACATGGGCCACTTTAGCGTAGCTCTGTACGGAGCAGTAATAATGCGTCGTTAGTGCGAAAAGGCTAAAAATTAAACCGAGATAATCTCGTTCCGAATGCGAGCGCCTAAAACCGGAAACGGAAGTGCGGCTTTAATCAATGAAAAATATGGACAGGTACCAAATGTAGTGTAGTCTAAACAACAAACCACGTGGCAGAATTAACACGCCCAAGAAAACCTCATGTTTTTATATGGTGTTAACTACTTTTGACTCCCCTTTTTATTCATGAATTGAGCGCGAATGCATTCATTTGCAAACCACCAGCCCTCAGTTGCGAGCTCAGCGCCGCTGGTCTCGGTCGGTGTTCCTCTGGGTCCTGTAATCTTTTTTATGTGCGCTCTGCTATTAAAAATGAAGCGTTGCCAGCTCACACAGATTGCCTTTATTGTAGTCTTCATTATTTTCATTTCACGCCTTCACTTGTTATTATGTCACTTTATTGCGTTCTCTGCTTCTGGTATTAGCTTGACGCGCGACCGTTGAGCTGCCTGGCTCAATTGTGATATCCTTTTTGATTGCCGAGTTACAGATAGTTTCGTTTTCTGAAAATGTGCGTTTTGTACTGATTTGATTAAACAATCGACGACATAAATAAAAGATTTGCCACCAACCGCAACTATATTCTAAATTTTTCCTTGAAATGCAACAAACCTCGTCAAATTCGGTGTGGTGGTTGCCGAGAAAAACGATTTCTGAATTTCCATGTGTTTAGATACGAGGTCCGAGCTAAAGCGTTCTCAGCGCCGCGCAGCGTCTACGAGGGGCCCCATCGTGGACGGGTTTTGATTTCCACCTATCGGTTTCGTATTTTCCTAGCAACATTGCCTTGCCTACCGCAGCAGCTGCAAATCGAGAAAAGATGTGCTTAGGTGTTCAGATGAACGCACGAACAAGTTGGTTTCGCACCTTGGGGCAAAACGTATGACACAATAATTGTTCGAACTGTTTCTTTGTCGTCGTCCATTAGCATGCTACAGCCGAAGCTACTCGCATTGTCAAGTCACATTTACTGGTCGCCGGGCCAGGTACATCTTTGGGCATGACATATACAGTACTTGCATTTAGTTGTCAAAGGACTGCCCCGTCACGGTTATTCACGCACGTGAACGATGGCCACTATTTTAGTTTACTCTGCAGTAATACGTGCAGGGGATGCAGCGGTGGTGTAGAGGTAGAACACCCGCCTCGCATGCAAGAGGTCCGTGGTTCGAATCCCGGTGACGTGCAATTTTCCACCGGATTAAAAAAAAATTCACGTGTTGATAAAATTGCATAAACAGGCCTGGGGTGTGGCCTGATCCCGGTGACCACAACCGGTAACGCACTCCCTCACCAGAGCAGAATTGGCCACCCTGGTGCAGTACTTGGCCACAACTTCCTATATGAACACAACAAACCCCGGCCCTCAGTCTCCAGCAGCTGCGAAGCAACTGACCACGGCGGCGGTCAGACCTGCGACGCAGCAGAGGGTGCTAAGAATCCCTGGCTCCGGACAGGCCGCTATTGGAATATGAACTTGGCAACGCTTAACGCTAGAACGTCATCTAGTGAGGCGAGTCTAGCAGTGCTATGGAGGAATTAGAGGGCAGCAAATGGGATTTAATAGGGCTCAGTGAAGTTAGGAAGCCAAAAGAAGCATATACAGTGCTAAAAAGCGGGCACGTCCTGTGCTACCGGGGCTTAGCGGAGAGACGAGAACTAGGAGTCGGATTCCTGATTAATAAGAACATAGCTGGTAACATACAGGAATTCTATAGCATTAACGAGAGGGTGGCAGGTCTTGTTGTGAAACTTAATAAGAGGTACAAAATGAAGGTTGTACAGGTCTACGCCCCTACATCTAGTCATGATGACCAGGAAGTCGAAAGCTTCTATGAAGACGTGGAATCGGCGATGGGTAAGGTCAAAACAATATACAGTATACTGATGGGCGATTTCAATGCCAGGGTAGGCAAGAAGCAGGCCGGAGACAAGTCAGGGGGGGAATATGGCATAGGCTCTAGGAATAGCAGAGGAGAGTTATTAGTAGAGTTTGCAGAACAGAATAATATGCGGATAATGAATACCTTTTTCCGCAAGCGGGTTAGCCGAAAGTGGACGTGGAGGAGCCCGAATGGTGAGACTAGAAATGAAATCGACCTTATACTCTGCGCGAACCCTGGCATCATACAAGATGTAGACGTGCGCGGCAAGGTGCGCTGCAGTGACCATAGGATGGTAAAGAACTCGAATTAGCCTAGACCTGAGCAGGGAACGGAAGAAACTGGTACATAAGAAGCCGATGAATGATTCGAGATCAAGCTAAAGGACAGGTATTCGGCTTTAACTCAGGAAGAAGACCTTAGTGTTGAAGCAATCAACGACAATCTTGTGGGCATCATTAAGGAGTGTGCAATAGAAGTCGCTGGTAACTCCGTTGGACAGGATACCAGTAAGAAAGTTCACCCAAAAAATAAGAAAAAAAAATAACGTACAGTTGCTTGTGGTAGAAAGGACCGACAAGACTGCACAGCGGCGCCGACATACCAAAAATTCAAGAGCTAAGCACTTTCCGATTACTGGTATTTACCAAACCAGCATTTAGTGGTTGTTGCTCAGGGGCCAGTTACACAACGGGCACTATGCCGGACCTCATATTTCACCTGACTGTACGTTTGCCAGCATTAATTGCCACAATATCACAGTATATTTTTCTTTAGGTCTTAACATCAGACAGCGAAAACATACGCGCAGAACCCTCATCCTAATACCGTGGTGCTTTTCGTTCAAACGTGCATGTCCTCGCTGCTTGATATGTTACAAAGTACTGAAAATGTATCCAACGCTTTAACCCAGGCAGCTGTTTTTATTCCTCATGATGCCAGGAAACCGAGCCTGATACCAGCATTCAACCCTTGGAAACCTGTAAAGTCAACGAGACTTCACCTCGTCTATTGTGGTGTCACCAACAATATGGGTCCTTGAGCATATTCCTTGCGGCCAGTCCGCTTTCGATTTTTATTCACGCTGTTTTTTCACAGGCAAGCAGCTCAACGTTTTGGTGTCGATATAGCAGTGAACGTGTGCAGCCGAAAGCTTGCTTGTACGCAGAAGCGACGCATGACGCAATGATGGTGCAGATTTAGCGCGTCGCTGGCATCAAGACAATGCGCTGCCGCCGAGGGAAGGAGGATAACGAAAGTGAACAACTCGGCAGCTGTTCACGGAGCCGTGCCGACGGTGACGCGGTCATCGTGTCGAAACCCGGGGCGGCAATATTAACAGCTCAGGCGCCTTTTTTTGGCGTTGATTTCGCTTAATATGGATTTAAATAACCTTTATATCCCATTCATCTCCGAGTGTAGACGCAAGCGGAGAAATGCTCGCTCGCTCGCACACTCTACCTCTCTCTTTTTCTCCCTCTCACACACACACGGACGCTCGCACGCACACACACAAACACGCACGCATAGATACGACACATCGTCACCCGCATTCACATTTACATACGCCCACGCACGCACACACGCACAAAAAGAAGTACGCCCGCACGCACACGGAACTGCACGCACGCACAAACGCGCGTGCGCTCGCACGCGCATACAAGCACTTGTGCGCACGTAGATTCAAATAAGGAGACACAAACAAGCACGCACATGCAAATCCAAGTATGCACGCAGGCACGCTCAAGGCGTACGCACGCATATACACTCTTTCTCGTTCCCTGCTGCCTCGCAAAAACATGCGCGTGGAAACAGACTGAATGGCACTCGCTCGGCAATTACCCTTAAACTCCAGCTGTAATAAATCACTTCGCGGTTTAAATTTGACACTTATTCAAGTAAATGTCCCTTTGTCGAGAGTGTGCAAAACCATTTGCTCCTGTTGTGTGACATCACCGCCCATCCCTGATCAAAGCACTGCTTTAACGCACCACCAATGTTCCAACTAAGTGCCATAAATGCCTATATCGTTAGAGAGGACTACCCTCTAAGCGCAGTCAGTGGAAACTTGTTGATACTCGGTTGATATATTTGAACAAAATTTTCTAAAACTTTGCCCATTGAGTTACGCATTTGTATTACCGTGTAGTTCCACAGAATGGTGAAGTTGCAACCATGGGCAATGTCCAGAATTCCTGAATATGTCCATACTACAAGGCACGATGTTTTCTTGTTGTTGTTGTTGTCTTTTTTTTAACGTGACACAAAGACATGTGCATGCTTGTTATGTTGCCCAAGGAATGAAATCGGATAATAAAAGCAGTGACTTAACAAATGAGCAACCCATTGCTGCTTTTTGTGAAGTAAAAATAGAAAATATAGTATTTGAAGAGCACTCCTGAAAAAACCAAAACCCAAACCAAATCTTGAGTTTTTTGTTTCGGCAGTCTGGTGGGAGACTGTCGAACTCAGTCCTAGGTACCGTCGAAAATAAAAATTGTCACGCAGCACGGCATCAAACCGCTGCCATCATGTTGCGGAACGATAGGTGCGAGCGATTAAACGACTCGGCCACGGCTTCTAGCGATTCCGCAAGTGATCATCATCATCATCATCATCAGCCTGGTTACGCCCACTGCAGGGCAAAGGCCTCTCCCATACTTCTCCAACTACCCCGATCATGTACTAATCGTGGCCATGTTGTCCCTGCAAACTTCTTACTTATCCGCCCACCTAACTTTCTGCCGCCCTCTGCTACGCTTCCCTTCCCTTGGAATCCAGTCCGTAACTCTTAATGACCATCGGTTATCTTCCCTCCTGATTACATGTCCTGCCCATGCCCATTTCTTTTTCTTGATTTCAACTAAGATATCATTAACTCGCGCTTGTTCCCTCACCCAATCTGCTCTTTTCTTATCCCTTAATGTTACACCTATCATTCTTCTTTCCATAGCTCGCTGCGTCATCCGCAAGTGATACGCTGGGGTTTTTACAGATACCACGTGAATTTGCATGACTGTTTCAAAAATCGCTTTTGGGAACAGTATTATACCATGTGTAATGAGTCGAGATAGGTATCAATCGAAAGCCGAGTTTCCGGACTACGTACGCTGTGCGGCTTTTACGATAGCGGCCATTGTTTTATCACGGCGACCGATTCTTCCTCGAAATTGAGTGCTAATTTTTGTCATTTCCATCAGCTTCCATTCCTGAATCTTTAACCTTTCTGGGAACAAAATTCCAGCTTTCCACAGCGTGACCACTGCATGTGTCTCGTGTGGATTGTCATCTAGAACATGTCTGTCTCCTGCCTTTTTCAGTAACCGACCTGCAGCTTTACTTATTCGCGGAAAACCCGCTCGTTCCATTGAAAACGCGCTAACTTCGTGCCGCGGCCGCTTGGGGCGCTAAGAAAAGCTGGACATGGCCGCAACGCAGGCTCTCTGGACTGCCCAAAGCTGACGATGGTATCCCGAGCTCTTGACGGCCGAGTTCAACTTGTGTTCAGTGTGTTCTAAATTGCATGTCCCCCACGCAGCTAGGAGACTGTGAGCTCGGAACATCCGGAAATAAACAGTGCATGAAGGCCAGACTAGGATAAGAGCTAGTCTGAAGCATCTAAGGGTTATAGCTTGAGGTCTTCTGAGCTTTTTATGTGGTGGAGGATAGATTCTTCTCTCCAGATAGACATGTTTTGTGAAGTTATTAAACGCGAATGGTGTCCCAGAACTGTTGGAGATTGGACTGTGACAAGGCTCCTCCTCCCGCGCGAAGACTTAGTACGCGCCCCTAAAGAAATAGCCTATACATTGTTGGCAACTGTCTAACCAACTTCTTTCCTCATCTTCGTGGACAATTTTTGGAGAAAATGTTGGCTTTCACTTGCTTTTTCTTCCTTTGCACACATATTTGTTTTCGGGATATTCCTAGAGCTGGCGCTGCGGTGCTAGTTCCGGTGCTGCGAGCGGCGAGCCATGTAAACGACGCAACATTTCGGCGGCAAAAAAAAAAAAAAAAAGAAAAACCGCGCCGCTCTAAATGCCACGTGCCCCAATGTGAACGCGCGCGTTCACATTGGAGTATGCCACATCGGGTATGCCATTGACAACGCGCGCGTTGTCAACAGGGTTAGCTAGCTGTGAACAGTAGATAAGAGTGGTATAGAATCGAGTGGAAGAAATCGCTGCGTTACACTGGCCTATACGTTACTTGCATTAATCCCGCGTTATCAGCTGCATTGAATATAGCGTTGATTCACAACGTGAATAACAGTAAACGGAAATGACTGCAAGGCAATCCTTTTGATGTAGGCCCTTTTTCGCAATGACGGCTGGTCAGTCGCGTGCAATTTTAGTAGCTCCACTCGAGCCCCTCCGTTGATTCAGCCGTTTATAGATTCAGGCATATATTTGATTTCAGCTTCAGTTTATTATCAGAAGTTTATTATCTATTATTATTATCTATTAAACAAGAATGATTATGCACAGCTAGTATGCAGACGAGGACCCCAACATCAGCGACTGCAACATGGCCCTCGTTTTGCATGATGCTTTACGCGCCACTTTTTTTCCAGCTTTTCAATACGTCTTGTTTTCCAGCATTGTGCAAGCCTTTCCACAATCCCAAATGCTGAAATTTCACCTAGATTGCCCAAAAATTCTCCAGTGTCCTCAAGCTGTTCGTTATAAACGCTCCGAGGTATTCATGGCGTTGACAGCTGTATCACGTGTGAAAGTAAACAATTGTTCTGGCTCCTCGGCAGTGGGCTCACCTTGACTATCACTAATGATCGATGCACCTACGTTACCTCCTGAGACATTGTTTCTATAGCGTCATTCCCTCAGGTGTTCAAGCCATGGTCGACGTTGTTGCAGTTTGAAGAAACAATTTTCTTCTTCTGTGGCTTCGAGCTTTCTCCTCCAAATCTAGCAGCACGTATACTTCTCGCTGTGCCATGTATAGCAGGTGTCCGCGTTGCGCTTGTGAATGCTCGGCTTAACTGAATCCTTGCGGTTCGCGTTAAGCAGAGTAGTATTTTTTTTTATTACATCCATGAAAACCCGATCACACCGACAGTGGTTCACATGTTCGAAATTCTGCTAAACGGGGATCGTACACTCTAAGAAAAAAAAATGACTAAAAGGGGTAGGGAGGTTAGTCCTTTTGGGGACTAATCCCTTTTCCGATGCTCCTCAAGGGAGTAACGGTAATTCTTTTCGATGCTCCGCGAAGGTGGAATTAATGAAATTAGGCATTTACACCGTAATAAAAAATTAACGAGCTGAAAAGAAAAAAAAAGCGCGTCCGAGAGTAGGATTCGAAGTCACGTTCTCTAGCTTGCAAGTCAGATACTCTAACCACTTCACCACCGCACTCTTCCTCTTTTTCCTTTATTACCAGCTTGGCTACAAGCTTCAAAAGAGCTTGTGATCATAGATCACACTCGTTTTATAAGTGTTAAAGTATCAAGCATTGACACCACAGCTTTATCACAGTCAATAGTCTTGTACACGTCACGTACTTTGACAACCATTTCCACAAAGTATACATACACAGATCGGTCTTTAACATCGCAATGTCTATATGCCAACAGACTATGCCAGAATGCGTGCAGTCCAAGTAAAAAAGATAATATTCATCTTTTCAAAATCACGTTCAGGTGGTAAAAAGCGAATGCCATGTGGATTGATGGGTAGGTCTATCTTTAAAGTTCTCTGTAATATATCCCAAAAGAATGTGGCATTATTACAATCAATGAAACCACGTTCTAATGTTTCAGCTTTGTTGCACAGAAAGCATCTGCTTCCCCATGCCATATAAATCCCTCTTTCCTCCAACCACGTTTTAACAGGCAAGGTTCCTGTGTGAAGCTTGAAGAAAAAATGTTTTAACGTTTGCCGGTACCCACATATTTTTAACCCTTTTAAGTACGTCTCGCCCAGGCCCTTCTTGAAACATTAACCGATACAATGGAACAGGGAACACGCTCTCAATCAGATCCTTCATAAGACGCTTTCTTTTTACATTGGAGAGGTACTCAAGGGAAAATCTTGCCCCAAGGAAACGATAGGACATTACAACTTCACGCAAGAACCTTGAAATTGTGTAATGAGGGGCAATAGCTGAAGAAACAAAAAAAATCAGGCATAGAAACTGTTAACATGGTTTGAAAAAAAAAAACAATACAGAAACGGGTCTCTTTCGTCCCTTATCAATATGAAACGTGATACAACTTGCTGAAGAAACAAGTGGCACACCGACAGACCACTTTTCTTTACTCGAGGAAACAAATTTGTCCTTGATATTCGCTCCCACGTAGAACACCAGATAAATGTGGCAAAGATTCGGTGAAATTTTTTAATGTGCTTAGGTGTACAATACAGTGCCTGCAGGAGGTACATAATTTTCGCAGCGAGAAAACGTTACAAATAGTGGCACGTGCAAAAATCGACAATTCACGGCCACCCCATGCTTCGAGCATCGCACGCATTTCATCCGTTTTTTTCGAGCCAGAGTGACTCGTTTTCACGATACCCATCCAGAGGTACCCCAAGGTAAGTGCTAGGTGTCGTGAGCCACCGGATATCTTCAAAAACACCGGGCGTGGCATTTCAATGGCCATGCCAGAGACCAATACTCTTTTGGTTATTGATTTCACTGCCGCTTTTCTCGCAAAACCTTTCAGTAATTCTTAATAATGAGCTAGCACTCTCCGTATCTGCAGCAAATAAGGCAACGTCATCGGCATACGCTAGAACACGTACTTCATAGGACTGTATCTTGAACCCCCTGATTTCTGTACTATTAACTATTTTTCTACAGAGCGGCTCGAAAAATAAAGCAAAAGGTAAAGAACTTAACGGACAACCTTGCCGGACTGAAGAGAGTACTTGTATGCGTTGTGAAAGTTCACGATTAACAATTAAATTGATACATGAGCTTTGATATGCCATTTTGATGCCTCTACACATTAAGGAACCAAGTCCTACATAATTAATTAATAAAAAGAGAACACTATGTGGTACCATTTCAAAAGCCTTAGCTAGATCTATTTGCAGCATCGCTACCTTGAGGAGAGCGCTATCGCAATATTCTAAAATGCTCCTAGCTGTATGAATATTTGTAAATATTTTCCTACCCTTGATGCCGCATGTCTGATGCGTCCCAACTAACTTCCGTATAACTCCCTGCAGCCTTGCTGCAAGAATGTTCACGAAAACCTTGTAGTCAACATTTGCCAACGTAATTGGCCTGTATCCCGTTACTTTGCATAATATATTTCTATCTTTGCCTTTTGGTATTAGCACTGTGTGCGTACGATTGAATGATGGAGGTAAAGTCCCCCGCTCGAGTGCCTCTGAATATACTTCATGCAATGCTGTTGCCATATCCGTCTTGAACGCCTTGTAAAATGCCGCGGTAATCCCATCCGGACCAGGAGATTTGCCTCAGCTTAGTTCCTCAATAGCCCTCTCAATCTCTCCCATACTAATACTCATTTCTTATAAATTCGTTTCCTCTTTTCCTAGCGTTGGCATTTCAGCCAAAAAGTCATCCTCGTAGCCCGGCACTTTTGGCTCACGACAAGCAAACAACTCTCTATAGTAACTTTCAAATGCCGTCATTATAACTTTCTGTTCTCTGAATATCTTACCATTATATTCTATTTCCACTATTTATTTCCTCGAGCGTACGCCTTTTCATCTGGCAAAGCTCGCTTTGTTGGTACTTCCCCCGCGAGATATTTTTCAGCTAGTGCACGTATAATTGCACCTCTGTATTTATCCTCCTCTAAGCTTTCTAGTTTTCTTTTAATGACTTGCAGTTCTTGCGTCACCAAACCCGGATTAGCTGTTTCGATTCGCACCAAGGCTTCCAGCTCCTGCCACATACCCTGTTCCTGTTCTTGAGCTTGATACTTCATATGCCCACCTTTTTCTATTGCGTTCAATTTTACCCTTTGTTTAAATAACTCCCATTTCTCTGCGGCACTGCGTAGTGTGTCATTAAAAAACTGCTCCATTTCTTTTTTTGTTTTATCTATGAACACGTCATCCTTGATTAGCTTGGTGTTCAATTTCCCTCTTTCCCATTCAAGTTCCCTTTTTTGCTTTTGGCCGATCTCAAACATCACCAAACAATGATCACTGAAAGAAACAGCATCAACATTGTAGTTCTGACACAAAGGCGCAATCTCCGAACACACATACACTCGATCTAGTCGTGCATGACTGGTGCCTTGAAAGTGCGTGAAGTGCTGGCGACTTCCACATCTTGCGAACTGTGCCACATCATTCAAAGAAAATTTGCTGACGCATTCTTTAAGCTACACAACACTTTCATTATTTATACTAGCAGTGGTGGAACGATCTTCCTGGTTAAGGACACAATTGTAGTCACCCAACACAATCAAACACCTCTCACAATGAAAATACATATTCAATTCGCGGAAGAACAAACATCTTTCGTGCGGCTTTGTAGGTGAGTAGACACAAATCTAAATCGCACAGAACGCACAAAACAAAACGTCCTTGCAAGCAACTTGTAACCGTTTCAACGACAATGCCAATTGAATTTTTAACATACACCCGGCTGATGTTCCCACCGCATGGCTCACGCATACATTGTACCTTAATGAAAATTTTGCTACCAAGCCTTCGGTCGCCTCCTCTCTGCTAACCTTGGTCTCCTGGACCGCAAGAAAATCTAGGTCTCTTTCGTGCATTGTGCGTTTGACCTGATATTGCTTGCGACTAGCCCCTAGACCCCGTACATTGAGCGTACCGACGCGTAATGGTGCAGGTTTACTAATCATCGTGGTTGTAAGCGCGAACCACCAGTGCAACGCTTACTGTGGCTCTACGTTGAAGTGGGAATACCTGGGTGTTACTTGTCGCGTCCCTGACCCCGAACCGGCGACCATGACGCCGACCGGACTTCGGGGACATGTTTTTTACCCTTGGCGCCAGCAACACGATGCCACTGACGCTCCAGGCGTTTAACCTTGCGTTCGGTGGTGTCCTCCGTCAACCTCGGAAGGCCTGTTTTGGGACGCTTCCCGCGTGCCGCGGTCATCCCCATAGCGTCTGCTTTATCTTCGGTTGTAGTGATCTCGGTGCTGTCGCTCATGTCTTCCTCTTCACTTGCTTGTCATAATAGCAGTGGCTCCTGCGTGCATTTCTTTCTTTAGATCACTGTCTATCTCTATTTCGGCGCGTTCCTCAGTTGCCTTCGTCAAGTCCCAGCTGTCAGGTGTTGTCCCTCCAGCTTTCTCGCCGTCCGTCTCCCGGGCCTTGTCTTCGCGTTCCTTGGTGTTGCTGTTCGGTGCAGACTTTTCGGCTTCCTCCGCGTCCATTATGTTCTTTTGGACTTATTCTGTTGGGAGAACTGCCTTAGTTACTCTGGCGTAGCTCCTTGCACAGTCATTGCTTTCGTGTCCGAACACCCGGCACACACCACAACGTGGCGTCTGGAAGTCCCATCGTATGTGTCCTTGCCTGCGGCACCTCAAACATAGCGGGGACCGACCCAGGACCACAAGAAGGACGGTGCCACTTCCTAAGTTAAAAAGATAAGGCAGGTCGTCAAGCTCCACACCTTCCTTAAGTCTCATTCGCACGACTCTCGTCGTGGACGTCGCATGTTCAAAACCGGCGACGGACCAGTTGTCGTTCGACACGTCGAGGACTTCACCAAAAGCTGATCAACGCTTGCCGAAAGCCTTTGGACAGCAAAGTCGACCCAGTGCACTTTCACGGTGACGTCTTCTTGGACGGGGTCAATGGCAGCGCAGAAGCCGCCCTTGACTTGAAGCCCACCGGTTTTCACCAGAGCATCCTTGTCCGCCTTGCTGCGCAACTTGACTAACCAGATGTGGTTCATCTGGAAGGCTCCTATACCCGTGATGTTCTTGATGATGCCGACTTCCTCCAATGGCTCTCGAAAATTTTCCAGCCGATATGATCTTCATGCCAGGTCACCGGGCAAAAAACGCACTGCTGCATGCTCTCGCCTGAAGGCAATGTTGGCAGCAAAATCCTATAATCCGAGGGTGCAGAGGAAAAGCTGTCCCCGCGGCCAACGGCGGCTGCCAAAAACCTCGCACGGAGCGAGCCATCACGCGTCCGTCCTCCTCGAAAGCCAAACGCGGCGCTCGGATGACAGGACATGATATTTAGACAAGGTTAAGCATGGGAACGCAAGTGCGGCAATATAAAAAGCGACTCGGCATTTTGTGCAAGCTATGCAGTGAGAGTCTAACGTTGAGTGCACTTGCAACCATAAGCGACTGCGAAAAGAAATCAGCCAGAGTATTCTTAGGGTGATTTAAACTGAGGCACTACGCGATGTATACGTGTAGCGAGCTCAAGCGGGGCACCGAAGGCGACAGAGAAGGCCAACTTCTCTGTCGCTTAGCATGTCCCGTTTGAGCTACCCGTTGCTTCAGTTCGCAACCTCCTTGGAACGGAAGGAACTTGGGTACTATTTACCAAGAAAATCTATCAATGACTTGCGCCTTATCATGTGTATCGCTCACTTATGGTGTGCGCACGAAGGGCATGGCTCTTCACATTCCAGATTTTAAGTTTCACACAATTTTCTCACGAAGAGGCAAGGTGCTGCTTTGCATGTAGTTCAATAGACAGTGCACGAACTTCAAGCTATTCACGATTTATAGATAATACCGTTTTCGCCGCATCGCTCCATGACACAGACGAAAACAGCGAAGTGCATGGGGAGTAACTGTTGTCGTTCGTCCTCCCAATGTTCTCTTTCCGACCAGAGACTAAACACTTACTCTCCGAAATTTGCACACGGCAAGCACATTCATGCAGTTTGTGTAGGGTAGCCAACCGGACATGATTCTGGTTAACCTCCCTGCCTTCTTCTTATCTCTTTTCCTCCTCCTAGTCCTTTGAGGGACGAAAGCGCCCTTTTTAGGACTAACAGCCCAGTTACCCCCGCTTTCCCCGGGATTTTTCTTAGAGTGTACTAATGGGAGTTTACTACAGTTGTTATTTTTGGGGGGCAAAAGGTGTGTCGTTGATGAGCGATGACATTGTGTATAACGGTTTTTGTTTCATTCCACTTCTCTACAGACGAGAACAGTGCGCGATATTTTAGTTCTAGCGCCTCCTGCCGAGTTTACACTAATTAGAGTTGTATTCCCTGACCAGTTTTGTTACCTTTGTCCCATGCATGTCAAGTTGGCGCGCGTTTATTTTTCGAACCAATTCGTCCTTCGCGGCATTATACTTCGCAGCGTTCACCGCGAACGCGCGCAAACGTTCTGCTTCACGCTGCCGTGCCTCTCGCCGGTCCAAAGCGAGATTCGGCCGTCCACGTAGTTACCTTTCTACGACGCTTAGCGCAGCAGTTTTCTTAGTTGGTGTCATCGCATGCTCAGCAGCAGGTGGCCTGTAAGCAATGCTGATGCATGTCGAAGCTGCACTCCGCAGGCGACGATGCGTCACAGGCTAATGGACGCCAAAGAGAACCCATGTGCGGAAACTGCGTCGTCGGCTCAGCAGAAGGCCTACACCGCCTACACCAAGCTACACCGCGTTGGAGCGTCCGCTGCGCTGAGACTACCGAATCGCTCACTGTGGGCGCTCGTTAGTCTCATGATGCAGCTCTTCGCTTCCCCGCTTCTAGATGGCAGCGCCATACCTGTCAAGAGAGCATATTTTAGGCGTTCGCGCCCACGTGACATCCGAAGTTGATGGTGGACCCCGGCATAAAACACATTCGTGTTAAAAAAAAAAACATGAAGGTCCCTGTTTAGAGGTGAGTGGTGGTCTGACTTTCCACACTCTACAAAGGCGCCGACGCAAATGGCTCTCGCGCAACCGGCTTGCGAGGCTCGTTCGTTGCATAACTGTATCAGGGCACCTCTGAGACGTACCTGCTTCCGCACAAGAGCTATGGACGCCGTATCTCGTAAGGCGCAGACAGAGGGAACGCTCCCGCGCCCTCAACGCCGAACATTTCCCGCCCATGGAGGGCGCGAATCAAGCCTGGCAAGCATCGCCTCAACGCCGATACGGTCGCAGCCGCTCCCGGTCCAGGGGGAGATCCAGGTCTCGTGGCCGCTCCAGGGGTCGCACCACCAGCAGCCGCTCTGTCTCCAGGGCCAGGTCAAGGTCAAGATCTGGAGTCCGATCCAGTTCCAGGTCCAGATCCGGTTCCAGGGGCTGCCCAGGTTCCAGAAGCCAGCCAGCAACCGGACCTCAGCCCGCCTCCACACGTTGTGGGAAGAAGCCGACCCTCGTTTGGGCCAATCTGGCACGTCTCAAGCCTGCCGCCAATACCGAAGCTGCTCCCGCACCCCGTAACGACCCGCCCCCAGAGCAAGCTAGAGACGCGGAAGTAATTCGCTTACGAAATGAGAACGACGACCTCAAGAACATGATCAAGAGGCTAGTTAACGAAATGGCAGAGATCAGGAAACTCGTTTCGAATGTGTCGGGTAACGGTGCGTCAGTCACGGCCACCGAGACTCCAATCCCAGCTCCAGTAGACGGTACTGCGACGTCCTTCAAACGCAGGGCAGTAGTCAAACAAACATGGGAATCGGGAACGCTGTCTGCAGAAGTCAGCGAGATTAGGCAAAGTATCATTGGGCTGGCAGACGGCCTCAAACAGGTCCCCGCCAGCGTCACTTGCCTCACCGATAACGTTCGCCATATTCAGGTTGCGCTCAGGGAACCCAACAGGGGCCTCGGAGCTCTCGCAGATCGCATCGACGCCATTGAGGCGCGAATGGCTTCATCCGCCTCCGTCGTACAACCGCTAACCGTTGCAGAAGTGGCGGAAAATCAGGCTGGCGAACAGTCAATTGTCAATTACGGCGTTGATTCTATATATAAGAACGCTAGAGGAGAGATGCTGGTAGAATTTGCAGAACGGAATAAGCTTCGAATAATGAACATCTTTTTCAGGAAGCGTAGCTACAGAAAGTGGACCTTGAAAAGCCCTAATGGTGAAAGAACAAATGAGATTGATTTCATACTTTCTGCTGATTCCAGCATAGTGCAGGACGTAGAAGTGATAGGTAGGGTAAAGCGTTAATGAGGTCTAGGATTCACTTCAATTTGAAGAAAGAGGAAAATTGGTCAAGGACAGGTCAACCTAGAGGCAGTAAGGGTAAAAGCAGAAAAATTCAGGCTGGTACTTGCAAACAAATATGCGGCCTTAGAACAGAGAGATGATGACGACATAGAGGTAATGAATGAAACCGTAACTAGGCTGGCTCCAGAGGCAGCAATCGAAGTGGGAGGCAGGGCACCAAGGCAACCAGTAGGCATAATCTCCCAATTAAGAAAGGACCTAATAAAGAAACCACATAGAATGTAGGTGTCCAACTCAAGAGATAAGAGAGAATTCGCGGAACTGTCAAAACTGAAAATTCTGGGGTTTTACGTGCCAAAACCACTTTCTGATTATGAGTCACGCCGTAGTACAGGACTCCGGAAATTTCGACCACCTGGGGTTCTTTAACGTGCACCTAAATGTAAGTACACGGGTGTTTTCGCATTTCGCCCCCATCGAAATGCAGCCGCCGTGGCCGGGATTCGATCCCGCGACTTCGTGCTCAGCGGAACTGTACAATAAGTGTATTATATCAGTGCTGACATATGGGCAGAGACTTGGAGACTGACAAAGAAGCTTGAGAACAAGTTAAGAACCGCGCAAAGAGCGATGGAACGAAGATTGCTAGGCATAACGTTAAAAGACAGAAAGAGAGCGGTTTGGATCAGAGAGCAAACGGGTAAAGACGATATTCTAATTGACATCAAGAGAAAAAAATGGAGCTGGGCAGGTCATGTAATGCGCCAGTTAGATAACCGTTGGACCATTAGGGTTAGAAAGTGGGTACCAAAGAAGAGAAACGCAGTCGAGGACGACAGAAGACTAGGTGGAGCGATGAAATTATGAAATTGGCGGGTGCTAGTTGGAATTGGTTGGCGCAGGACAGGGGTAATTAGAGATCGCAGGGGAGAGGCCTTCGTCCTGCAGTGGACATAAAACAGACTGGTGATGATGATGACGATGATGAGATATATATATGAGTGCTTGCTGGTACTCAGCGTTTTGAATTAGCTGAATTTTTTTCCAGAATTTCCTGCGACGTCAGCAGCTCGTCTTTATTCACATCGCCTGCGCTTCATTTTAAACAACGCAAGTACCTTCGTCAAGGAGGTTGACGTAAATGCGAACTATTGTCTGACTAAGCGTCGAACACCTCTGTCCCAAAAATGAATGATCACCAAGTCTATCCACATTCTGGCACGCTCGCACTTTCGTAGATGACGTGGGAGCGGCCGAACAAAGCTTTAGTGAAAAGAATCGGAAAATGTCAAATGCACCCGTTTAACGGGAGCAGCTAATTTCATATTCCGGCTGATCTTTTTTTTTTCTTTAGCTGCACCAAGCTTTTGGAGTTAAAACAATGTAAGCCATGTGTCAGCCGAGTGTCCGGACTGGCAGTCTGTAAATGAGGAGCTGTTAGTGGAGTTGTGTAATTGTAATTGTAATTATTGTATTGTAATTGTAACATTGTAATTATTCGCCATCGGTGGCAAAAGCAAATGAGCTGTTTCCAGCCCATCTTCGACATTGTCTAACCGAGTGAAGAAAGTTTCATCAGACAAACTCCTGTAAGAGCTACACGAAGAAATGTTTAACATTCCAAGGCACTCGGAAAAGGAAAATCAACGCGGAAAATAAGCGCCTATGACGTGGACCTCACCACGTCCCCACTTTCGTCATTATGCCATGCTCGCCAATAGCATGACGCCGCAGCCTTCCCACTTTCGCCTTTCCATTACCTTTTCTTTCTTTATCTCACGACAACTAGTTTAGATATTTAGGACACGGATATAGACCGGGGTAACGCGAGCGCGCGCCACACTACGTAGGCGCAAACCGGGAGCTCTGCAATCTAGCGTCACCGCGCAGCCAGGTTGACTGGAGTGTCCAGCGCGGGAATAGGACATGTCCTATCTCACGCCAGAGCCGCTACACCAGAGTGCATCACGCGCTAGCTTGGAATGCTGGCCTTCAATCCGGGTTTCCTGGCGGCGTCGTGGACCTGCTGGACGGCCTAGAGTTGGGGAGCGAGCTCTTCGCTCTGGATTGCTTCTTCAAACTTGCGCTTGTCCGGTTCGGAGTTTAGTTGAGCTTGCGAGCACGGCCAGAGTAAATGATACACGTTAAGAGATGTATTGCAATTGGTGCAATAAGACTTGTCGTAGAGTTCAGGCAAGAGATCCACGATGGGATGACTATGCAGATTTACCGTACCAGCAACATCCAGGCACTACGGTGCCTTGATTACAATTAGGGCATCAGCAAGGCAGCTGCTCACGACGTCGAGCCAGTGGTGATGCTGCAAGCTCGACTAAAAGCAGGACGACGATACTGACGTCAAAGGCGCTATTTTATATTTCGCGCCAGTTTCCCTTTCAGAGAGCTTTCGAATGTGAAATAAGTGTTCAGGTAAGTCTAACACGAGCTTGTTTAATGAAATCTTATACGCTCAGCTACATAGGCTATATATTACTCATTTTGTTTAAACGCCAGTGACAATGACAATACCCTTATCGGAGTGTCCCGAGAAACGTGATTGGGGGCAGCCGAAGGCTCCCCAATCAAGTCGGTGGCTCCGCGCACGACGAAACAGGGAGGTGGTGACTGTCTGCGATGTCGCGGGCCCTCTGGACGGCCTGTAGTTGGTGCGTGAATTCCGAGCTCTTCAGCAAGGCGTCCCACTTGGACTTGTATTGAAGGTCGGAGGCCGCGTTGTACGGGCGCAGCCAGAGCATGTGGTCGAAGGAGCAGCATGCGGGACCGCATTTGGAGCACGACTGCGAGAAGTTGGGGTCTATTCAAGTAATACGCTCTGGGGGTGAGGTAGGATCTCGTCTGTAGGAGCCTTAAACTAACGGCCTGAGCCCTGCTCAGTTTCCGGCTGGGGGGAGGGAATTTCCTCCTGCTGTGTCTGTAATGCGAGGTAATTTCGTGAGAGGTGGTAAGATGATCTTTGAATGGGCAATCCTGTGGGAGAGCCGGACCATTAGCTCGGGCGCGGTTTGTGAATTCACGCGCCAGGCAGTTGGCCCGCTCGTTAGGGTTACAACCCGCTTGGTTATAGTTACATCGTTCACGTGGGCCGCGAACCACGCTATGGTATGACATCCAGTTTCTTCTCCCGTAGTAATACGAAAGGATCTGTTGACGATGCCGGCTGCATGCTTAGAAACTAGTGCGGACGAGAAATCCCTGACCGCCGTGCGCGAGTCGGAGAAAATTGTCGCCGGGCCTTTTGCGGCTTGAAGAGCCAAAGGTATCGCGGTTTACTCCGCCTCGTTCGCGTTTTTAGTGTAGATTCACGCGGCGCTGATAAGTGTTCCGCGCGCGTCAACGACCGAGATTGCAAACCTGTCTTCGGTGCCATATTTGGCGGCGTCGACGAAGAATGCATCTGCCCCGTAAGGGTCGATTCGTCGAAGGATGGTTCTAGCCCGCGCTCTTCTGCGACCTTCGTTATATATTGGGTGGATGTTCCTCGGTACGGCTTCAACCTTTATACCTTTTCGGGCTAATTTAGACAGGGGGTGTCTGTTGAGCGGTGCCTTTCTAGAGAGTATATCAGATTCATCAAGAATCTTAATGCCCGTCTTAATTGAGGAATGCCTGGAGATATGTGCAATAAACTGTGCTTCGATTAATTCGTCTACGGTATTGTCAATTCCAAGTTCGAGTAGTTTTACCGTGGTAGGGGATTGTGCAATACCGAGTATTCTTTTGACGCCGGACCTGATGAGCGTGTCGAGTTCGTTCTTTTCGACTTTGCTCCATTTGAGGAACGGTGGCGTGTAAGTAATATGACTGATGAAAAAAGCTTGCAATACCCGGAGTAGGTTGTCCTGATTGAGTCCTCCCCTTTTGCTTGTAATTCTAGTGATGAGTCTTGGTATATTTCTCGTCTGCGCGCATAGCTTGTTTAGAGCTTCTGCATTACAGCCTTTGGCGTTGATTAAATGTCCTAAAATTTTGATGGAGTTCAACCTCAGAATGGGGTGCCCTTCTCGTGTCGTAATTACGACTGGCAGTGTTTCCAGAGGCTCTATGTTCATAACGCCCTGCCTGGACTGTCTGTAGAGTAGGAGTGCGGAGTAGGAGTAGGGTCGGTGAAAGCTCGAGAGCCGTGCACGTAAGAAATTCTTCCATTACCTCTATGGCCACCTGGAGAGATTGTTCTAGATCTGCCAGAGATTCCCCTAGATTGTGATGTCGTCTGCATTGATTGCGTGGCCTATTTTTGAGAGTTCGGCCAGCCTTTCGGAGTGTTTATGCATAGCGATATCGAATAGTAGCGGGGATGGACCCAGCCCTGAGGGGTTCCGAAGTTGCCCAGTTCGCAGCGACCGCCCGAGATCATGCCCAGTCGAAGGAACGCTTTCCTTTCCGATATGAACGAGAGAGTGAAATTAAAGAATTTCCGCCCTAGGTTGAGAGAGTAAATTTCGTTCAAGATGTGTTAGTGAACCACCTTATCAAAAGCCTTAGCGAGGTCGAGTGCACTAATTCCTCGTACGTCCCGCGTATCGTTCTCGATGTGGAGCATTGCATCCTGTGTGAAGTCCCCCTTTCTAAAACCTATTAGATGATGCCTCAATAGTCCGTGGTTTTCTATGTGTTCGACGATTCGATAGTGTACTGCATGTTCGGCCACTTTGCATATGCACGATTTTAGAGAGAGATGGGACGCGGGTTATTTATGTGCGGAGGTTTCCCCGGTTTGGCGATGAGCACCACCTTGGGGGCCCGCCATTTCGACGGGACCTGCGCCGAGTCCTGCACCTCGTTTATCTCTGCCGTTAGGATTTCGATGACCTTATCGTACACGTTACAGAGGTTACGAAGAGTACGTGTCTGATTTCCGAAATTGTGAAAGGTTCGTCTAATTCTGGCCTGTCTAGCTCCGTGTAACCCGCTCTCGCGTTTATGCCTTGCAAATCTCCTTCCTTGACGTGTAGGTAAGTTCGCGCCAGGTCGTTGAAATTACTTTGTTTGTGAGGCCCGAGGTGACCTGCCTGTGTATGAGCCTATCGACGGCGAGATTTAACGCGTTCCTGGACTGTTTGTCGTTGAGGAGGCTTTTAAGCAGATTCCACTTAATACTCTCTTCTCATGCGACCATCCGTTTCGTTGCATGTCTCGTCCCACTATTGCAGGGCCAGTTGTATGAAATACCACACTAGGAAGGAAGGAAATCAACTTTATTCAGGTCCTGCAGGCCACGAGAGCTTTGGGCTCTCATGGAGTGGGCGTCTCCCACGACGGAACCGGGAGGTTGAGTTTCCTGGCGGCGTCGTGGACCTGCTGGACGGCCCAGAGTTGGGGAGCGAGTTCTTCGCTCCGGATTGCTTCTTCAAACGTGCGCTTGTCCTGTTCGTAGTTTACGTGAGCTTGCGAGCACGGCCAGAGTAAATGATAAACGTTAAGGGATGTATTGCAATTGGTGCAATAAGACTTGTCGTAGAGCTCAGGCATGTAATGGTGTAATCTGTTTTGAGTGGGGTATGTGTTTGTTTGTAGCATTCTGAGTGTAACCGCTTGAGCTCGAGTGAGCGTGCGGTGTGGCGTGCTATATTGTCTGCGTTGTAGGTAGTAGTGTTTAGTGACTTCATTGTATGTAGTGGGCGCGTCCTTATTCTCCGAGTGGTCGGGTGAAGCCGCGCGGTCTGTAAGCGCGCGCGCAGCCTCGTGTGCCGCCTCGTTAAGGTTGGGGACGTCGCCGAGCTTTGGTCCTAAGTGTGCCGGGAACCAGTATATGAAGTGTTTCTTAATCTCTTTCTTTGAAACAATTTTGAGAGCCTGTGCACAGACCGTGCCCTTTTGGAAAGCTCTGATAGCGGCTATGGAGTCGCTGTAGATATGGGAAAGATTGTCGTCGGTGAGCGCAACAGCGATCGCAACCTGTTCGGCCTGTTCAGGCTTCCTTGCAATTACCGTGGCTGCATATCTTGTGGATCCGCGGCCGTCCACAACCGCCACTGCGAAAGCTTTGTTTCCCGTGTATGCCGCCGCGTCCACAAAAGCTGAGCGTTCACGGTTCGCCAAGGCTTGGTTAAGAAGGAATTGTCCTCTCGCTTGTCGTCTGCCCCTGTTGTTTTCGGGGTGTACGTTTCTGGGTATAGGGCGCACCGTGATCCTGGCGCGTGTGTCCCGTGGGAGGTCCGCAAAGTCTTTTTCTATGTGTCCTTGTGCAAAGCCTAGCTTCTCTAGGATCGTGCGCCCCGGAGGCGTCGTCGAAAGCCTAGCAAGCTGGGCGCGCTGCTGGGCTTCGGCAATTTCTACCAGGGTGTTGTGCATGCCCAGGTGCCCCAGCTTCTCGTTGCTGGTGCTGGTTGGAATGCCGAGGGCTTGCTTGGTGACCTTTCTGATTTGGGCATTCAGTCTGTCTCTTTCGGATCGTGTCCAATTGAGCATTGCCGCAACGTATGCGAAGAGACAGGTGACGAACGCGTGTATGAGTTTGATGAGATTATGTTCCTTGAGGCCCCTGTGTCTATTGGTAATCCTTCTGATGAGCCCAATAGCGTTGTTGGTTTTGGTGATGAGCTTCTGAACCGTAGAGGCATTGACGTCTTTAGTCTCTATGATCATACCCAGGACTCTGATTTTGTCGACGCACGGTATGGCGTGTCCCGAAGTGGTTCGTACGATAATTTCTTGATTATAGTCGAAGTCTGACGAGTATGGCCTGCGGCCTTTCTGCGTGGGTCTGCGTACGAGCAGCTCCGACTTGGTAGGCGAGCATCTGAGTCCTGTGGGAATTAGAAATTCTTCTATGGCGTTCACTGCTTCTTGCAAGATGTCTTGCACCATGCCCGGGGTTCCTTTGGACACCCACATGGTGATGTCATCTGCGTATATGGTATGCTCGAGCCCGTGGATCTGCCCTAGTTTCTCAGCAAGTCCCGCCATGGCAAGGTTGAAAAGCATAGGGGAGATGACCGAGCCTTGGGGGGTGCCCCTGCTCCCCAGCGAGAGTGTCTCCGTGGAGAGGTCGGCAAATCGGAGCGTAGCCGTCCTGTTATCCAAGAATGACTTGACGTACGAGTGGAACCTAGCTCCGAGGTTGAGTTCGGAAATGGTGTCCACAATGTATTGGTGAGAGAGGTTATCGAACGCTTTCTCTAGATCCAACCCAAGAATGGCCTTGGCGTTTCTAATGGGGTCATCAAAGATTTGGTGCTTGATTAAAATCATGGTGTCTTGAGTTGATAGACCGGGTCTAAATCCGATGAGGGTGTGTGGTAACAGTCCCTTGGTTTCGAGGAATCTGGAGATTCTTTTGGAGATTCTGGGATCCTTCTTTACTGACGTCAGTTTTGCTCATAGTAGGCGATTTAATTTCGGCGTTTTCCACCTCTCCGGAAGAGCGTGTTTAGCCTCCAGGTACGCATAAATGTTGATTTCTTACTTCAAATAAATCAGTTGTAAGTTCAGCGCCGTGTTTGTCTCCTCCTCATTCTGGTCCTGTCGTTTAGAGCTGTTTGAATTTTATAGTTACCATGCAACACCAACTCGCCCAATCCGCTGCCCTTCTGCCTCGCATTAGAGGCGTGCACGGGGTGGAGATGATTGGAATATTCCGCGCCTTGTCTGGGCACACGGTGTCTTTCTTCGCTTGCTGCTCAGGCAGCGCCGCCGCCATGGCCAGGGCCTGAACGAGCAGTACTACGTCGGCTTTCGATACGTCGAGGCCTCCCTTGGGGCGCACGATAATCTTGATCTGTTCCTTTGGGAGCTTCGGAAGTTGCGAAGGTGCCGTTACTTGCGACAACAGACATTTAGCCGGTCGCTTGGAAGTCCGGTAGCCAGCCGGCCTCTTCGTATGCTGCTTTTTACGGTTGCTGATGACGGTGATACACCCAGCACCGTTGAGATATTCCTGGGTTACGTCCATACCTTCAACAGTTACGACTTCGGGCATGGCTTCGCTTTCGATGAACGCTCGAGCCGTCTCTTCAGTCGCGCACAGAGAGACTTGGCCTTTTTGCACCGCCGCGCCGAGAGCAAGCTGCAACCGTTAGGGCTGCTAGCTCCCTCGTCGGCGTGATCGTAGAGCAAAAACCTCAGAATATTTAAACACCAAATATAAGATTTTAAAAGGGAGGGGAATAAACTTTTATTGTATAGAACCAGCACTTTATGATGGCAGGGCCTAAGCCTCCCATAAGGGGACGTCCAGGGCTTGCCTCGCCGCTGGCTCACGGGCGTGCTGGATCACCCATGTTTGGTCGTCGAGGGCGGAGCTCCGCAGAGCCTCACGCAACCTCGACGAGAGGGTCGTGGTGTTAAAGCGTGTGTACTGTGCTTGGCACTCCCACAGCATATGCGGAAGCGTAGCCGCGTGAATGCCACAGCACCGGCTGTTGGGGGTAGTGCAAACATCTGGGAATAGAAGGTGGATGCGCGCGAGTAAAAGGGTACGTGTTTGTTTGTAGCAGACGCAGGGTGGTAGCCAGCGCGCTGCTGAACTTGGGGTGAGGTGGAGGGAAGGTTCGGCGACAGAGGTAAAAGGCCTTAACGAGACCGTTATAAGTGGTGAGATTGACCCTGTTGTCAACTCGTCTCCAGTGACTCCGGCGCGGTTGACTAGGCCTCACGCAATGGAGTGGGTGACCTCGTTGAGATTGGGCAGGTGTGAGTGGACAGGGCCCGCATGGGCCGGGATCCATGTCAGGGACATCATGCTGTCTTTACAGTGTGGTGCCTGGCAGAGGATGCGAAGAGCTTGGGGAGAAATACGGCCTTTGCTGACGTTAGTGACGGCTGAGCGACAGTGACACACGGTGGTGTGACAGGTGGGATCTAGAGTGGCCAGGGAGATGGCCACTTCTTCAGCCGTCTCGGCAGTGGGGGTAGTGACGCTGGAGGCGTGGTGTAGGACTCCATCGCGTGTGGCGACGGCCACAAATGGTGTGCCATGGGAATATTGGGTTGCATCAACAAATGTGACGCCAGGTCCGTGAGCAAGGGCTTTTATGATAACTCAGGCCCGAGCTTGGCGCCGGGCCCTGTTATATTCAGGGTGTATGTTTCTAGGGATAGGGATGGGGATAGGAAAGGGTAAACGTATTTTTATTGCTGCGCGCACCCGTCGCGGTGACTAAGCGGCTAAGGTGTTCCGCTCCTAAGCCCGAGGTCGCCGGATCAAAACCCGTCCGCGGCGGCCGCATTTCGATGGGGTCGAACTTAAAAAAAAAAAGAAAAAGGAGGAAGAGTTATTTCACTCTTTGGCGGTGGATGACCAGCGAAGCTGCAGCACCTCACACATGGCTAGACAAGGGTACGTGTACTTATTTTCATATTTGGTAATGGTAGTGACGATTTGGGATTCTGTGATATATACACTGATTGGTAGGGTTACAACCTTACAGTGAATCTTGACCAAAGTTAATTCTATACACGACCGTTGTTGAGTGACTTGCATTGGTGCGGACCTTCAAATCAAACTCTTCTGGCAATAACTGAGTGAACCATTTCTTGTCTGGTTTTGAACTGACCACATTGAAGTATCCAACGAGGATCGCGGGGGTAGCGTCACGTCGAACCGATGCCGAGTGCATGGTCATGAACTTCACGATATCACAGTTGGGTGTGCCTGGAGATACACAGTGGACGTCGCAATTCCGTCTTTCGTTTGTACGGTACAGACATCCCCACAGTCAGTGGCATTTCCCTTTTGCGATTTAAGGCTGTATCGGTGTACATACATTTTCTCGTTTACGCATATGGCAATGCCTTCGTCTCGTGATTCCATGCGCTGTTCACAAATGATTCCAGTATACCAATCGACTTGAAACAATGCATATTTATTTATTCATTTCATTTGCTAGAATTCTTTTTCTTCTTCTTCTTCCTATTATTATTATTATTATTATTATTATTATTATTATTATTATTATTATTATTATTATTATCATCATCATCAACATCATCATCATCATGGGAGTAGTGCTTGAAGCCTGCTTAACCTTCGGCGCCAGTTTGCCTGGTATTGCGCAACCTCCGGGATCGGCCCACATTTCTGCTTACGGACGCGACTAATGCAATGCGGGGCAGAGGTATACAGCGTCGCTGGAAAACGCCCATGTCCCATGCGTCGGGGGCACGTTAAAAGTCCCCTGGAGTGGCTACGGTGTTGGGCTGCAAAGCACGAGTTCGCGGGATTGAATCCCGGCCACGGTGGCCGCATTTCGATGGGGGCGAAATGCGAAAACACCCGTGTACTTATATTTAGGTGCACGTTAAAGAATCCCAGGTGGCCTAAATTTCCGGAGTACCCCACTACGGCGTACTTCATAATCAGAAAGGGCTTTTGGCATGTAAAACCCCATAATTTAAATGTCCCCTGGAGGTCAAAATTATTTCGCCGTCCCACACTACAGCGCGGCTCATAATCAAATCGCGGTTTTGGCACGTAAGACCGCAGAATTCATTGTTATTTTGTTTGTACACTCGCATGACAACAGTAACACAACCATGGTTTATACTTCTCCCATTAAAAAAATGGCGCGGGTAAAGAAAAACAGCCTGTGCCTATGAGCTCCACATTCCCCTGCCTGTCCTCTTTGTCCTACTTTCGTCTGCACTGCGGCACGTCATAGTCTTCGCTAGCTGATAAGGCAATAGCCAACTGCTTTATAATATACAGTGCTCGTGCAGAACACCACCGACTGCAGCCACGTCCAATGTTCCCAAAGATAGCGGTGGTAAGCCCGCGATTGCTTAGGCAAATATAAAGGTAAGATAAATAGGACAACACACCCATACACACCACATTATTACCCGTATCTTCATAAAAGATCGTAATCCCCGATTTCTCAGTACTAAACTTAAGGCATGTATTTGTCGCTGCATTCCTACAGATATTCCCCAAGTCTCTGCAAATTCCTTGCAATATCGACGAGAAGTACAATGTCGTCCGCATACATCAGTCCGGGGACCTTCTGTTTCACTCGGCCAATTACAATGCAAGCTAGATCAAAACATAATTCAGTGTTTTCCAGTAGTTTTTCTTTATGCCCTCAACATAAAGCGTACACAATAATGGAGACAAGGAATTCTTGCTTCAGTCCTCGGTGAATTTCCACTAGTTCGGTGCATTTCCAGTCTTACCGTATGACTTGTACTTCGTCGCCCCGACACCGGGTATCCCAGCAACCTAAACCAAGACTTAAAGAAATAAAATAAGAAAAATAAAGAGCTCTAGGGAAATTGTACCAACTGCATATTAGCGGTAGTCATCTGTACTTGCAGGTGTTTTTCATCACTAAATATTGAATAATATTTGTTTTATTTGGTCAACCTTCTTATTATTCCTCCAATCTCTCACACGTCAATCATAAGGTTGTAGAGCGCCTTAATAACCTCCGATAGAAGCTGTTGTGTGCGTGCGTGTGCGTGTGTGTGTGTGTGCGTTTGTGTGTGTGCGCGCGCGCTAGAATTTGTTTAATTGTTTTTGCCGAGAAAAAAAAAACCCACGAAATACGAAAAAAAGAAAGCACGCTATGACGTGCTTCAACGACTGTCATTGTGCTCCGTCCAAGCGTGCAATGGTCGGACAATCACGGCCGCAATCCTCCATGTTCCGCCTAGCGAAAATAACACTGCAGGCGGCGTTCTGGCACTTCTGCTTTTTGAACACACCAAACTCTTGCACTGTCCTTTGAAGGGCAATGACAATGGTGCGAATGTTTAAAGTAATGTAGATGAGGCGATGGCATCATTAAGTGCCCTCAACACGATACGCTGACGCATGTCGCGATATCACTTGGCGGAGCGGTGATTCACGGGACAAACGGGGCTAGAATTATCGTTGACACGATCGAGTGACGCACGCGAGTGATGCATGGCAAGCAATGCAAATTTGAAGGGCTAGGCGACTGCAATTTTATTGTGCACGTGGTAGCATTCGACGAGCCTTGTAGTAGCTTGACATTTAGGTAGAATACAAAGCAAACGCTACGCTACAGCGTTTTTTTTTTTTTGTACTACTACAACGCCTTGACAGAATTTGACTATGCACATTTGTCGACGATTATAGAAGTGAAGCAGAAAGAAACAGCGACGCGGCTGCGACGCTTTCACCAAAACAAGTTGACAGAAACGCGCTTCGTGCATTGTGCCATGTTTCATGCGTGCTATACGCGTCGGCACACTGACGTACATTGACGGTGTCTGGCGTTTCCTTCAACAATGCGAGCCACAAATGGCTTCAGAAAAGCTCGCCTTGGGAACGCTGACGCATGTCGCGATATCACTTCGCGCAGCGGTGATTCACGGGACAAACGCCCCGTTTGTCCCGTGAATCACCGCTGCGATATCACGTGATACTTGACGCCCTTGAATATAGTTAGGCGTGCTCGCTATTCAGATCCAGTATAAATATGGACGATCCTGGAATAGGAAAATTCGCAGTCTTGAAGCCCCCGAGTGCTTTTGGAGCAAACAGACTCTTGGCAGCGGCGTGCACGGCGTCTGAAGGATAACGGTAACGTTCACTTGTAGTAGCCATTGATTGCAGTTTGAAGTTCAATATTGTTAATGTTTTAGGCTTATAGAATACGTTTTATGCCTATTGGCAATGCGAGTCCGTGTGCGGTTCCGCCTCTTTTATGCCATTCAGACGCGCCAATAATGCAGGACACGCGAACAGTATTAGTCCGAGGTATTTTACACTAGGAGCCATCTGAGGATGTGATTGCGAAAGTGTGAACCTAAAGGCGAAAGGAGAAATAAAAGTGCATTATATAGCAAAGAACAAAAAGAAAAATATGTCAAGTCAGGGGATTTAAGATAGTGCGATTTCATTTTTCAGCAAAAGCAGTAAGGTCGCCCTGAGTTGACACGGTCCAGCCTGCTAATCTACACTGAAGAAGAGAGAAAGGGAGTGAAAATATTGTGACGGATGATGATAAGGAGGAGAGAAGTAGCTTATGTATACATAAAGGAGATGCCCTACTAAACCCGCTCGTCCACTCATGTTACATGCAGAAACTTCAACAACGCTTACATTTTCTACCGCGAAGTTGGCTACGCGATCAGTTCATGCGCCGAGAACGGAACCCCCCGCCAATGGCTGTCTGAGGGTGCTGGCTAGCAGTCTGCTTAGCATGCGTCTTTCCGGCGTATATGGTGGGTACTCACACAATACGTGTTCCAGCGCAAAGGGAGTAAATATCCATAAGTAATACAATGGCTATGACAGAGACCGCTGTACAGAGCTCCCGATTAATTTGGACCTATTCGAGCCCCTGGGCATCTCGCAACTAGCACCTATATCGAAGTACACGAGCTTTTAATGCACTAGTACCTTTAGGGAAGTTACCCATTTTGCGGGATGCCATCTGACCTCTTTCACACCACAGCTTGGACCACTGGGTGTGCGTCAATGGGTGAGTGTCCGAGTAGCTAGACAATGAAGTTTGAGATATAGCACACCGAAGCACCTTTGCATAGGCAAGAACCAATGCCCCAATTTAGGTCCTTTGTATTTTTAACTCTTTGCATCCAATAAACTGTCTGTGTTTCTCTCGCTTTCTTTCTGATAACTCCTGGTTGCCTATTTGCAATTTTTATTACCCTGTATTACCCTGGACCTCTTCCTCCGTTCGGTGTCCACGCTTTTCAAGAACAGGTACTTGTGCAATTTAGCTGCCCATTTATTTTCATCCACGTTCCTCAGTCTTTCTTCAAAACTGAGTTTGCTTTTTGCTTCTGTGACATCGAAAGAGGCCTAACTTGCGTCACTCTGCACTGCTCCTTTTGGTGTCGCCGTGGACTCCCAAAGCCAACCGGCATCAGTGTGCTTCCGTTTCGACTTGTAGACGACGGAGATGCCAAATTCCTGGAGTCTGAGACTGCATCGTGCGAGACATCCTGGTGGGTCCTGTAAATTTGCCAGCCGATACTAGCCATGGTGGTCGCTTACGACTTCGAAGGGCCTAGCGTATAGGTAAGGCCGGAGTTTCGTGGTAGCACAAATAATCGCAAGGCATTTTTTTTTACTGACATTCAATAATTGGCTTCTGCTTTCGACAGCGACCGGCTAGCGTAAGCAATGACCTTATCAAATCAGTCTTTCCTTTAGTCTAGCACAGAGCCGAAGGCTAAGCTACTTTCGTCGGTGTCGGTTTCAGTGTTGGCGCCTTATCGTAGTGAGTCAGTACTGGTGGTGATTGCAAGCGCTGTTTAAGCTCTTCGGATGCTTCAATTGGCGGCGTTTCCAATTTGGACTAGGCGTCGGATTTTGTTAAGTATGTCAATGGCTCGGCGATAAGTGAAAAGTCTTTGACGAAGGGCCTTTTAAAAGCACCCAGGCCAAGGAATGTGCGCAATCCCTTCTTGCCGGCGGGCTGTGGAAAGTCAGCGATGGCAGATGTCTTCTGCGGATCAGGACGGACTCGAGGTTTACTGATGATGTGGCCCAGGCACGTACCCAGGGGGGGGGGGGGGGGGGGGGGGGGGGCTCGGGGGGGCCCGGCCCCCCCCCCCCCGAAATCAAGTGGCATACCATCCCTCCCCCCCTCCCCACCCACGCCACCACTCCTCACACATCCTTAAAGCGCCGCCAGATCAATGTTGAGACTTGGCAGCTGTTCATCGGTCAGCATTATGCTGCCTTTTTCACTCCTTTTAGATGGCGGTAGTTATCGGCATCTCTTGTGATGTGAAGGACAGTTTTCTCATAGATTCCGCACCCGCGCCATTAACTCGAGATGCGTTCAGTTGTCACCATCTATTCAACCGTCACGCGCATAGCTGTTGCTTTTGTTAGTTCAACCTTCTGTGTTTAGGCTGAGCCTGGGACCAGGAGAGGGATGCGGCTGTTACTCAGCTGGTCTGTACTCTCATGGAACGAGTTGCGGCCGGAGAAAACGCCAATTGCGTTTAACTTGTTTCTTTGCTTCATTATTTCCTTGAGTTACGGCTCGCCGCGACGCAGGCAGATGCCCGGAACCATATACACGTGATATGGATTAGATAAGGGGGGAAACAAAATAATGTGAAAGAGCGTCCATCATGAAACCCTGCAATAACCCTTAAACCCATAAGCAAGTTGACTGTCGCCCCTTACCTCGTCTGTTTTTCCCTAATTGTATAACACTTTTCGTGCAAAATTGGCAACTGGAAACAAAAATCGCAAGGAGTTGAGAAATTAAGCGATCTACTAAGGGAGAGAGCCAAGGCAACAACCAAACTGCAAGCAAAAGCGAATAATAAAAAAGTTAACCGTTGTTTATGAGAATATTTATGGATCAACATCTTTTTATTTAAAAAGGAGGTAGAGAAAACGCCGCCGGAGGTGGAGAACAATTACTTGTTTTGAATGACGCTTCTACAGTTATCGGTTGAACCGCCTCACGTAGCCACTTCTCTGCTGTGCTTATGTGGGTGTTTTTCTAACCTTTCGCGGTGAGCGCAGTACGTCTAGAATCGCAGAGTCCTGCGCTCTACGCGGTTGTATGGGACTGGCGGACGCACAACGTTACGCAATTCGCGGAACTATCAAAACTGATCAACAAGGCGAAAATAAATGATATTCGAAACTATAACATGAGAAAGACTGAAGAAGCCGTAAAAAATGAACGCAGCCTGAAATCAGTAAAAAAGGAACCTGACATAGGACAAACCATGATGTATGCACTAAAAGATAAGAAGGATAATATCATCAGCAATCTCGAAAATATATTAAAAGCAGCGGAAAAATTCTAAGCTGACCTGTATACAGTACCCAGAGGAGTCACGATACTTCACTTAGAAACAGTAATGAACAGGATACAGAAACTCTCCATTAACTAGCGATGAGGTCAGAAGGGCCCTGCAAGACATGAAACGATGAAGAGCGGGAGGAGAAGGTGGAATAACAGTCGATTTAATCAAAGATGGAGGAGACATAATGCTTAGAAAACTGGCGGCTCTTTATACGAAGTGTCTATCGACTGCAAGGGTTCCAGATAACTGGAAGAATGCAGACATTATACTAATCCACAAAAAAGGAGACGTTAATGAATTGAGAAATTATAGGACCATTAGCTTGCTCCCAGTATTATATAAAATATTTACCAAAATAATCTCCAATAGAATAAGGGCAACACTGAATTTTGTCAACCAAGGGAACAGGCTGGCTTCAGGAAGAGATACTTTACAATGGATCACATCCATGTCATCAATCAGGTTATCGCGAAATCTGCAGAGTACAATAAGCCTGTGGCTTATATAGATTACGAAAAGGCATTTGATTCAGTAGAGATACCAGCAATCATAGAGGCACTACGTAATAAAGGAGTACAGAACGCTTACGTAAAAAGCTTGGAAAATATTGCTACATGCGTGTGGTATTTGTTTGTTTGAACGAGGCGCGTATGCGCCATCACTCCAAAAAAGAGGAGGAAGAACGAACTGGGCTCGCGCTGTGAATCTAACCGGTCAGCGCTGCAACCGTTGTTGTAAATATAATCTGTAAATAGTTTCTCGTCTTTCTGACTCGTCCTTCGCGTAAGAATATCTACAGAGGTTCTACAGCTTCCTTAATTCTACACAAGAAAAGCAGGGAGGTACCTATAGAGAAAGGGGTCAGACAGGGAGACACAATTTCTCCAAAGCTATTCACTGCGTACTTAGAAGAATTCAAGCTATTAAACTGGGAAGGCTTAGGAGTAAAGATCGACGGCAAATATCTCAGCAACCTTCGGTTTGCCGATGACATTGTTCTATTCAACAACAATGCAGACGAGTTACAACAAATGATTGGAGACCTTAACAGAGAGAGTGTAAGAGTGGGGTTGAATATTAATATGCAGAAGATGAAGATAATGATAAATAGCCGGGCAAAGGAACAAGAGATCAGGATCGCCAGTCGGCCACTAGAGACTGAAGGAGCACGTTTACCTAGGTCAATTAATCACAGGGAACCCTGATCATGAGAAGGAAATTCACAGAAGAATAAAAATAGGTTGGATCGCATACGGCAGACATTGCCAGCTCCTGACTGGAAGCTTACCATTATTATTGAAAAGTAAGGTGTGCAATCAGTGCATTTTGCCAGTGCTGACACATGGGGCAGAGACTTGACAGCAAGTCAAGGACCGTGCAAAGAGCGATCGAACGAAGATTGCTAGGCATAACGTTAAGAGAGAAAGAGAGCGGTTTGGATCAGAGAGCGAACGGGTATAGACGATATTGTAATTGACTCAAGAGGAAAAAATGTAGCTGGGCAGGTCATGTAATGTGCCGGTTAGATAACCGTTGGACCATTAGGGTTACAGAATGGGTACCAAGAGAAGGGAAATGCAATCGAGGACGACAGAACGCTAGGTGGAGCGATGAAATTAGGAAATTCGCGGGCGCTAGTTGGAATAGGTTAGCGCAGGACAGGGGTAATTGGAGATCGCAGGGAGAGGCCTTCGTCCTGCAGTGCACATAAAACAGGATGATGATGATGATGATGATTATGATGATGATGATGACCATTGCGCATCGCAGCCCCCAATATAACTCACACGAAGCAATAAACACACAGCAAATTACGAATGACTGCGATGAGACGACAATGCAACTCATCGCTACACATCGTGTCATCATTTCTTGAACACAAACCAGCATTGCACAAACGTACAATCTTCGTATCGATGAAGAGCGCACGCACAACACCTACGAACAGCATACGCGTACCGTACAACAGCGCGTACCGAACATTTGTCATGCCTGAATGCACGTGTATGCGATGGCCTTCGCGTTTATAATGCACACGCAAAAAACGGCCTAAAACACACGAAATCGGCGGCTTCATTCCTTCCGACCCTCGCGTAAACACAACACACATCCGTCTGTTTCCTTTGGCGACCGCACGTACTGAAGAGGTCAGGAAGAGTACAGCGGCTTGCTGCGTTCACCAAATAGCTTTGCAGCTGCTGAATAGCTCTTCCAATGACCGCAATAAACCACACAAAAAACAAACTGCCCCTGCAGCCTAGGGGCCTAGGCCTCGCACTCCACGCCGCTTCGAACCAGCGCCATTTTGTGCAGTCGCCGCACGGAGGCGAAAGTTCACGACCGCCTCTCGTGACGTCATGTCGGCCATTATTGGTGGACCGCCCGCTTGCGGTGCAGCGTGCGGAGATGGGCGGCTCGAGCATAATTTGGCCCTTAGGTTATGACTTGATGGTCCATCATTCCGACGTGTCCTGCCCCGGGCTCCACACCTCGGTTATCTCTGCCGTTAGGGTTTCGATGGCCTTGTCATCCAGGTTCCGGAAGAATTTGTTGGTGACCCCATCTGGCCCCGGGGCCGATCTGCCATTTAAGTTGAAGAGTACGTGCCTGATCTCCGAAATTGTGAAAGGTTGGTCTAATTCTGGCCTGTCTAGCCCCGTATAAGCCGCTCTTGCGTTTACGCCTTGCGAATCTCCTTCCTTGACGGGTAGGTAAGTTCGCGCCAGGTCGTTGACAATTACTTCGTTTCTGAGGCCCGAGGTGACCTGCTTATGTATGACCCTATCGACGGCGAGATTTAACGCGTTCCTGGATTGTTTGTCGTTGAGGAGGCTTATAAGCAGATTCCATTAACTGCCCCTTCTCATGCGACCATCCGTTTCATTGCATGCCTCGTCCCACTATTGCAAGGCCAGTTGTATGGAATACCACTCTATTTCCTTGTTTACTGATGTTGCTTTTGCGCGTAGTCGGCGATTTTATTTCCGCGTTTTCCACCTCTACGGAAGAGCGTCTTTAGCCTACAGGAGATGCGGTAACCGCGAGTCAATATTAGGGACTTCAAGTTGTGTGCTGATTTCTGTGGTCGCGTTTTTGACGGCCTGTTTAAGATTGGCAATTACATCTTTGAAGGATTCGCCTGAGGGGGCCTTTTCAGCTCGAATTTTCCGGAAAAAATTCCAATCTACATATTCGTATTTGACCTGCGCCGTGATTTCGACAACGTAGTGGTAATAACCCAAATCCTCCTGGAGATCATCCCACGTGTCCTCGATATTCTTGAAGAATGCGAGGTCTGGCGTTGTGTCATGACTGACCGTATCCCGATTCCGTGTTCGGAGCGGTAAAGTCCCACACAATTCAGAGGGGGGGGGGGGGGGGGGGGGGGCTTTCTGGCTGCCCTGATTGCGGAATGGAGTAGTAGATTAAAGTATCTGTTCCTATCTGCAGGCGAACTGTAGACGTTAAGAATAAAGACATTCGCGCTGCTCGATCTACTGGGCACGAGCTCAATCAGCTGTGCTTCTAGTCCGCTCCGATATTTTGGAACGGTATGCTCCACAACGGAGACGTTTTTTTAAACTAAGGTGGCGATGCCTCTCCCCATTTCGCTCTTGTACGCTACTCCGCGATACCCTGATAGAGTGATCTCGCTCTCCGCGAGTGTCTCCTGCAGCAAGATGACTTGTGGCTTGTCTGCCACCAATCTGACGAGCTGACCTAATGGAGCCTTGCACCTCTGGAAGCTAGCGCAATGCCACTGCCAAATTTTGACGGTATTATTTGTGATCGCCATCGTGTTTACTGTGAAATTTTCGGAAATCTTTGGCGTCCCCGTCGGGATTTGATCCCGTTGGGAGCGGTTCAGTATCTGCTGCTTGTCTACTTTTGGTCTGAGCCCTAGTTCTTTCTGGTATAGCGTTACTCTCATATCTATGGTGAAGAGCATTTCTATATTGCTACTCAGGGTCTTTTCCAATTTACCATCGTTTTTGACGGGGGAAGCCGAGGCTGCGGACGGGGTCTCGCTGAAATCGGTTATGTCGCCCTCTTCCTCCTCCGTGTGGCTAAAAAGTTCCGGGTTGAGCGCCTTGCGTTTCGACTGTACGGCTAATGGTCCAGGGTTACTGTTGCTAACATCGTGCCGGCTTATAAATTTTCCTTTCATGCTGTTTAAGGGCTCCGTAAGCTATGCGTGCTCGCGTCTAAGTGCCCTATTTTCCGCTACGAGCGCTTGTATACAGGGATAGATCCTATGCTCTGGCTCTGCCTCACCTTTTGCTTATTTGCTTCATGCGTTCTTCTTTCCTTGCTTCCTTTCATGCGTTCTTCTTCTCCCTTGACCGTGTCGGTCGACGTGACCCGCTTGACGGATTGGGGGAGAGACCGTGTTCTCCTTGCCTCGGTTTGCACACTCTCCTCGAGCGTGAGCGCCCTCCGGATTTATATCGGGTACTGAGGATGGAGCCGCTCCGCGATGCTGGTGAAGCCGACGAGCTGTCACCAATTGCGGCATTGCTCTCCGTGCAGTTGTGCCTTCCTTGATACTGTTGGCACCTTCGGCGTCGGCGTCGTACAATGTATGGGATTTAATAGCGCTTTTTGCACGTTCGATCCCCGGTGACGTGGGGCCCGCCGCATGACTCGCACTTGGGGGTGCATTGATGTTCTTCTTCGTCGTTCGCTTTTGCTTTTCCGCAACCGCGGCATTTACTTCTCTCGTCCTCGCCGCTGATGTAAACGTCGGCACGGCGGCCTACGTGGCCGCAAGCAGGCCAAACGTCGACTTGGCGTCGGTATAGAGAACATGGCAGCAAGGCCGTGCCGCAGATCACGTGGTTCGGCGCACGCATGCCTCTGAATAAAATCACGACTACGTGCGAGTGCTTGATTCGTCTGGCTTCTAGAGCCGTGGAATTTATTTCGTTCACAATCATTTTTCGAAGCGTTCCTTCGTCGTGAGAGGGGTCGATGTGCCTCAATACGCCTTTGCACGTATCCTCGGGGGCGACGATGTACGCCGAAACTTCGTAGACGCCGTCCGTGATATGGATTTTATTTAGTCTGGCATAGGCCCCCGCATTAGATGCGTGCGGGGTGAAGATGATTAAAACATTCTGTGCCTTGTTTGGGCACACGGTGTCTTCCTTCGCTTCCTGCCCAGGCAGGGCCGCCGCCATGGCCAGGGCTTGAGCGAACACTACTACGTCGGCTTTTGACACGTCGAGGCCTCCCTTGGGGAGCTTCGGAAGGCGCGAAGCTGCGGTTACTTGCGACAATAGACGTTTAGCCGGTCTCTTGGCAGTCCGGTGGCCAGCCGGTTCGTTCACGGTGCCACGTTGGCCATCCCGTAATGGTGACCTCTCCGTCTCTTGCTTATTATGGTTGCTGAGGGCGGTGATCCACCCAGCACCGTGGAGATCCTCCTGGGTTACGTCCATACCTTCTACAGCTACGACTTTGGGCATGGCTTCGCTTTCCATGAACGCACGTGTCGTCGCTTCAGTCGCGTACAGAGAGACTTGGCCTGCGTGCACCGCCGCGCCGAGAGCAGGCTGCGTCCTTTAGGGCAAAAGCCTCAGAATCGTAGAGCACATGCCTCAGAATATTTAAACACCAAATACAATTTTTTTTAAAGAATAAGCTTTTTTTTTTTTTTTTTTTTTTTTTTTTTTTTTTACAGCGCGCAGCCGCCGCGGTGACTAAGCGACTAGGGTGTTGCGCTGCTAAGCCTGAAGTCGTCGGAACAAAACCCGGCCGCGGCGGCCGCATTTCGATGGGGGTGAATTTCCAAAAAAAAAAAAAAAGAGTCATTTCACTTTTTGGCGGTGGGTGACCAGCGAAGCCGTAGCACCTGACACAGGGCTAGACAAGGGTACGTGCATTTATTTTCATCATATGGTAATGGTAGTGACGATAGTTTTGTGATTACTGTGATATATACACTGATTGGTACTATTGGAACCTTAGAATTAATCTTGACCAAAGTTAATTCTATACACGACCGTTGTTGAGTGACTTGGATGGGTGTGGCCCTTGAAACCAAACTCTTCTAGCAATAACTGAGTGAACCTTTTCTTGCCTGGTTTCGAAATGACTACACTAAAGTGTCCAACGGGGATCACATGGGCAGTGTCACGTGGAACCGATGCCAAGTGCATGGCCGTGAACTTCTCGATATCACACTTGGGTGTGCCTGGAGATACACAGTGGGTATCGCAATTCCGTCTTTCGTTTGTACGGTACAGACATCACCGCAGTAAGTGGCATTTCCCTCTTGCGATTTAAGGCTGTATCGGTGTACATACATTTTGTCGTTTGCGCATATAGGAATGCCTTTGGCTCGTAATTCCATGCGCTGCTCACAAATGATTCCAGTATACCAATCGTCTTGAAAAAATTCATCTATATTTATTTCAATTATTATTATTATTATTATTATTATTATTATTATTGTTGGAGTAGTGCTTGAAGCATGCTTCACCTTTGCCGCCGGTTGGCCCGGTATTGGACTACCTCCGGGGTTGGCCCCCATTTTTGCCCACGGACACGACTAATGCGATGCGGGGCAGAAGTATAACAGCTTCGCTGTAAAACGCCCATGTCCTGTGCATAGGGGTACGTTAAAAATCCCTTGGAGGTCAAAATTAATTCGTCAATACACCATAGACGCAAATGACGTAACGCTCTGGGTCCCCGGCGGGAGCCTGGGATCAATTGATAGCGCTCTGCAGCAAGCGATCAACGCGATCGAGGAATACCTCGCTCCCACCGGCCTGCGATGTTCGCCTGCGAAGTCGGAGCTCCTCGTCTACAAACCATCGAGAAGCGGTCCCAAGCCAAAGAACGAAATCAGACACACACACGCCATTACTCTCAGAACAACGGACGGAGTAGCTAGAGGGGAAGAAGAAGTGTATCTGTTCGGTCGCTGTCTTTGTGTGGTGCTCTAATCTTTCTGGTTTTTTGGACATTTACGGTTACCATTGGCGACGATTGACTAACAAGACGTCGGGCGAAGATTCAGCGAGCCAGGTGCCTTACAGGTACGACGTTTCCTTTTTGAGGACCTGGCTATTACCCTTTCACTACGGTGGTCGGTAGCCGAGAAAATCGTCACGAGCCTTATGCTCGTCCAAGTGTAGCAACCCATATGAATGATGCTACAGGCCGTAATGAAAAGCCTGGGGCCTTGCAAGCGTCACAAAGCTTCATAAAGCCGGCGCGTTTGGTTCTCCACAACTCGGAATCAACTTCGGCGAATTCAGGAATAATGGATGACGGCGAAGCTGAGACCAGGAAAGCTCGCCTAGAAGACCACAAATATGATGATACAACATCGAATTATGAGCTAAGTGATGAAGAGTTGGGTGAAGATGCACCATTTACTTTGGTCACGTATAAGAAAAAGCGAGCAGAAGGCATTCCGGTTGTCTTTCGTCCAACAAGTGAAGGTACTACTCTTTGGCAAGTAAATGCAAACCGAGTTTCTGCCGAAATAGTTTCGCTGCCAAAGAAAAAGTACAGTCTTTCAGGACGAACAGAGATGGCAGTTTCAGTGACAGCGTTGCTTCCTTAGCATCCGCAAAACGCCGTTTGATGCTCTTAGTGTAGGCGGCCTGGAAGTCAAGCCCTTCATCCCAGAGTCATACACGCGAAACGTTGGGAAAATAAGACATGTGCATCTGCAGTATACAGACGAACAACTCCTAGACTTATTGAAAGACGCAGGAGTTATATCGGCACGCAGACAGATAAGGTATTCCCGCCAAGAAGATGGGGCAGTAAAGTCACATCCACTTCACACGATAATTCTGACTTTCGGAGACGATCGCCCTATTCCAGGAAGAATTTACCGGGGCTTCACCCGCCATCCTGTCGAGGAATACCTAGGACCAGCACTTCGCTGCTATAATTGCCAGATATTTGGGCACATGTCGAAAACCTGCAGCAGCACACGTCGATGCAAAATCTGCTCAGAAGATGATGACTTCAAGGAGTGCAAGTCACTTCTGCAACCTAAATGTGCGAACTGTGCGGGGACATGGTCTTGGCTTGTAGAGCGAAGTGAACGCAGGGAACCATGCCGGGGACACGGGGGACACGGGGAACACGGGGAACCATGGGGTGCGGGGAACCATGCCGCCTCCTTCTCAGGCTGCCCTCAGAACAAGGCAGCGGCACAAATGCGTCGACATGAACTTACCCATGGAAGACAACCGCGACGCATTGAACCCGCCCCAAGCTGTTCATCCAGTGCAAGATCCCCCACAACAGCGGGCATCGGAACCACCACAACCAAGAGAATCAACAAGCTATTGCTCCTCAACAGAACGACAGTGCAATCAAGAGACCAATCAAGAGGATCACAGTCAAGCGCCCAGTCTTATGCATCAGTGCTCCGGAAACCCAGACGACAACAGGCAGAAAGTAATACACAAGAAAGCTCCGATATTCGCACACATTCTTCTCAGCGACCTTATGCACCAGGAGTAACGCCAGCTAACAGCGAACATACCACCGCATCGGTGACACAACTGATTTTGTCAATGCTTTTCGCAGCTCTTAAGGCAATCCTATCTGCTCTGCCGGAAGCAAACAACCTACCAGAAGTGAAAGCCTTGTTGCCTCTGGAAGCACTATTGTGTCAACAATCCGGGCCGAAACTGCAGCAGGCAGTACATGAATAACCGCTACAAGAATGGCTCTATATTTCAGTGGAATGCCAATAGTCTTCGAAAGAAGTGTGCTGAATTTCGTAAACTGCTTGTGCAATACAACCATTTCAATACTTTGCATTCAAGAGGAGGGAATCAACGACGACTTTCGCCTCTCGAATTATGTGATATACAAGATTTCTCGTCAAGGTGCTGTTAGCAGAGAGCTCCTGTGCGTCAGAAAAGACCTACCATCTTATCAAATTCAGTCCAGTGATTCAGACTTCCCGGAGTTCATCGCATAAAGTATCCTTTGGCAAGCTCTGCATAACAGTGACTAATCTATATCTACAACCTTCAAACCGGATTTCGTTAGAAGCGCTAGTGGATATCTTCAAAATAGCTCATTCTAATGTATCTATATGTAGCCACTTCAATGCACACAACATCATCTGGGGCAGTGATCATTGTGATGTACGTGGTAACGTTATTGAGTGCGCCATAGATAAATGCAACTTGACTGTTTTAAACGATGGGTCGCCAACATTTCTTCGTGGATATAATTGTTCAAGCTGCATAGATGTTACCCTGTGTTCACATGATCTAGTGAATGGTGTGGGATGGACAACAGATATGGAAACACGCGGAAGTGATCATTTTCCCATCCTTGTAAATCACCCTAGCGTGCACTATGATATCAGGCGTTACAGCAGACTAACCAACTGGCAAGCTTTTCGGTAACGCCTAACGGATCAAATTAATCAACATGCAACAATGGAAAGATTTGCAGAAATTTTGTAGGATAACATGAACATATGCACAAAGAAGGTCTCAATTGCAAAAGATTATGCTGCAGTTGACGGAGAGTATGAACACCTAAGAGCCATCAGACGCCGATCCGAAAGAGCGTACCGAGGCAGCGGAAATTTAGAAGCATACAAAAATGCTCAGAAAATACACAAAGTAATGCGCCGACGCATGGAAAATTTAGGCAAACGGCGCTGGCGCGATTTCTCCGACACGCTGTCTCTTCACACGTCTGTCCCACGAATTTTTCTAGCAATTGGTTCTTTAAGAGGACCTGTAACACAGAGCTTCCCATTTCGTGCTCTCGCTGTAGCTCGGGACACGTGTGAGATAATAGTCGCAGATGAATTTTGTGAGCTTATTTCCAGACCTGCTTTTTCATCGCAATGTGCAGAATTTGATATTTCAGTAGTGTTAGCTAAGCAGAAAATTACTGCTTGCTACTGGGCCCAACATCCTCAATTAGATCATACTTTCACATTAAGCGAGCTTCAATGTGCAATTGCATCATGTCGCCAAAAGTCTGCTGCTGGGCCGCACGGCATTACGTACAATATGCTAAGAAACCTCGGTCCGACAGGTACAAATGCTCGCTTAGACATCTATAATAATTTATGGATAGAAGAAACTGTACCCGACTCTTGGAAAGTCGCTCGAATAATACCAATTTTAAAACTGGGTAAGACGCCCTTGTGCCTTGAATCCTTCCGCCCAGTTAGTTTGACAAGTTGTTTATGCAATGTAATGGAGAAAATGATTGACGCGCGACTTCAAGGGTGGTGTAATGAAACGGTTGTGTTGTCCAACTACTTAGAAGGTTTTAGGAAACATAGATGCACAATGGATGCAATATTATATATAGTAACCTGTGTGGAACACGAGCGTGCACGTGGAAACATGACGATAGCAGTATTCCTAGACATCAAGAGGGCATTTGACACTGTTAGTCACGTTCATGTTCTGCTAAGTATGTTGGAACTTGGACTGTCTGGCAGCTCCTTGCGATGGATTTCGGAATTTTTATCAGGTCGCAAAATATTTATTCAGACGGGTGAAGGAAAGAGTGCTGAACATCTCAAACAGGGAGTACCACAGGGAAGCGTACTCAGCCCGTTTCTTTTTAACTGCGTCATGGCTGATTTAGCAAGAAGACTGCCATCACAGTTAAAGTGTTCATTGTATGCAGATGATGTGTGTATTTGGACATTTAGGTCTAATGCTCAACTACTTCAGATGGCATTGCAAGACGGCATAAATATCATTAACCAATTTTTAGAGACAGAGAAGAATGGTTTTATCACGCGCAAAAACAGCTGTATTGCCCTTCACTCGGAGGCAGTCAAAAGATTTCACCCTTAATTTGGAAGGACACCCTCTAATGATTGTCACACAGCATCGATTTCTTGGCATAATACTTGATAGGCAGCTATCCTGGACACTCCACATAAGAAAACTCGAAAACTATGTCAATGCCACAGTGACTGTATTTCGCAGACTCGCAGGCACATCATGGGGCGGATCAGTATCGTCCATGCTGACTGTTTACAATGCATTAATACGACAAAAAATTGCGTTTTCGCCGCCTATCTTACACGTACTTTCCCACACGTCAGAAGAGCGACTTCGAATACTTTCCGCAAGAGGACTACGCATATGTCTAGGAGTTCCACGAGCGACTTCTAGCTCTCTTGTAATAGCTGAGGCTCGCCACTCACCATTTCCAGTTATGCGAACTACAGAAACATGCCGACATTATTTTCGTCTTCAAACAAAACATAAAAGTCACCCATTGGCTTTAGACATAATGAAACGAGATAAAAGTTATGTTCGTATAGAAATTCGAGGAAATCTTCGCATATTGCCAAGAAATGAATTTTGGAACTCAGACGTCGAATATCCTCCATGGATGCTTACACTTCCAAAAATCGAGTCGCCAGTAGACGGGATATTCAGAAAAAGAGACATCTTCATTCAAGCTGCTCAACAGCTAGCACCTTACCAGATATATATGCGGTATTCAGGATATACACACGTCTAAACAGATGGCTCCAGTACATCAACCGCTTCAACTTCATCATTCATTATACCGCACCTCAACAAACAAGAATCATTTAAGTTATCTCGTGCGACTTCCGCCACAACGGCTAAACTGTTCGCAATCCTATGTGCGATAAAATTTATATTGTCAGTAAGAGATGCGCAAAATTGGGTAATTTTCAGCGATTCACAGGCCGCTCTAACATCACTCTGCAGCACAAAAGGGAAAACATTCAGTGATAGTATAATATACGAGACACTTAAAAACCTCACAGAGGCAAGCGCAGTGAAACATGCGATAGCATTTCAGTGGATACCAGGGCATTGTAACATTCCTGGCAACACAGCAGCCGATGAAGCAGCGCGACAAGCACACCTCAAAGATGATGTGGTTCCGCTCCCAATATCAAAGAATGAGTTACGTTGCATTATACAGACAACGTCTTTCAAAATGTGTAGAAACACTTGGTTTGACCAGAATTTCAAGAGCTCGGACTTATACCATATTGATCCATTCATTGAATTCAAATTTTCATTATCATTAGACAGAACTATAGAAACCCTTATTCATCGATTAAGGCTAGGCACTGCCTACACAAAGCATTTCTTACACAGAATTGGCCGTGCGGAAACCCCTGAATGTGATTGTGAATTTGTAGACGACGATGTATATCACCTCCTTCTAGATTGCCCACGTCACGACAGACCAAGATGCCGGCTTAAATCAACCCAAATTAAATTAGAACGCAGACCTTTCAGTTTAAGGAAACTTTTGGGTCCTTGGCCAACAACGTCTTTGCAGAAAAGCGCTTTAAGAGCACTAAAGACTTTTCTTGAAGACAGCGGCATTGTTGGACGTTATTAACGTTTTCATTGTTCCTTTCATTTCATTGTCGCTGTATATATGCATGTATTGTGAATTATGTTATATTGACTGTTTTGTTGTGACTATACGTGATAATATACGTGGTAATGTATGTACCATGTCTTTATTACGTCAGTCTTTCTGCGAAAACGTTGCATGATAAGTCCTGGTGCTTCTGTGAAAAGATTATTTCATATGTAATCTTGAACCCTGTATGTTGTATGATGGACCCGTTCAAGAGATAACGAGTAGCCGGCGCCTTAAATTGTGCGTCAACCTTATATCATATCAATAAAAAAACGGAGGAACCATTCCACACGACAGCAAAATCAGGGTCCTTGGGATGCTCATTGAGAGCAACGGCTCTAACGCCGCGACAGTGGAGAAGATCGTGACAAAGTCGAATAATGCCTTGAATCTCATACGACGCGTAGCAAACAGACAACACGGCCTTAAGGAAGAAAATCTCCTCAAGCTAACACACGCTTTGCGCTATGCGACTTCACATACGAGGCGGCCATGCGTGGATGGAAGGTAGCGGACAAGGACAAACTCAATGTACAACTGAGGAAGCTAGTCAAACTAGCGCTGGGAATCCCCAAGAACACCGAGACAGAGCTCCTGCAGCAACTGGGGGTACACAATACACTTGAAGAAATCGCCGAAGCTCAAGAACGGGCTCAATGGACAAGACTGTCTGGAACCAAACCGGGTAGAGAAATCCTAGCCCAACTAGGTCATGACACCACAGTAATCGAGAATCCATATCAAAGCGTTCCGACGGACACACGCAATTCCTACACTGTTCGCCCACTCCCGCGCAACATGAACGCCGCGCATGATCAACCCAGAAGGCTGGAACACGGATCATTCATCCTGCGCGAAATACGTGATAAGAAGATCCTAGCCTGTTTCGTAGACGTGGCACAGTACCCGTCCAGAAAGGCCTTCGTTGCGACCACGGTTAATAAGCAAGGTCAAGTCACAAACGCTCTCACAGCCAAGACCCACAAGTCCGAGATAGCAGAACAGGTCGCCATGGCACTCGCGCTCACAGACCCGACCACCACCCACTTCTACAGCGATTCACGCTCGGCCGTCAATGCCTTTCAGAAAGGAGCCGTTGCAAGCCAAGCACCACAAATAATCAATAGATCCGCACCGCTGCGGCATCACACCATCTGCTGGTTCCCGGCACACCTCCGAGAGATCGAGGGTGCCCCTCCCAATCTCAATGAGATGGCTCACAGGAGCGCGCGAGACCTAAGCCTCCGCGACGCCACCTATATTGGTCGTGACCATCCCAGCGAGAATCGGGACCCTCCCTCCATATTTAACGAGATCACAAAGCACTTTTATCTAGACCGCAGAATATACAGCACACCTCACAGTAAGCTCACCAGGCCTCAAATCCTCACGTTCAGAATGCTTCAAACAAACACGTACCCCAAGCAGAACAGACTACATCACTACATGCCTGACCTATACACAACATCACATTGCGAAAATTGCTATAGCACACTAGACGTATATCACTTGCTCTGGCCGTGTGGCCGGACCCACGCGAACAAGAATCAAGACTCCGCCAGGCTACAAGAAGCATTACGCAGCACGGACCTGGCGGAGCAGCTCTGGGCCGTCCAGCGAGCCCACGATGCGACCAGAGAGTTACAACTCCCGGTCCCAACGTGGGAGTAGCCCGCTCTATGGGACCTCCCGTCCCGTAGCTCGCAGGACCTTTCATTAAAGTTATTCCACCCATCCATCCATTACAGCGTGCCTCACAATCAAATCGTGCTTTTGGCACGTAATTCCACAGAATTTATTGTTATTCAGTCTGTACACTCGAATGACAACAGTAACATCACTATTGTTTATACTTCTCTCATTCCCTCATTCTCATTCTCAAACCCCTATCCCCCATCCCCAGTGTAGGGTAGCAAACCGGAGACTCATATCTGGTTAACCTCCCTGCCTTTCCTCTTCATTCTCTCTCTCTCTCTCTCATTCTAAAAAATTTGGCACAATTGAAGAAACAGCCAGCATATATGAGCAACACATTCCCCTGCCTGTCCTCTTTGTCCTACTCTCGTCTGCACTGCAGCACGTTATAGTCTTCGCTAGCTGATAAGGCAACAGCCAACTGCTTTATAGCATACAGAGCTCGTGCAGAACAGCATCGACTGCAGCCACGACCAATGTTCCCGAAAATAGCGGTGGTAAGCCCGCGAACGCATAGGCAAATATAAAGATAATATAAATAGGACAACACATGCATACACACCACGTGATTACCCGTCTCTTCATAAAATATCGTAATCCCCGATTTCTGTGTGCTAAACCCAAGGCATGTATTTGTCACTGCACTCCAATATTCCCCAAGTCTCTGCAAATTCTTTGCATTATCGACGAGAAGTACTATGTCGTCCGCATACATCAGGCCGGGGACCTTCTGTTTCACTCTGCCATTTACAATGCCAGATAAATAAAAACATAATTCACTGTTTTCGAGTAGTTTTTCTTTATGCCCTCAACATAAAGCGTAAACGATAATGGAGACAAGGAATTCTTGCTTCAGTCCTCGGCGAATTTCCTCTAGTTCGGTGTATTTCCAGTCTTACCGTATGACTTGCATTTAGTCGCCCCTGTAGCGGTTATCCCAGCAACTTGAATCAAGACTTACAAAAACAAAATAAGACAAATACAGAGCTCTAGGGAAATTGTAACAATGGCATATTAGCGGTAGTGGTCTGCACTTACAGGTGTTTTTCATCACTAAATATTGCTTAACGAATTGTTTTTATAAGGTCAACCTTCTAATTATTCCTGCAATCTCTGACACGTCAAAAAAAGCGCCTAAAAAATACCTCCAGTTCAAGCTTTCCTTTTATGTGTGTGCTAGAATTTGCTTGGCTGTTTTTGCCGAGAAAAAACAAGCCCAGGAAATATCAAAAAAAAAAAAAAGAAAGCACGCTATGATGAGTGCTTGCACGACTGTTACTGTGCTGCCGCACTGCCCTTTGAAGGTCAATGACGATGGTGCGAATGTATAAAGTAGATGAGGCGATAGCATCATCAAGTGCGCAGATCACAATCGGCGCGTCTAGATATTGACGTTGATGCGAGTGACGCATGCGAGTGCCGCATGGCAAGCAATGCAAATTTGATGGGCTAGGCGACTGCTTTCTTATTATGGACATGGTAGCATTCGGCGAGCCAGGTAGTAGCTTGACATTTAGGTGCAATATAAAGCAAACGCTACGCTACAACGTTTCTTTTTTGAAATACGAAAGCGCCTTGACAGAATTTGACTAAGCACATTTGTCGACGAGCATGGAAGTGAAACAGGAAAGAATCGCGACGCGGCTACGACGTTTTCTTCGCCAAAACATGTTGCGAGATTCGCGCTTCGTATATTGTGCGGTGTTTCGTGCGGGCTATACGTGTCGCCCCACTGACGGTGTCTGACGTTTCCTTCAACAATGCGAGCCACAAATGGCTTCAGAAAAGGTCGCCTTGTGAACGCTGACGCATGTCGCGATATGACTCGGCGCAGCGGTAATTTACGTGACAAGCGGGGCTACTTCGATGTGGCGTGACACTTGACGCCCTTGACAATAATTAGGCGTGCTCGATGTTAAGATCCAGTATAAATATGGGCGATCCCGGAGGTGCAAAATTCGTAGTCTTGAAGCCCCCAAGTGCTTTTGGAACGAACAGACTCTTGGCAGCGGCTTGCACGCGTCGTTAACGGTAACGTTCACTCGTCGTAGCCATTGCTTGCAGTTTGAAGTTCATTATTTTTAATATTTTAGATTTATAGAATACGTGTTATGCCCATTGGTAAAGCCAAATGCGAGTCTGTGTGTGGTTTCGCCTCCTTTATCCCATTGAGACGCGCTAATAATGCTGGACACGCAAACAATATTATTCAGAAATATTTTACATTAGCAGTCATCTGACGATGTGATGGCGGAAGTGTGAACCTAAACGCGAAAAGAGAAATGAAAGTGGATTATTCTTACGATGGCCGGAGGCAACGCCCCTCCCGTAGTGAACGAGACGGTCGTACCAGCCGAAGAACGCCGGGTTTATTCACGCTCGGAAATATAAAGAAACAGCAAGGGGAGAGAGAAGATGCGATAGAAAGACTGCGCACATGCACAATAGAGGAAATAGCTTGCTCGTCAAATTCATGGGTTACCGCATTTCTTCACCCTTAGTGACCAAAACGCACAACAGGTTTCTTTGATCTTGCGGAGCGACGTAGCTCCTGCGGTTGCGCTTCTGGTATTCTATTGGATGTTTCAGCTGCCCTTGGTTCCGTAAATACTGGGGAACCTGTCGTAGGAAGTCTCGACAGGTCGACGGCTGCTGGGGTCTCATATGTGCTCCGCTTACGAACTTGATCCAAGTGGCGGCGGACAATCCGTCGTCCACAGACTTAATAGGCCCCTCACCAGGTTTGGCCATTTTGAGATCACAAGCGCAGAGCATACATTGCGTGATAGCGATCGTGTCTGCAATGTATTACATCGCTATGCATCGCGGAAAGATTTGAAATTTCAAACCGAACGCTGTTTTTCCTTCTCCTCGCGGCTACCGCGCTGCAAGCCGGAGGATGACGTAGTCCCGTCCCTGCGCCTACATACTCGAGTCCGCAGTGTGACGTCACTCGTGGTGATACGTGACTTCGAAAATTATTCAAGGCACCATCTTATTTGTGCGATCTGTTGCTTCAATTGACGAATTCAAGTTTAGAGAAATAATAAAACAAACGAAATGTCTGCGTCTTTTTTGCTTTACTTCGCACCGAAGCAAGAGAGATGAACTTCCGCTTCGTCTGCTTGTTTTCCCACGGTCGTGCGGTCACGTGCGTAGGTACCGAAACTATGCCGTTGTCTACCGTGTACCGGCGCGTGACCATGCTCTGCGATCCACTTGTTCTGCCTCAGTATTCGTGTAGCACTGAATTATACGGCTAGTCATATGTCCTTGTGCACAGCGCGCAAAGCCGTGCGCTGGGCGAGGTGGAGGAGAAAGAAAAAACGTTATTTTTCAAAGAAATTTGGGACCTCCCAAGGCCCCTGTATCCCCGCACGACACCACTGCACTCAAACGTTCATGCGCGAACGAGAACAGCTCGCGCGCAGCGCCGTCAGGGGAAGTGCGTAGCGCCGAAAAGATAAAAGCGAGGAGAAAATTGGCAGTGGCTTAGCTATATAGCCTATAGGCTATGCCAGGATATACGTAGCGAAAGCTAAAGCATAGCATGCTTAGTCCTTGGTTAATCTTGATTGCAAGTCCGGGTTAGTCTGGTTGTCTAGCTTTGTTGCGGCGTTTAACCAGTCGTTCGGCGCGCTGTTCGTCTGTTTCCTGGGCGATTCGTTTCCTCTTCATCTCGTTCCGATGTCGATTCCAGGCCTCTTCCTGCTTATCAGAATTGTCGCCGTCCATACTGCCGCCTCAACTGTAGTTGTGGTGCACGCGAGCTCTCCTTTTCAATCATCCGACATGTTATCAGGCATGCGACGAAGCTGGCGAAGCGAGCGTACGCGAACGCAACGACGAGGAACGCGGTGTGACGAGAAACGCGGTGTGACGTCATGTGCCTCCTCGGAGCACGACCACAACGAAATCGCAAGTTCGCGGCCAGTAAAGCTTTCGCTTTAAAAAATGAAGGCGGGGCAGGTGACGGATGTGTCACGCGATCTTCCATGTCTGGTATGGGAGAACGCAGGGAAGGAATTTCGCTTGCGAAGGCTGGACGGCGCTAGTGGGGAGGGAGTCTCGACCAGGCTCTTCGCAGCGGAGTGCGCGTCAACTGATGGTATTGATCACGTTGACTTGTTCATTGCTTGATTTATGATGTTTAGAGAGACAGTGGCATAAAAGAAAAAGAGAGGGTAGGGGATGATAACCAGAAAAGCATCTGGTTGGCTACCCTATCCTAGGGGAAGGGAATGGGGGAAATGAAATGAGAGAGAAAGAGTATGTTCACCTCCACAAAGCAACAATGGGGCTCACTGGTAAGAGGCCCCAAGTCCGACGCCGCCTATTCAAATACGTGCAAAACGCATAACTGCTTTTCTGAGATAACTCCTGGGCCAATATTAATGATATTTGAAGCATTTTAGAGAGAAAAGATAAATTCTATAGACTGCTGAAAGCAAAAGTTGGATTTATGGCCTGACTGGATTAAATACGTTGCCGAGAATCGGCAACATTGGAAAATACAGCACGAAGTTTACAAAATGCGTAACCCTGCACCGAGAACAGATATCACAGTTATGTGAATTTATATCAGGCGAATTTGTTACAATCTTTACGAAGGTTTGTTAAAAGTGTTATATATACATTAGTGGTGTATTTGGGAGTCATGCATAATACATCAAATTTGTCTGCTCTAGATTCACTATTAGGTTCAATTTAGAGATTTGCGATAACGTTGTTATTGCTAAGTTTCCGAGTTGTAAACTTGATAGTTTCGTTTTCTGAAAATTTGCGACTGTGAGGAGTTATTAAAAAATCGGTGGTCTTATTCAAAAATTCGCTACCAGCAGTCAATAGAGTTTGACACATTTTTTTGAACAAACCTTATCGAATGTGGCGCACTGGTTGCCAAAAAACGATGTATTTAGATAGCAGATCTATTTGGATAGCAACTGTATTTTAGATAGCAGTCCCCGAGCTAAAGCTTCTTCCTAAGAAAGACTACGGGTCCCCTTTGACAAGCCCGGGTTCTCTAGCGTGCCCTTCAAAACAAATACACAAGCGTTTTTGCCTTTCGTTTGTTCCTTTACGCTTGAACAGCAAATACTTTGTTATATTTAGGTTAATAGTCCAATCGTGCCAAAATCACTATTTTATTATGAGGCATGCCGTAGTGGGCGACTCCGGAATAATTTGGACCACCAAGGGTTCTTTGACGTGCACCTAAATGTAAATACACGGGTGTTTTCGCATTTCGCCTCCATTAAAATGCGGCCGCGGTGGCCGGGACCCCGTATAATGATCCGGAAATTTTACACTTCAGAACTGCGAGATAAAAACAGCTAAAACGGCTAAATACACTGCATTAGTTTGTAGCCTCAAAGTAACGGCTACTTAAGCTTTACATGCGTTTGGCAAATGTCTTATTCGATAATTATTGACGTGGTCAATAATAAATTTTGTCTCACTTATGTTCTAGAATAGCTGCAGTTAATGTGATTCTTTTCATCAAACTATCTTCGGGGGATGTAAGTGCCAAAACCATGGCCCGACTGTGAGGAACGTCGCAGTGCGGGACTCCTAATTTGTTTTGAACACCTGGGGTCCTTCAATGCGTCTAAATCAAAGTACACAAGCGTTCTCGCTTTTCGCCTCCATCCAAAAGTGGCTGCTGCGCCAGTCATCGAACCCGCAGCCTCGATGCCAGCATCGGAATGCCTCAGTCGCTTACCTGATGTCTTCCTAATTCGTGAGCCTGATGTATTCTTAACTACGAGTGAAAAATTTGCCAGCACGATTCTTCAATTTGATTTCTGTGTTTTACGCTATTCAGGCTATCTTCGTAAAATTTCACAACTAAAGTGAAGACTATGCTCCGCACGTTAATTAGAAATAGAAGCCTTCCTTTTCTTTTTGTAACAAAGCTTATCCGAGTCTATTGGAGCAGCGACCAAAAGAGAGTATTAAAATAGAATCAAGTACACGTGCAGAATTTAAAAAAAGAAGCAACCAGACATGTACCTCTCGAAGGACTTCAGTAATACTGAAGATTTGGCGTTTACAAGCCGGATGTTATATTTAACTCGTTCATCATCGAGACTGGAGCAAGTGCACTAAACACGCTGCCTGCATGCAGTTAGCTTTATGGTGATTGCTACGAGGTCATTTTTTCAACGTAAAATTGTACTTATGTTTGTTATCTTTTGTTTTTACAGAAAACGGCATGGTAGTAACGCATGAAAGTGGTAACGTGCTCATCTGCAGTATCCTCATTACAGCGATGCTACCGCTACCTCGTGCACAAGGTGACGCCTATCCAGACGTCCACACATACACCGTTCATGTTCCGCCCGTTCGGGGTAAGTTGTGAAGCGCCTGTAACAATGTATGCCTCTGATAACTAGCAGCACTAAAGGCTAGTCGTGCTTACGCCCATAATAAGAAGTGCCCCCACTGGTTAACGTGCAGTCACAGCACGATGTTAGAACGAACAGGGCGTGTGCCTCTTTTCTTCTGGGACAATCATAACAATTTTGGCGACAAAGCTCAACTGGTAAAAAGCAAGATGACAATGAACGGTTCTCGTGAGCCATTAGAGTCCCATGTCTATTCATGGCAAGAGAGAGAGAGACAGAAAACATTTATTTGGACCATCGAGGTCGTTGCTCTGGAGGTCGAGTGGGTTTTGTCCTCATTCCAGGACTCCACTGGCCATGGCTGCTCGACGTACTTGCTGGACGAGAGGTTGTTGTCGCGCCAGGGTATCGCCGGTCAGCTGTACCTCCCACCGCTCAAAAGTCATGCTATGCGTCTTTAAGTGTTGAGGTTTGCCCCGCACCCCCACGAGATGTGAAAGAGTGTAGGGCGTGTGTGGCCGCACAGAGGCAGATGCCGGGATATGTATGTGGGTACATTTTACTGCATCTGTGTAGGTTTGGGGATGTGTTGGTCTGAATAAGCCTAAGAGCTACTGCTTCTTTACTGCTGAGCTTTGCGTGAGGGGGAGGATAAACCTGTGGTTGAGTCTCTGGATCTCGAGTCGGTTGCAGTAATTGGATGGCACGGGCACGAAGGTAAAGGGTGGGGACTGGTGAGACGATTGGTTTCGCCCCGCTCGGTTTATTAGCGCTCGAGCTAAGGCGTTCGCCCTTTCGTTCCCCACCAATCCCGCGTGGCCCGGCGTCCACGTGATTTGATGAGACTCTTGCAGCCTCGGGCCTAGAATCTGAGCCGCCAGGAGCAGTGTTCGTCCGTTGGTAAAGTTACGGCAGGCCTGTTGCGAGTCGGCAACGACATGAACTTCCCTCCCTACCCTGTCTTGTTGCTTTATTACTAGCGTCGCGGCTATGGTCTCAGCCGCAGCTGGGGTCTCTGCCCTGATGGAGGCCGCGAGGGTCTAGGAGTTCTCTCCCGTTCACGGCGGCTACCTCGAAGAGTATAGGGTACGCCGCCACGTCCACGTACGTTACGTACGGGTCACCCTTGAATTGTCGGCGCTGTCTGTCGACGCGAGCCTTGTGTCGTCCTTCATGGAGTTCATGACTCATGTGCTTCGGTATGGGGTTTGCTTTGATCTTGCCTCTGACCTGGGGCGCGAGTGATCGTTGCCCATCGAGGGCACGGAGCTCCGTTGCCGTTCCGATCCGGTGGAGGATGGCTCTGCCCGCCGCCGTGTTCTGTAGCCTGACTTTCTGCGAAGCCATAACCGCGTCCGACAGCTCAGCGAAGGTGTTGTGGATCCCGAGGGCAGCTAATTTTTCGTTTGAGGTGGTGACAGGGAGACACACTGCCATTTTGTACGCGCCTGTGATGATGGCATCAACTTGTTCGTGGTCGCGTTTGTTTAGCGAGTGGTAGTGATACGGCATGCTATACGTTACTCTGCTGATCACCAGAGCCAGGACGAGGCGAAGCGTATCCTCTTCTCGCATGCCCTTGCGGCTTCTTGTTATTCGTTTGATTATCCGCGAGATCTGGTTGGTAGCAGGCCTTAGGGTTTGGATGGTGTGGGAGGCTTTCAGGTTGCTCTGGATCCAAAAACCCAGAATCCTAGTCTTATTGCTTTCCCTGATCTTGTTGCCCTCTAGATAGAGGTCGATAGGGCCGGGGCACTTGTAGACTCCTCCTCCGTACACCCGGATCACCTCGGATTTCTCGGGCGCGCAAGACACCCCGCTCGCTGCCGCAAATCTCTCCACGGCCATCGCGGCCTCCTGAAGGGTCGCCTCTTTTCGCGCGAGGGAGCCCTTGGTGGCCCAGAGCGCGATGTCGTCTGCGTATAGGGCGTAACCTAGGTCCGGCATCTTCCGCAGCTCTTTGGTCATCGCGACGTTGAAGAGAATCGGGAAGACTTTCGCCCCTTGCGGCGTTCCTTTATTCGGCACGTCGATCGTATCCGATCGAGTCTGGCCTATTCCGATGGTTGCCGTCCGGCCCGTCAGGACCGATTTGACGTAATTAAAGATACGCTCCCCGCAGCTTATTTCGTTCAGTCCCTTGAGAATGGCCTCGTGAGAGATATTGTCGAAGGCCCCTTTCATGTCGAGTGCGAGCAGGAGGTGTTCTTCTCCCTTCGGCATGCCCTTGAGAACTTCTTCCCTTAGGATTAGAAATGCATCTCGCGCAGAAAGTCCCGGCCGGAAGCCAAGCATGGTGTGAGGGAAGAGGTCCCCATCCTCTATGTAATGTTGGAGGCGGGTTTCGATGACCCTCTCGTACAGCTTGCCGATGCACGAAGTCAGCGATATGGGACGCAGGGCGTCGATCACGGGCTTCTTGCTGGGTTTGGGAATTGTCACGATTTCCGCGTGTTTCCACTCCTTCGGTACGTGGCCCTTGCTCCAGAGTTCCTCGTTTAGGTATTCGGTCAAGTCCTGGATATGCATCGGGCTCAGGTTTCTAATAACGACATTGGTGATTTTGTCAACCACGGGAGCAGTGTTGCGCTGTGAGGCTCGTGCCGCGGCATACACATCTTCCTCCATGATCGGAGCGTCCAGGTCTGGCCTTGGTTCTCCTTCGTATTTTAGGAGGCAGGGTCGTATGGGGTCGTTACCCAGGCATCTGGTTTTTAAGGTGTCTATCAGATCCTGGTCGTTTCCGGGAAACTTGTGAGCGATTTCTAGAAGCGTCCGACTGGTTGTCGATTTCGCCTTTTTGGGCTCGATCAGGCAACGTAGGATGGCCCACGTCTGCACCGTACTCAGGGTACCTCGAGCGAGGTGCAAAACTGCACCCAATTTTGCTGCGTCAGCGCGTTCGCGTAATTTCTGGTTACGTCTGTTATGGCAAGAGTATCCGGAACGGATGGAGCAGCGATTCGATGCCTACGACGTGCCAATTGAGAAGTGCCGCGCCTTTTTTCTGAGTTGCTGTGTTTCCTAGACCCGCACCATTCCGCGGAGTCTTCACTTACCGGAAAAGCCTACGAAAACTGCCCTGCGATGTGCCTGTCCTGTCCCTGATCATGTGCCGATGTGCCTGATCAAACCTGTCCTTGTAAACGTTTTGGTATTTGCAAAGTACAATAACCACTACAACCTTCCATTATTAGGCACACATGGTAAAGCACCATGGCTTCTTGGACATAACTGAGTAGAAGCGTTGAATATGTCGTTCAACATGCCACTTTTCCGCGTCGAGAAATTCTGTTCTATAAGTAATGCCCAGTAACTTTTAGAGAAGCATTGCGCGTTGTTTTCTGATGGACTAGGAACTCTCCAGGACGTCACAGTTAAACTTACTTACAAAGAAGGAGCAAAGACCCGTTTTTTTTTTGATGACTAGAACAATTCTATTTGCTAAGATGGATAAAGTGTCTCATGAACAACAAAGGTTGCAGCAGGAAGACATCATACCATCTTTATGCCCGTCTAAAAGAAGAGAAGTTATTGTTCGAATCCCCAAGATAGATGGTCGGGTTCGCATCTGTGGAGACTACAAGATGACTGAGAACGTCTTTTCACTGCTAAACCAGTACCCAATTTCGATGGCTGTAGAGTTGTGGACAACGACGTAAGTTGGGATCAAATTCGCTAAGTTAGATCTTCAAGAGTGCATATCAGCAACTTATTGTAAACCCTGCATCTAGAAAGTACACAACTATAAATGCGTGAAAATGTCGCTTCGAATAAGAGACTATAAGAAATTCAGAGAATATAATAAATTCATCAAGAAGGTCTACGTGATGTTGCAGTCTACTTTGACGACATCCTAGTGACATGCGCCGACGACAAGGGCCATGCTAACAATCTTTCTAAACCTGCAGTTAATAGAGAAGACAGGACTCAAGTTCAAATGTAACAAATGTCAATTCATGTAATTCTCTGTCGAGAATTAGGGCCACGTCATTGATGCAGGTGGGCCCCCCTACTCCACGCAAGGTTCATGCAGTTCTTCGTGCGCCGGTCTTAAGCAATGTTAAAGAGCTACGGAGTTTCCTTGGCTTGATGAATTACTACAGGAGGTTCTTGCCAAACTTAGTTCTCAATCATCTGCATCACATTCTGTCTAATAACATCTCACAGGACTTGTAGATAAGGACATGAAGATTCAATTCTAGAATCGCAGCGACTTGTAACTACAGCTCCTGTGTTGGTTCACCACGACCCCAAGAAAGATATCCTCTTTAACTTCGATGCCACTCCAACGGGTCTAGGGTTAGAATTTACGAATTTAATGTTCTCGGGTTGGCATGTGGGGTGAGGTACCGTGCGTGTGTCGTTCTGCAGGTGGTAGTCATTGCGATCACATTGCCGTTCTGGCCAAAATAAGTATTTTAGACCTCCAACGTTCTGCAATTTCTTTTTTAGTTTATACGTCTAATTTATCTTGGGTGGTTATTACGACCATTATCGATCGCATTCATTACATCATGTGATCGTTGTACCAAAATTTTCGAGGATTGCTTATGGATCTATAACGCAATTAGTAAACGTTGCATTTCACCGCTTACATGGAGTTCTTTGGCTATAACTGACCCTTGACACACAAAACGCAACATGTCATCATCATCGTGATCATCATCATTATCATCATCAAAAGTTGAATTTCAGGTTTTGACATGGACAGTGGATTTGATTCACAATAAAGTGACAATGCCCAACGTTACGACAATAGCTGTTGAATTTTAAACTATAGAAGATGTCGCCATATCGTTCATCACTTCGATTAGCTGTGTATGCCTCAACTTGCGCATACGGGCGACGCTCTTCGACATTAAATGGGCCACAAGCCAAAAATATGCTGAAGATATAAAATATGCCGTACGCATTTATATATCATATATATACCTCTAGTAATGCTCCTTTACCTCGTCAAGTATCAGACGTATATTCACGCGACGCATTACATGGGGAACTCTGATCAATAACCTAATACTTCATTACGTCTGTTGTAGAGCGGTTCTGAAGTGCACTTCATAAAACATTTTAGCTGTAATGTTTCTGATTGTTGTTATTACACACTTTTCAGGATTCTGTTACTATGCGCACCGTATTTTCAACAATACCTTGTACCTGGAAGATCCTTGCAAGACGTTGAAATGTGACGTTAAAGGAGAGCAAGTGGAAGTATCGGAGTACGTATAAAAAAAAACTCATCATCCTGCCTCTTAAGCGAAACCGAGCACATTTCTTCAGCATGCACTCCGTGGACGCTCACTGACAGTGTGTGGCGACCTGCGTCTGCGCGCTCTCTCTCTCTCGATTGCTGCTTACCTTTTAGGACGAAAGTCTTAAAAAGTAAGCAGCAATCATGAAGCAAGAAACCCGGCGAGCGTCCGGCGTTAGCATCCGATAGCAAGAAAACCCACGTGACCAAGTGATGACGTCACGTTCCCGGCGCTGGACCTGCTGCAGCTCGCACTGCGAAATCACACGGTCAACAGCCACGGCGTCGGACGGACGCCGTGGCGTGCCCCCCCCCCCCCCCCCCCCCCCAAAAAAAAAGAATTGACTTGGCCCAATTCGAAAATTGCGCTGGCCCACGCTCAAAACCGACCTGGTCCACCCCCAAAATTGACTTGGCCCATCCCTAAAACTTACTTTGCCCAACCCGAAACTTCAGCTGACCCACGTTGAAAACCAACGTTGCCCTACCGAAATTGAGTTGGCCCACCCGAATGTTTGGGTGGCCCATGCTCAAATCGACTTTGCCCAATCGAGCACTTGACCAAGTGAAAATTATCGCGCGGAAGAGTCAGTATGCTTTCGCATTCAATGCATGTAAGGAGGCTCAAGCGCCTCTGAAACTTTTTTCCTATCTCACCCTATTCCAGTGTAGAGCAAATCGGATATGCCGTCCTGGTTAGTCCTTTCCCTTTAGTTTTTTTTTTTTTTCTCGTCTCTATCCCTTCGTGTATATTTCCATATGTCTTCTTCAGAGAGTAGTGCGTCTCGGCAGCGAATTTTGTGCAGTTTTGAGGTTTTCAATGTATTTCAATATTTCTTGGAAGCGACGAAAGCGCGAACTAACGTACAGTGCGACAACACGAGATAATTACGGTTTCTTCGGATTCATTCTCAAGAAAGAAAATAAGTTTGGCAGCTGTGCTACACTCCTGTAACACTTAAAGGCAAAAATCTGTTCCACACTTGGCCATGCATTAAGTAATACGATCGGAGGGGCCAGGCTTCTTGCAAGACATAACGAACTGCCGTGTCAAGTAAACACGTAGCAAGCCGTTGTCTGCGAGCTTTGGCCTCCTCTCTACGTTGCTGTCTCGCATGGTCGCGTTGCTGCTTTTGCAGTTCGGTTTCTTCGGATTCATTTTCGACGCTTAGCTGCGGCTTTGCGCGCTCGTATAGGGGGGTCAGACTCGCGCCAACGACGTTTCTCTTCGGCTTTACGTTGCATCCTCTCAACAGTGGAAAGAAGCACTCACGGTAGAACGTCTAGATAGCGCCGCTTTGCACGTCACACCTCGGTTCTCGCTTGGCGAGCATCCTCGGCAGTAGCGTATTTCTGAGGGGCGTATGCAATGCTCGGTTGATGGTTCAGATGCTTGTTTTGAGCTTGTTCCTTATTGAAACGTATGCTGTTCTATATGTTGTATGGGTGATTTCAATCAATTTATGCAGTGTTCGCTTCACTTTGCTGAGCGCTTGTAGCCTCGGCCTTAAGGGGTAAGAGCTATAGCATTTTTTTGCTTGCTTACGGGGGTACGAGTCATTGACTAAGGGCGCCTGCCGCACAAGCAGAAAGACACCTGGTTGTCCTTTCTTTTTTCTTTAATAAATGTTTTTCCTCCTTCTCCTTCTCCTGCTTACGGGGGTATGAGCCATTTCTGATAAAGATATTTTTGTACCACTTGACTAGACGCGGCGTTCTATAGGTATGAGCCATTGCAAAGAGCCATTTAAGGCTCTCGCCTTAAATATATTGACTGTTTCACACGACAGGCGAAGCACTGAATGGGATAGCACGCTTTAGCGTTCCCGAAGAGAATCGAATCGAATATCGACAATTTTTCAAATCGATTTCAAATATTGAACACACGTTTTCAGTATTACTATAAAAGGATCTTCGTATTGTATTATATTCATATCGCTCCCACATTTATGTTATTACGTTGCACATTATAAAGGGCTGCCTAATAAAATCATATATGGAGCATTAGAGGCAAATGACCTGTTTGTCTGCATACTCAGGGCTCATGTGTGAGTGCGAATGACAGCGGTTTAGCAGAACACATTGGGCTCTCAGCCTTACTATACAAAAGGACCGGCTGCGGCGGAGCCAGAACTCAGCATTTTCCAAAGCAAGGCTTCACATGATGAAGAGCTTCTCCAATAGATATAAGGGCCTTCATTAAGAAGGCACGCTACAACTAAGGAACGTGCTACTGATGCCTAGGCTCAGTATCACGTTCCGGATATCAACTTCGAAAAGAAAGAGAAATCACCTGGACACGCTCATACACCTGGCGACCAAGTTGGACCTGCGGGCATCTACCAAGGCAAGCACACAACCGCTCACAAATGCTGGAAGCTGATACACATCAGAATATTTCATCAGTGTGCACAGGAGAACTAGGATCTGATTCTTAGGAAAGCACCAGGGTGAAGAAGTCCTTCACTCAATGGGCTTCGTATCCTCGGCAGCAGCACCACCACAAGTGTGCACCATAATGCCAAAGAGACGAGCACTTCCAAGCATTGCGCCAATATCCAAGCACGTGGACCCGAAGAAAAATACCACACGTCGTAGTCAAAGGGTGGAGTACTGCCGGAAACACATCGAATTAAACCAATGCACCACACACTTATACACAGACGCCAGCACCACTGATAGGGCCTCGCCAATAGCTGTTGTACATAACGACACCAACCTCTATACGGGACACCCCCACGTCGCGAATGGAAGCCCACTGGGCCGAACACGCAGCATTCATTAGAGCCCTTGAACACACGCCTATACGAACCACCCGTGCAGTTAAACTTGTGGACTCCAGGCGCGCGGGCAAGATTATTCAAGGAGGTCAATTTCCCAATTAATATGCGCAAGGGCTATCATGTACGCCCATATATCAAGACATCATCTGGATACTTTGGAACGAAGGTCTGTCATGAAACAAAGGAGGCAACGCGCTCACCCGCGCTACGCTATACAGGGCGCCTGAAAGCCCTGGTTCAAATCAGGCAGCCTTACAGCCAATGCTACTACTTTTACGCACTTACCAAAGAAGATACAAGGATCTGTCCGAAGATCAGTAGCGATTCAAACCGAAAACATGGATCGCTAATTAGACAAGCGCAAAAAATAGTTTACTCACACCAGCTCGACTCCATCTCGCATGGGGCCTTGGTAGTGACACTCCAGCACGAGGCATATGCAAGCTGCGGCGAATACTGTGACACATCACACATACTCTGAATAATGCGGCCAGGCGTTGGCACCCTCCCCGCAATCTTCCACCTCCCTCTACCCCCGAATGCCAGGTGGCCGACTCAAGCCACCAGACCGGAAGATCCAAGAGTATCCGGCGGTCTTCACTGAGTCGGCCTTGATAAATTTCTGCATCGAGCCTCTGGATTGAGGTCCTATGAAAACCAAACCGCTGTCAGACTAGCTATCAATCTGGCTATCTAGCTATATCCTGAAAAATGTGGGCCGATCCCGAAGGTAGTGCATTGTAAAATGAGCGTTATTAACGCGCTCACGCGCCACTGGATATGTGTTACTCTCCAATGAACCCATTTGCTATGGACATGTCTTGGCCTATCCTCACTGCCAAAAATGTGCCTTACGGGGCTACAGAGCCCAGTCGTTGAACTAAACGACTAGATCCTTTCAAAAGGGACCGCTGCCCAGCGCTAAGCGATATACGACAGCTTGCTGATCTACCTATTAAGGAGCGGCAACAGTCGCGGCACTGCCAAAAGGTGATTTTCCGTTAGTTCTGTCGTGCGCTGCGATGGACTAACTTTCGACTTTTACTTCTCAGTGAGCAGCTGCTCCCGGCTCCTTTGGATGCCCACGCAAGTAGGCGAACGAGGCCGAGGCGTCATCGGAGAGACGCCGCAACGCTTTAGCATTCATCGTCGTTGGAATACTTTTGTGTTTTGTTTCACTGGATATAAATGCCAAAACGGGTCACCTATACAAATCTGTATACGGTAATTGAATGGTTTATGATGCTAATAATCAATATCAATCGATCAGTCAATCAATCAGTCAATCAATAAAAATTTCTATTACATTTTACTTGCAAATACTGCTGTCTCAATTCTGAGGAGTAAAAGGAGTGGGTAAGTACACTAACACAACATACAATGAACCTGTCCCATGTAAAGAGATTTCCTACACGAATTAATGTTGAATAATGCATACATCATATATAGAACCGCTAGCCAACAGACTCCAATAGACTAGTCGCCAGACCAATTCAATCTTCATGAATAGGTGAGTCACGGAAAGAACTGAATAGAAACAAACTACAAATTTATTGAAAATTTGAAGAAAACCTTATCGCATATGTGAAAACGCACGCACGCACATACACAGAGAGAGAGAGAGAGAGGGAAACAACTGCGTGCAAGCACTTATGATAAATCATCTTACACCATTTTCGTAATTTTCAACGTTAGTTTTAAATTTCTTGCATTTCTAAATCTAAATAGCAGATTCAATAAAGTTATTACCAACCAATCGTTCTAAAATGCATTGAATGATGCTGTCAAGGTATATCGACTTCTATTGTGCTTGGCCTGTCCTTGCATCCCATTCAAATTACGTTACCGGCGGTGCTGGATTACCGGCTATAGGCGCTGCACTGCTCCGCACGACGTCGCGGGTTCGACTCCAAGCAGTTGCGGCCACATTTTGATGGTGCCGAAACGCAAATTACACCAGCGGAGCGGGCATTACGTGCGCGTTAAACAACCTCCGGGGCTCAAAATTAATTCGACACTGCGACGCGTCTGATAGTAAAATCTTGATTCTGGCACGTAATACCAAATAATTTTTTTTCTTTCACAATATGCTATTTTTTTTTCAGTGTGTTAAAAGCGTTCTTTTGCGATCATCACTATAACCTGCTCTTAAAGGCACCCGTAGGCCGTTTGCATTCTTCATGGATATCAGATTATTTAAGGGTTTGGTACTTATGAACATTAACCTCCCGGTGCGCGAAAATTGACCCTCCTCCTACCTTCTTTCTTTCTCACTTTCACACGTGTATGATAGCAAACTGTGCGTGAACATGGTCAATTTACAGCCTTTCCTTCACTCTGTCAGATGTAAACCTCGAGACAACTGCAAGTCAATCGGCAAAAAAGGTGACGAATTCCCAGAGTGCTGTCGGACGACTTGCGAACCATGGCCGCGTGAGTTTTTGAAGCATCTCATACTCGTTCACCCGGCTCTCAAATAATTATTTCTGAGCCATCAGCGAAATCAGAGTGAACGTTTCTTTTTGCAGTACATGATAAACACCCGAATAAACAGCACGTATTCATATACCTTCATGTGGATGCAAAGTATGTCATTGAACAACTTATGCCAAATTGGAGTTTGGCTTTCGCTAACCCATAGCATTTGTAATAACTTGGTTCACTAAAAGAGTGGAGTCGATAAGTAATGCGTCACAGGTCTATGTAATTTGTAAATGAAGATATAAAACCTGAATTTTCTCCACGTCTCTCAGGAGGTGAGAATTACTAAAGATAAAGTTCGCACTGCAGCTCAAATCGCATATGTTGGCTGTGAACATGACAATTACAGGAACCTTTGATTTGATATATGCTAGATACTCGTATTTTGGGTGACGTCACGATGGACGGTTGCGTCACAAGGTAATGCAAGTTTGGTAGGATACCTAGTAGAAATCAAAGAGGCCAACACAAATATGTTCTGTAAGTAAGCCCTGGATTGATCCTTTCCTTTAAATTAAGTTTTTTACGCCAGTCGGTTTAGTAGTTACCCAAATATTTCTGAGCTGTAATGTTTCCTCGAAATATTTTTTTTAAGAGCGGCGTGCCATTGTTCAGTCCTTCGCGAGCACAGGAATGCAAGCCTTATTTTTAATTCTGGGGGTTTTACATGTCAAAACTAAGTTACAATTCTGAGGCACGCCGTCGTGGGGCCCTCCGGAATAGTTTTTGTCACGTTTGGCTTCCTTAACGTGCACCCAATGAATGACACTGCCGTTTTTTGCATTATCGAACCCACTGGAATGTGGCCGCAACGGCCGGGACTCGATCCCGCACCCTCGAGGTTAGAAGCGCAGCGCCCGAGGGCGTTGCGCTGCTAAGCCCGAGGCCGACATGCCTGCAAGAGCCGACGTGCCTGCACGCACGGACAAGCCACACACTCGTGTTACTTTCAAGCGCCACATTGCTAACCAAGTGGGCGTACACGTTTCCCAAACTCGCAATTGCTGAGAGAAGTACAGCGCATTTACGGATTGATAAGGGCAAAATATTATGTTCGGTAGGTACTGTACCCATTTCGCGTTCTGTATGGCCGGCAAGTTCCCTGACGTAGTGCGCAGCGGAAACCCGCAATCTCAAGCTGTTTCTACACTGAGGTAGCACACTGAACAATACGTCAGATCACCATCACAATGTCCGTAAGAAGGTTGCGTCGAGAATGCAGTCCCATCTTTCGCGGCCCAATATTAAAGCGTGTAGCGTGCGCTGCGCGAAAGAACACATCTTCGCAACAATATGACATCTATTATCGCCCTAACGCGATAATAGTTATTATCTTAATTATGTTGAGCTCTCATGGTGTATATATACCGGCGACGTGGACTAACAAAGCTCTTCCCTACGACACTGCCTCGGCGATCTGGAATCCCCATCAGAACTATCTGATCGATCAGCTTGAAGCCATCCAAAATCGCGCGGCCCGTTTTACCACATCGCAGTATGACGGACGACACAGTATAACTCTTATCAAGGCATCCCTTCATCTTCAACCCCTGGCACTTCGGCGTAAAATTTCACAGTTTTGCCTATTTCACAAATTGTACTATACCTTCCGACAGCTAAGAAATTCTGTATTACACTCGCCGCTTCGCACCTCACGCCGTCTTTTCAACTCTTTAAGTTTGCAGCGCATACATGGCTCCACAAACTCATTTAATAAATATTTTTTACCTAGCTCCATTACATTGTGGAATGACTTACCCGATTCCATAGTTACTGAAATAGAACCTAATAAATTCAGGCACTTATTAATAGCACATTTCAAAGGCTGAGTTATTTTGCCGTGTTTTTGAATGTGTATGCGTGTTTTGTTTTGTTTCCAAGTTGTTCTTGAGCCGCTGTGTCTATCTTAGTGTTCATGCTTCTGATGATGTTAATGTTGAACATGAACCCTGCACTTTGTATTGCTTTTTTGTTGTTACCGACCATTGTATATGTAACGACTGCTTCCCCCCCCCCCCTTATGTAATGCCCTAAGCCAAGGGCCTTTAAGGGTAAATAAATGATGATGATGATGAAAAATGTGCAGGTATATGTCGCCCCCGCGACATGGAGCCCGCTGACGACCAATGTGAGGAAAAAGTTTGTGTGAAGGGAACCGTCGTCACAAAGACGTGAGTAAGAAAACGATGCAGATGCCATCGAAGCTGATCATTTGAGCAAACGAATAGCTTTCTGAGAGCAGCTGAGTTATCTCTGCAATATGGTGGATCACTCGAATACATCAAACGAACCAGCGACGCTATGAGGACGGCGAGCCTAAGATTTGTATGGTGTTTTCATAATTAAAGCATAATGTTGTGCGCGGCCTCTGAGATCACTGCGGAGCCGTTTCAATCGGCCGGAGAGAGCGCAGCCACAGAAGGGGGGAGGGAGTGGGGGAGGGGGGGGTGCTCTTTCTCGGCCCCGCGGCGCCGGAAGCTAAGGGTTGCAGAGGGGTTGCCGCCGCGCTAGCGTAGGTGGCGCGACGCGCCTGAGCAAAGTTGCGTGCCAACAGAAAATGCGCTATGTCACACATATCACGCTGAAAATAATTCACGTTCTCACGACTAAAAACATAAGACACTGCGGACGGGAACAGGTCTATGTCAAGAAAAATTTTTACGAGCGTCCACGTTCACTATACAATTTATTTCGCACGCAGAGGAAGTGTGTACGACTTTCTAGCTCAGGAGACTAAAATGTGGGAAAAAAATATTGAGAACCACACAAGAATTACCTATCCATGCGGGGTAGTTCAATCGCTGTAATAAAGCCGAACGCCACTGAAGGGGGCCCTGCAACAGTCGCAAGAAAGCTTGATAGCCCTGATAGCAGTATCACAATGCGGCCATTTAAAGCACTTTGTGCGACCTACGTGCGAGCACGGCGAAATAAATACTGCATTCATTTTACAACCATGTTAAGTATCACCTGATTACCACACAGCCACGGGCGGGGTGTTACAACCTGGGGGGTCACATGAAACTTCTAGAGTGGCCGTCCCAGCAGCTGCCTGCAGGAGCAAGTGACGTCGCCGGTGGCCATGTTGCTAGAGGCACAAAAGAGCAACGACAGCGAAAGCAGCCGCGGAAAACGCGTGGTGTTTGCGCTTGTGGTTGCGCAATGAAAGATTCAAAAGAAACCTTTTAAATAGGCAAGTGAGTTTACAGTTGTGTATCATTGTTGTCGGTAAAAAAATATTTCTGCGTCGATTTGTTGCCGCAGGCTTCGAGAAATACAGAAAACTTTACACAGAAATTGTAGGCTAGAGTGATGCGACTGCGTAATTAATAGACCTCTGTTTACCAACGAATTGACGGGAAATAACATGAGGACAAACTGCACTTCAAGGCTTGAATTTGCTCCAGGTAGTTCCTAAAATGCTCTCAGTCCACCGGTGGCTCTATTAAATTCGCAATTCTTATAAGAATTGCTCTTTATTGTAGCAAATAACATTGCCAGGCTATTTCTTTTACTCATGAAAGGCGCGCATAGCGCGTCTTTAGCATTCTGAAAGACTTGATATTCATACACTGAAGCGACAAGTAACGTCACTGAACTTCACAGCAAGGATTATCTTATCTCTCATGCGAACCCACAGCAATTGATCTCACACATCCCAGGTCCAGTTATAAACAATAGGACAACTGAAGCATCAATCAGAAAGGCTACAAAGACATACGAACAGCAAAAACCACTTCTATGTGGCACCAGAACTTTTCGATATGCCATACTGGTGCACTACACAAACTCAGTTTGGAACTCAAGTCCTGTGTTCATTGATTTTTCAATACTGCGAGTCTTGAAAGCAGTATGGAGGCAAAAAGCCGTAGCGCACCCGAAACAGGACAGAAGGACGCAGACTACACACACATTTGGCGCTAACCTTCAGCAACGACTTTTAATAGCGGGATCACAGCGTACATGTGCCCTACACTCGGCGGCTATATAGAACGAGTTGCCCTGAGCCTCCTGATAACGCCACTCGCGACATGCATGGGACGTTTCGTAATAAAATATGATGACGTGCGCGTAAATTCCAACTCTCTTCCTGCTAATCAGATGGGTGCTTTGCTGATTTAAGCGGGACCGAATATGATGATATGATGTCCTTCAGTAAATAGCCATGGTCATCTCCTTGACGCTTTATTCCGAGGATCACCGTACTTTAGAATAGGGGCCGGCGGGTGCATATCTTGCAGTGCAGAGCAAGAAAACCATCGGGCTGCTCTTCGTTCACATTTTCTTTATGCTCTCGTAGGCTGTCGTTAAGGCATGTTCCCGTCATGCATAGCAAGCTCCGCAGGTCGTGGGAATTTGGTAGACGCCACCTGTCATACACACTACAAACTTATTGGGGTGTTTCTTTTCGCTATTTCTTTTTCTTTCGTTTTTTTTTTTCTTGGCAGTGGGTTGATAGTCGTTCGTGATTTCAATGCTCCCCATGTGGCCTGGGGATACGCGGCTTGAAAGGAAAAGGGAGAGGATGTGCAGAACGTGGCCCAACAACACCTCCCCACGCTGCTCAACGACCGGCAGACTCACGCGCATCGGCAACAGTGTATCTAGGAACACCAGCCCAAGCTCACGTACGTACAAGGAATTAAACAGTATGAGTGCAGCTCCATGGACGAGAATCTGGGCAGCATCCATTATATAGTGAAAACGATCATACCGCACCATAAGGTCGTGAGGAACACCGAAGAAGCCAAGATGACGGATTGGCAGGCCTTTTGCAAAGACGAGAGTGCCATTAATGCGAAGATAGAAGACAGAATTGTGGATCAGAGGAGTTGTGGAAAACGCCGAGAAGCACACGAGGTCAACCCAACTGTAGCAAGACACCCCCGTGGTCGACCTCCACTTACTCTACCTGTGGGAGGCGCGGAGGAGACCCGCGAAACGCTGACAACGCAACAAGTGCAACCGCAAAGTCAAAATCCGAATTTCCAAACTTATCAAGGAAGCGCAAGAGTAATCTGAACAACTCGAAGGAAAGAACAGGTACGAAACATGTTCAGGGGACCCTAATCAGCAAGCGCACCTGGGCGGTACTCAAATCTCTCCTAGCCAAGAAGGAGAACAAGAGCTCCGCCCAACAGGAAGGGCAGAGATTCAAATACAACCACCCGGGGAAGGAGGAAGACATTATCAAAGAAGTGAAGGAGAAGTTCCTCAGTACGGAGCTGAACATAACTGTTCATTCGCATTTTGACGACTATCGATGAAACCCAAAAATACAACTGGAGCGACCCTTCAGTGTAGCAGAAATCGAGAGGGTCCTGAGCAAACTTACCCGCAACACAGCGCCGGGGTACAACCGAATAAACAAGACATTCCGGAACCTAGATGGACCCTCTGTAGACGCCCCCTTAAAGTACATCAACGACTGCTGGGAAAAGGGTAAAGTACCACCTGAGTGGAAACGTGCCGAGGTAACCATAATTCCTAAATCAAACAAGCCCATCAGCGTTCAGAACTTGCGACCTATATCCCTCACCTCGTGTGCTGGAAAACACTATGAGCCCATGGTTCACAACCGCTTGATCCAACAACTCGAAGAAAACTAACACGTCCCAAGCACCATGTTCGGATTTAGAGCTCGCCTGTCCACGCAAGACGTGTTACTACAGATAAAAAAAAAGTCATAGACAAACTGGACACGCACAGCAAGAGAGCCATCCTCGCACTACACGTGAAAGGAGCTTTCGACAACCTGTCACACGAAGCCATACTGACACCTCAACATATATAACTACGGAGAAAAGATGTATAATTATATCAGAGCTTTTCTGAAAGAAGGGACAGCCACAGTGGGAATAGGACGCTTACGCTCCGGCAAATTCGAAATACCGCGAAAGGGAACGCCACAGGACTGTCATTTCGCCGATACTATTCACCTGGCGATAAGCTCACCACCTAAAGAACTGAAACAAATAGAAGGGACTAGTCACGCAATATGTGCTGAAGACCTGACCATCTGGACTACGGAAGGGTCGACAGGCAAACAGCAAGACGCTCTGCAAGAAGCCGATGACAGAACGGAAAAGTACCTGGAAACATGTGGACTGACGTGGGCACCAGAAACGTCGGAGCTTTTGGTGGTAATAAAGCGCACGAGAGTACGACAACCGCAGAAGGTACCCGGAAGGTAACGATAGGAGGCATCATGGTTCCTCAGATTACGACGCTTTGCATCGATCCTCGTACTCCTGATACAAAAGGACGGAGCTGGAGGACCACGCTTGGAAAAAATTCACAGAACAGTGCAACAATTAACCCACTTGATCAAAAGGGTGACGAGCAAGAGCCACGGACTCAAGGAAGAAGACTGCACCAGAATACCACAAGCGCTCATCACGAGCATCGTCACGTACGGGACCCCATAAGTTGACATGAAGAACAATCTACGAAACAAAATCAACGTCCTCACTCAGAAAAGCCTACGAAATTGCCATGGGCCTGTCGCCCTCCACGTCCAAGGGGAAACTACTCAAAATTGGAGTGCACAACACATGGGAAGAGCTCGTGGAAGCACACAACGTCAACCAGCTGGAGATACTAAAGCTGACAAAGACGGGAAGGGCCCTGATCCAAGAACTGGTCTGCAGAGTCGAGGATGAGAGGCACTATAACGATAGCTTATCTTACAAATGACACGTTATACGCGGCGCCATCTTTAGGCAAGTGGTGCAACCATGACCTACTTTGCATTTGTAATGCCCTCAGAAAGCATGGCACAATGAAACACTGGGGACGCAGAGTCCACAAATACGACGAACACACCCCGCGCTGTGTAACGGCCGCTACGGCAGTTCAAGCTTTTTTGACGCCAAATTTTAACGGCCTAACGATATTCAAACAGCTTTCAGTGAAACTTGTCCCGGTAGTTTCCCTTCTCCACGTGGCTTTCAGAGGCTGGCTGCTGGAATCCACGTATCGTATTGCCATAGGCCGGGAGTAATTCGTCGGTTTGCTATACATTAAGTTCGCGCCACGAAGTATAGTGGTTCAAAGCCTTCGGCACCAATGAAAAAGAAGAAGAGAGAGTGATAGAAAAAGAAAGAAAAAGGAAAGCAAAAAATAAGCATTCGGATGATAGTAACTTAGCAACGAAGCAGCCTAACCGGTCTCACCGGCTTTCGAATTCGAAATCCCGGCGAAGTGAATAGCCGGTCAATCGATAAATCGGATAAATGGTTTTGCTATAAAACATATTTATCATGCTTTGTTACCTATTTATAGCCTCGCTAAAGTCAATGACAATGAAAGGCGCATTGGACAGGACACTTTTTCAAAGTGTCCTGCTACGCCAGCTTCACTCGAGAGCTTTCGCGCATGAAATGTTGCCAGGTCCGCCTTTCAGCTTTCAAAGGTTCTCCTGATTAGAGTATTGTCAATTCGACCACTAAAGGCGCTGACAATTGACGAAATCGCAATCACACTAACAAAAGCTTTCGTGTAAACGACGTTTTGAACAGCCGAGTGTAAGCGGACGCGGCAGGAGTACATTTTAACTTACGTTTTTTTCTTTCACGTTCAGGTGTTCGGACCCAGAAGCAACGCTGCAAGGTCGCTCCAGTGCTGGCGATCCATATCCTATGTGTTGCCCCCAAAATCAAGCTCAAGGGACAGAAGGCGAGGAAGAAAAATAGATTATAGACACTGTGCGACACAAGAAATGACGCTATTTGACAAATTCTCACTGAAGAAACCAGCAGACTGGGGCAGCAATTTCTTCGGCTCTGAATTCCCCACGACAGCGGCATTCTCTTACTGTGAAGACCGCCATGTTCTCTTTGCTTGCTTACCAGTACCATAAATAATTGCGCTCACAAGTGTAGGTGTTTAGCAATGAAGCCATCACATTCATGGTTACTGGGAGAGGGGGAAGAGGACGGGGAAATATAAGGGTGTGTTAAATGGACGAATCTGTGAAAAATAAAATATTTCAAACAGTATAGAGAGGTAATTGTAAACGTTGCTATTAGAGAAGCAAAATTGTTTCGATAAACCATGCTGCGAATTCTGCTCTGCGATGCAAACGATCTTGTTTCTCTATGATATAGTATTCAGCATTGAAGTGCACGGTGAGCACAACTGTGTACTTGATTGTTTCCACATGTACAGCGGTAACAAAAGTCTGGAGAACTCGGCATCAGCAAATCTCTCTCTCTCTCTCCCTTTCTGTATATATATTCTTATAGCACCCGCCGTGGTTGCTCAGTGGCTATGGTGTTAGGCTGCTGAGCACGAGGTCGCGGGATCGAATCCCGGCCACGGCGGCCGCATTTCGATGGGGGCGAAATGCGAAAACACCCGTGTACTTAGATTTAAGTGCACGTTAAAGAACCCCAGGTGGTCGAAATTTCCGGAGTCCTCCACTACGGCGTGCCTCATAATCAGAAAGTGGTTTTCGCACGTAAAACCCCATAATTAATATATTCTTATAGCCCAGTATGCATTACGTTAGACGGAGAGCCGCATGTAGGTCGTACCACATGGTTTATGATTTCACCCTGCATCGATCATAGACTACTAAGAAAGAAAAAAAATTGAGGAGCCAACCCACCGTGTGAAGGTGGTTGACCAGCGAAGCTGCTATGGCGGTATAAATTAGGTTAATATAGTTTTGTTGGTATGTAACTACACATTTAACTATGTATATGTCAATTATGCGAAATAAAAAAATCTATGGGCACTTTGCTGCTCTAAACTGCGATAGGCGGAAGTCTATCTATGACTGCCTCTGTAGCTGTTGTTTTAAGTGTTCTGCAAACTGACGCCGCCGTGGCTGCGAGCATGGGATGCAATCACAGCCATATGGCTGCAAGGATTGTCGCCTATGTGCGCGCACCCCCAACGCGCATGTCCGCGCTCTCCCACGCGCCCACTCGCACAGCACCCTGGCATGGCACCTATCCTCCTTGCTCCTATCGCCGGTGATCACCGCTTTCCTACGTCCACCATGGATTGCGTCCGGCCTGTCATGAGACGTAGTGTGCGCCTTAAAATATCAAGCGCACACTACGTCACGCACTACGTCATACGTACACAGAGCTGCCGCCTAAAGGCTTTTACGACACCACTCGAAAGGCACAGGATTTGTCGACGCAGCTGCGACGGAGCGCCGTTTAGACACAGGTGGCCGTCAAGCCGAGCCTCGACGCGAACGACGATATGCGTTGACCAAGGCGCAGTCCAAAGGAGTGCACGGAACAAAACAGGTATGTTTGTAATTTGCGATTGAGCATACTTTCTAGAAAATCAGCTGAATGATACTTTATTCTAGCGGACAAGCATGGGGCTCTCCGTTTCCCTCTCGTAGAAGCCCATGTATTCAAAGCACTGTGAACCACATAATTATGACATCACTCTGAGCTAATTATGGCACGTAACTCGGCGTAGTCTTAGACCCGTCTTAGCGGCCAATTTCATTATGAGTTTTTATAAGATACCTACATTAGATTCAGAGCTAGAGAGCATTCGCGAGACAGTTGGCTTTTCGGCAAGGAGTTTTCTGTTCGCCGCCACGATTTTTCAGGAGGGCAGCCATAGACATCTTCGCTGTGAAAGTTCCGGGCTGCCGCGCACCGCGGAGAACGTGACGAGCCAGAGCGCGCTGGCGCTGAAGCATGGAGAGGTGAACGTCGTTACACCTTTAAACACAATTACTGTGGCCTGAGGCATATTGTTGTCACGGTAGGCGAAGCTTCACGAAAACAAAGTTCTTTGGTAAAGTGCGTATGCGTGCGACTTGTGCGTTGACCGGGCCTACGCGCGACCATCAACCGTTTGATGAGCGCGCAGGCCTACGTTCTTCCGTCGAGCATTGTTCACTCTCGTGACGAATCCACCAATCACTTCCCTGCGCACCTCGAGTACAGAGATAAGATATCTGCGGCAAGAAATGGTTCGTCCCTTAATTATTCAAAGCAGCCGCCTCTTTCCCATTCTTCCACGTGGTTTCTTTTACGTGCCACAAGTTCATCGTCCGCTGTTAAAAGCAGGAGCACTGCACAGCTGCAACTGACCTGAAAGGCACTTATCCTACATAAGCGGAAGCACAGCGGTTTCAGTCAGTGATGACACCCAAGAATGAATCCACCGAAGAGGGCAAGTAGATTCCCTGGTCGCTCTTCGTCCATGGCGTGGTACGCGGTGTGTGGCATTGCATGCGCGCTCGCTCAACGTTTTTTTTTTTTTTTTTTTTTTTTACTTCTTGCAGTCCCGTCTGGCCACAACAACCGGGAGAGCACGGTCTAGATAACACGGCGGAACAAAACGCGGAGTCTTAACGCAATCCTGCACACACGGAGCCTTTGTCGCGATACGAGACCTACGGGGCTGCACACGCATGAGTACACACCGCCATAACAAAACCGCCATTGTGCCCCGACAGTTAACATGGCCGCTAGAGCGAAAAATACCATGAGACTTTCTCCACACTTTTCTCTTAGCGCGCGGAGTGGGTAGGGCTTCTTCAGTTTTTTTCCATTCCTCTATGGCCGAGAACGTCTGGTCTCCGGCAGTTTTCAATCGATGCACGCTGGGTCGGTTGCCCGGCCGTAGCTTTGCGTGATGGGCGGGACTACTGAAACTTTCCGCGCCCTCTGACGCGACGATGCCGTGTTGCGCCGCCTCGTCTAGCGTCAGTCGTGCTGCGTCCCGATACTCGCTTCTATTCATTTCAATTCCATTCTTCCATCTACGGCTCGTGAACAGGCATAGGCTATCAGCACAGGGCCACGGCTATCTTCAAAAGGGTGGTCGCTCATCTTCGGGCATTACCAGACTGGTCTCCGAAATAAAGTTTATTCACTCACTCACACCTCCATGATTGGTCGTCTCTACGTGGAATGTTCTCGACTGGAAGCTAGCGTGACGAAGAGGAAGGAACGAAACCAGCACCAAGGAAAACGCCACATGTACAGATATAAATTAAAATATATTTACAAGATCTCTACAGCCTGCTGCAACACAGCCAAGACGGCGGAAAGAAACTATTTACAATCGTCGTTCTCTTCCACCCAATAACCAGCGTCGTCTTTGTCGCATTGCTCACAGTGTTGTAACAATATTTTCCGTGCAAGGTATGTCCACGTCTTCGAGCTTTGGAGCCTTTAGGAAACGTATGCGGATTCCACGCGCTATGCGAATTGGCTTAAGCGAAGGTTTCACCGGTGTTTGCGAAGAATGTTTCTCGACTATTTGCAACTGCGGAGCACATGACTATGTTGGACGCTTTTTTCAGCCGCAAAGGCCCGGCCGCTCAACACAAACCTGCGGCGCTCGAATATGCTAACACCGCGGATAACGACTAAGAAATGACGACTACGGCATGAATACAAGGGGATGACGACGATGGAACGACCATGACGGCATAATGCCCGCAGTATGACGACGACCCAATGACGATTATTACATGACGACGATGGAATAATGACGATGGTAGAACGATGACGAGGACACTTTACGACGACCGCTAGACGGCACTGGAATGATGCTGTATTGATGTCGATCTTATGACGACATATGCATGACGATGCTGCAAGACATCTTTATGACGACGCTCGAAAGACAAATGTAGGACGACGACGACGGCACGACGATCGTGAGATGACAAAGCTGGAAATATGGCAGAATGACGACGACGAAACGACCACAACAGCGTGACCACACAATGCAACGAAAAAGTAATGACAATGAAATGACGGCGACGATATCACTAAGGCGTCCTCACGAGAACGGTGAGACGGTGCATATGACGTAGGAATGACAATGACGTCACAAGGACGAAGATGGTATGATCACAATGAGATGACGATTCTCCAACAATGATATTCTGAGGACTAAATGACGACGACGACAAGATAATGCGATGGCGACGACTTTTGACGGTGACTAAATGACGCCACCATCGCGACGACTGCATAACAACGAATGCGTGACGATTGCATGACGATGAAGCAATGACGTCGATGGCATTACAAGCGGCATGGCCACTATTGAATCACGGTAGCATGAATACGCTGGAATTGCGAAGAAGGAATAACGTGAAAGGAACGATGAAGGCAGTATGCCCACAATTCGAACGCGGTTCTGAAGTGACGAAAACGGTATTACGACAGCGTGAGGACACCGGCATGACGACAAAGGCATGATGACGACAGCACGACGAGAGGCGGATGACGAGGCTTGAAAAATGACGATAGCCCGACCACGACAGCATAACGACGACGGTATTACAACTAATGAATAAATTACGAGTGACGAAGACCCAATGACGACTATACCAAGACAACCGTGGCATGAGCCACGATGGAATCACGACACCATGATTACGGCGGCATGAAGACTCAGAGAGAGAGAGAGAGAGTGAACTTTAATGAGCACCAGCAGTTCAGTCGGCTGGGCCTAGGCCTCCCACGATGGGACGTCGAGGTCTGGCCTCTTCGCCGCTTCGTAGGCCTGCTGGGTCGCCCAGAGTTGGTCGTCGAGATGGGAGCTGCGCAGGGCGGCGTGCCATCTCGACGAGAGGGTCACGGGATGAAGACTCAGAAAATATTTTTTTTCGTTGTCGTAAAGAGGCTAGAAGGATAGGCACAAAATGGGTGAGGCATGCTAAGAAAGCCAATCGCGTTAATATCTAAACAGATGGACTGCTGTCCATCTTTGGAGAGGTCCAGAACACCTTGTGTTACGACGTCTAGCGCTTCCGCAACATAACTTGCTGTTCACTACGCCACTCGTCAGGGTAAATAGTTTCAAGCAATGTTCTCTCGAGCAATAATGGATATTTCGCTCCTCTGGATACGACAGTTCTCCAAGATGAAAATAAAACTACGCGTCCTTGTGACACTTTTGGTCCTCGCTCCTACAGGCACTATGGCGTACCAAATTGCTGCACTGTGCTGCAGACAGAAGAGCGCAGAAGACCAGGAACCATAGAAACTTACAAACCGCGTAATGGAACCTCTGAAAACCATCGAACATATGCGTGCTTAGACGCAAAGCTACTAGTACGACAGCAATCACAGGGCGACCGAACAGAAATTAACAATCACCTAACACGAACCAATTAAAAGCACCAATGGTGCCAATGAAGTTGGTCAGTTATATTATAATAAAATTATTGCTTTGGAGACAATTTCGCATTTCCGTTGTATGAATTCCGCTAATTCGATAAGTGAACCCGCCATAAACAAGTTGGTCAATTTGTCAGGCTGCCACGAAACAAGGCAAACCACAATTAATTGGCTCCATAAGACGCTGCAATTTTTTTTCAGTACTCCTCTGGTTTCAAGAATCTATAGGCCATAGACGGCTGTTCGGAACTCTCTGGCAGGCAGATATCTCTTCGCACTGATGCCAGACGACCACGTCTCAAGGAACATAGAGTTGTGAGGTCCCCCTTCTTCGACGAACCACAGAGTCTCACCGTGGTTGATCCCCTGTCAGTTGAATTGCTTTCGCCTTCTTGGCGAGGACGTAGAGTTCGGGGTCAACCTTTCGCTTTGTTCCTCGCAACATCCCGATCATCTCCTTGGCGCAACGCCTGGCTCCAGGCTCCAGAAACGTGTACGCCGTACACGAATCGCCCGTCAAGCGCGATGCGTGGCCGATCCGGCGTGCGTACGCCTCGGCGCTGCTCGGGTAGTCGTAGTTGACCACGTAGCGCACGCAGTCTGAGGGCAGCTCCCGCCCGGCCACATCGGTAGCCACAAGCACGGGTGTCTCGCCTCGGCTGAAGGCAGCAACCGCCCAATCACGGGCACGCTCCGTCGTTTCTCCGTGAATGCCGACGACGGGCCAGCCTCGGAGCCGCAGCTTGGACACCAGGTCGTCTACCCTCTTCTTAGTTTCGGCATACACGATGACCTTTCTGACTGCCGCATCCTCATGCCGACTCAGGATGTCCTCTAAGAGCGCCATCAGCCTTGCCTCTTTCTCTGACTCGGCACAGACGCAGACCAGCTGCTCGACGCCCTGGTCTGACGATGTCCGGCACTCACCGACATTGACCTCAACGTAGTCCTTGAGAAGGGCGTCGACTAGCCGGTACAGCTCCTTGGGTTTCCTAGACATCCACATCAGGGTCTGCCGATCGGGCCTGACGTGTTTGGCGAGGGAGAGGATCTGCTGCTCGAACCCCATGTCAACCATGCAATCCACGCCGTCCAACACGAAGTACGTACACCGGGCTAGGTCCAGCTTGCCCGCCTCCAGGAACGTGTGGATGCGGCCTGGCGTCGCTATGCAGATTTCGAAACCGCTACGGAGATCCCTCAATTGTTGATCCTTCGAGCCGCCGGAGCAGACACAATTAGCGCGAACGCTGGTGTGGCTCTCGAATTTTCCCACGAGCCGTTGAATATGGCGTGCTTTTTCTGGTGTCGGTGTCAACACGAGGGCTAGAAAACCCTGATGGGTTCGCAAGGGAGGCTGTTTCAGGACGTGGACGATTGCCGGAAGGAGGTAAGCCAGGATCTTGCCTTCGACTCCGGCTCCGATCACGGCGAGAAGGTTTCTTCCCTTGAGCGCCACCGGCCAGCACTGCGCCTGGACCGGGGTTGGCGAGGAGGTGTTGTATTCATTCGCCTCAAGGGCCTCAACTACGCATGCGGGGAAGTTGGCCTCGTGGAAACGCAGCAACGGCATCTGCACGCCGCGCCCTTTCACGGTGATGCGGTTTTCCTTGCGGTACTGCTCCATCTCATCGGCAGAACGCCACGCCGTCCTGAAGTTCTCTCGATAGAAGTTCCTCTCGAAAGGTTGAAAGTTCATTTCCCGCCAGTTCGGCGACCCCGTTCGGTGGAGGGGGCCCACGGCGGTGACGGCGCCTCTTCTCCTGGCGATGATCCGAGCCGCATCGTAGTTGTCTCCTTTCGGCATGCAGTACCTATACCAAAAATCATGATGCTCTTCGATTTCAAATAGATCGGCGTTACCGGGGACGGGAATGGGCGGAAGAGGTTCGTTCGGGCCATTGGGAAGGTTCAGCTGCTGGCCTGCGCCTACCACGACCTCAACAAAGAGCAGGTTCGCCATATCCGCGACCTTTCGATCTTCGTGCCGCAGCGATGAAATTGTTCTGCCCGATAACTCGCACTGGCCCAAGATGTCGCCCGCTTCAATCGACGTCCCTCCAGCCCGTCTTCCTCTTCTTCGCCTCTTTACGAGACGGCTTCTCTCTTCCCTCTCATCCTGTACACAGAAAGTTCCATGGCTACCTTGGGTGAATGTCCCCTTGGTTCATCTTCAACGGCTTCAAATCGACTGTCATTTGGTGCATGGCAGTTGGGCGGCAGCCACAGTTTTAATGTGCCAACACTTCATGCTTAAGCTAAATAATGCGTCTGGAAGGTCCTAATCATGACAATAAAAATTATGGCGAATATAATGATGAAGATTGTAGACAGTGCCACATATCCACAGTGGGGTACTGACCAAGACGCAATCAGAAAGAAGAACGGTAGAACAATTGAAAAACATTTCGCAGTTTCGCCCGAAACGCGAAGCATAAATTGCGATAGCAAATTAGTGGACAGCTATACGAAGTAGGGGTAGTAGTAACTTGTAAACATAGGTACACATCCAAATTAACAAGCATGGTGTCCAGCGCGCACAAGAAAACATGAACACATCTGACTCGATCACCGCGGAAACTCGCTGTCAAATCGTTGGCAAGAGGAAACGGGGCAGCAGCAGCGAGCGAAGTGACATTCGTGTTGTCTATCGCCTCAACGAAAAGTGCGCGCAGAAAACACAGCACGCACCAAGCCACCGACGTGCCTAGACTGCCCTAACGCAGATCGCTCTCAAAATACGACCGGGCAACCGTGCGCTGCTGACGCATGCGGACTTACTACCGGAGTAGAACCAGTGGGTGAGCAGTGAGGCTAGTTTCGGTATTGGCAATAAAGCGTCGCCATGACATTGGTAGCCAAAGAAAAATTCACCAAGTTCTGCATATGTGTCTTTATCATTTCAAACTACATAACAATAAAGTGAAGTGATGCAATTATGTGCAGAAATAAAATGCGGTTTTAGATATTTTCTTTTTCAGCATCCCATATCTTTATTTCGTCACTTCACTTGTTGCGCCAATTGCGGCGCTTCCGCTCATCGCTTCGGCTGCCATTTTTTTTTTAGTCTGCTCTGGCCGCTTTATCTGCACGTGCACGTTTTTTCGTATGCTCTGCATATTAAACTTTGTTTCTGCGCCTGCGAATGTCCTGGCAGTGTCGGAAAAACTGAGTGAAGGTTGCAAGGCTTGCTGCGCGGCTGTGTGATGTGGCAGCTCGGATAGCAACACAAGGGCGAGTGAGTGAGTGAGTAAAAACTTTTATTGAGTCTTTCAAGAGTTTCGCGGTTACGAGGTCTCCCTCGTCTTCATCTTCTTGGCGCTGGCGACTTGAGACTTCTCTTCAGGAAGGGTGGGCCCCTATTCCAAGGCTCCACTGAGTCGTGCTGCATCGCTCGCGTGCTGCACTAGGGCCCTTTGGGCCGTGAGCTCGCTGCTGGTGAGCCGACTCTCCCATTGCTCCGCACTCGGGTGTTCGTGTTTGTGGAATGCGAAAATTTTCCGTTTCTCAATTAACGAGAGGTAAGCACACTTTTCGTGCAGTAATTATGAAGAAGCAAGCGCCGTGCTTATCAAAAGAGCTATGGGACGCGACGAAAGATCTTCCGCGCTTGTTTTCGAGTGAATATCTTTGCTGGCTTGGCGCGGCACATTTTACTGCGGTGTTGTAAGAAACTGAAGCTACTAGCTGATTGGTGCTAGCTGGTGCACAGACGGTAAATTTCGTTTGAGTATACGTTAGCGGTTGCACTTTTTTTTTCACGGGTATAAAGCTACAGTGTGACAACCAGCTATGACCGCTGGATACATCCCAACAGATTCCACAAAACACTGCTTCAATTCATACACAACACAGGCCTCACAGCACACATATAATACACACATACGCACCAAGAATTATGCCTTAAGGGCAAGTCTTTATCGCAATAAAAAAAAATAATAATAAAGCTTCCAATTTATATCTGCCGAAGGTATTTGAATGCTTGCTGTACAAACTGGTTACGCTGGATAGCATTCTGCGGATCAGTTTTTTGTTATTGCATTGCCACTTTTGAATGATCATGAACACAGCAGAACTAAAGATAAAATCAGTTACGTAGCAGTGATCGTTTGCGTTTTGAATTCGAGTTACCTAGAAGTTCGAGTTACCTACATGACGACGTGCGTTCGCTTCACTTTCCAACCTGTGCGTAGAAGGGCAGAATTTTTTTGTCACTTCTTCGTACTCTGAACTTTAGTTTCGCTTTTAGTTGTTCTTTAATCATGGCCACGCGGTATTTTGCCCATTCTTCAGATGGGACATATGGCGAAAGGATGCTAAATAGGCAGTTCTGGCGGGGCTGACATGGGAGCAGATGTATAACGGCTACGGCCTCTGCTCGGGCCACGTCAAAGGAAGGGACTACGCAGACCCTGACATGGTCGGTTGTGCCGACTGTTGGAATGGAACAGCGGTCCCTGATCGATGGAGGTAAAGAACACAAGTTATTAGTGGTTGACAACCTGTGCTTCTGTAGTTATTGTATTTCGTGCAAAAACTACTTGGCAGGGGACGGCGCAGGTGACCTGAGCACGCCCAGCGCTGTCCTTTCCTCGTCGTTTGCTACGACGTCGGTTGCACTGTGACGTCACGCCGCGAAATTTGCTGCGCGTGCGCCAGGAAACCGCGGGCTTGTCAGTTTCTCGTTATCGCTTGCTCGTGTGCGATGCGCGATGTTCCCGATTATAGGCTAAACTCAAAAGCCGGGCAGTTTGCGCTGACGGTGAGCGAATTCACGTTCGTAAAATGTCGAGCCTCGCTTGGCGCTACAGCATACGACCATTGATACGACACGGCGAATCCAGTTCTTGCCGCGCGCTGCCGTCCTCTCCCTAAAGGCCCGTTTATAGTCCGACGTTATCGGCGCGTGGGCGAGCGTCGTTCGCGGTCAGTCACGCTACGTCGGTTGCGCTGCGCCAGCCGAGATGCCATCCCCTCTATACTTCAACGCGCGCGCCGTAGGCTGCTATCTTCGGAGCATGCGCAAAAGGTTCGCCAAGTCGCGCGCCGTCCGCAAAAGCCGTCTGCGGAGTTGTGTTGGCGCCTTTTTCTTCGCGCGCAATGCATTGTGGGTCGACGCGGTTGGCGGCGCCGGCGCGCGAATGGAGCAGGAGCCAAATTTGCGCTATAAACGGCCCTTAAGCTTGGTTTGCCGCGTTGTAGCAGGAATTCTTACGGAACGAAAATTGCAGTGCTCGGTTGCCCAGCAGCTTTACATGATTGGGAGTTGGTTTTGCTCTTATGGTCATTTTGAAGAAAAATCAAACCAAAGTAAATACAACACTTAATTACCCAACCCTTAACAAGATGAATCAAACCTTTCCTCGATCAAGAAAACTAGCTCTTCAAACTGATGCCGCGTATTCTCAACCAGCTATTTAAAAACCAGAATTGCGGAACATGTTACATGAATATATAGCAGCACTAAAACTCGGAACGTTGGTTAATAAATTTTGGTGGCGTAATTCTACGTTAAATCCTGCAATCTAGTATAATAGAACTAACCGGCATGGATTAAAAGTACTATTTTAAGAGAACAGTTCTGTTTCTTGTCACATACACTGAAAATGTGATAAAGAACAACCCTTTTATGTCCCGTTTCAATAAACGTGAAGCGATGTCACATGGCACGCATGTTTTGCCAATGGAACATGATACTCAGACATAGACAGAGCGCTGCGCTTGTCCTGTGTGCCAGTGTGTTGTGTTAATTTACACAAATTGCCACATTGGCAAACATTTGCCAATTAACCTGACAATATGTTCTGATGATGTATCTGTTTTTACAGGCTTTACACTGCCGCAGCGAGGCAAAAAGCAAAAAATATACTCACCATGCAGAGACCGCTGGCGTCATCAACCGACTCAGAGGTGATACACAAAGGTATCGCAAGTCAGCGAAGTTAAACAGCTGCTGAAAGATTACCACGAGGGAAGCGCGAGAGAAGTTGATGTATCATGTGACGCCAGGTGACGCTCCATTATCGCAATAGGAAGGAAAGGAGACGAATAAATGTTTTCCAGCGCACGTTGGTGTGGTCGAGCATTTGTGCGGTGTGTCCACTGTACTGAACGATAAGCTAAACAGCAGTCTACTATAAGAACGTTTGCTCTAAGTCTCGCACAGGCCTGCTGCAGTAGTTCTGCTACGCGTGGCTTATGCAGCACATAAATGACGTCAATCTGGATCTCAAAAAAAAAAAAAAACACCCTGAGAGAAAACCCGCTGCAGAAAGAAAGCTCCAAAAGCTTGAAAATTAAGAAAAGTTTTCTTACAGATATTTTATTCTGTTTGTAATTTCCATCGCTCTTAGGGTCGCCTGCTGATTAGCACATCTTTAGAAAATATTTCGGAATATTTCTACATTTGCGCAAACATTGTGCAGCGTATTTGTGGTGCAGACAATCATTGCTCCCACGCTTGCCCTCTCCTCCTCAAAGATTATTACATAGCTACCGTACATGTATCTTGGGATGCTAGGGTCTTCTTGGGCTTATTTCAGTAATGTTGTGCAAGTACTAATGTCGCTCGACACTCTTCAGTGGTTTCATCTATATAGCAAATGTGGGAGGGGGGTGGGTCTCCTTTCGGCAAAGCCACGAATAGCCTTAATAAGCAGAGAAAGCATGCTGTGGACAGAAACGACTGTTCTAGAATAGTTGGAATGCTTTCGCCTCGTTATTGTGTCGGCACCGAAATTCTCATGACGGATGACGTCCAGGCAGTGATGAAACTCGTAAGATAGCTCAGACATCTGTCCTATGCGTCAAAAAGGTCGCACGTAAGGGGGGGGGGGGGGGGGGCGTATACCAGCTTACCTAGCCGTAGTAGAACACCGCCCCCCCTCCCACCCCCACCACCCCAGTGCCTCAAAACGTTCACACTCTAAAAACAGTTGCACCCTATGGGGTGTATATTTGTCCCACAACAATAATCGTTATCTGTCTTGCCCGCGTTTCCTTTCTTTAACGCTGCGAGCCCGGTACTTCCCAGTCACGAACGGCATGCGCGTTATCAGTGTGACGCAGCATTCTCGACAGGAAAGTAGCGAGCGCCGAGTTTTCAAGAAAGGAAACGCAAGCAAGGCAGTTGACGATTATTGTTGTGGGACAAATATACACCCCAAAGGGTGCAAACTGTTTTTAGAGTGCAGTGCCTCGCGCACAACGGGAGACGGCGCTTTCTGCCCGCTTTCGCCATTGTCATGTTTGTTTGACGCGCCAAAACAACGATCTATCTCTAAGAAGCCGACGGCTGTCCTTGAGAACAACACTACTACTTAGCTGTTTTCGCTTGCCTCTAAAAACTTCCTATCATCGATGTCGTAGCGACAATGAAAGAGTGGCGCTCAAGACAAAGCATGCGTCTAGCGCAACTTACCTCTCGAAGTCCTTTGTCTCTCAGTATCCTTGGTAAGTTGGGAGGACAGGCCCAGGATTCTTCGGACCACTTCGTTGTGGTCGGATGGCCGGACCACTGTCACCGGATATATTCATGCTCGAAATGTTCCGGCAAATGTAGCACAACGCAACACTTCCACTGCGTCTTAGGAAAAACGGCCTCTCGTTCAGTCCGGTTCTATGAAAAAAATTTGTAGTCTGCACAAACATGCGTTGCTACAGCGCCACAGCCGCCTTCTGCTGCTGGTGGCTCACCGCCGTGGCCGCTGTGTAAGGTATACACACACCTCAGACGCGGACAAGTAGCAACGAATGCTCTTCAGATATTCAGGCTGCCCGCAAAACAGACCGACGATGATGGAGCTTCGTCCACTGAATAATCGGCGCAGCTTGCCAGCGAAACGCAGAGCGAAATGAAATGGTTTCGATGGTCACCATGGCAACCGGCAGACAGTCCGCTCGCTTATCGCGCTGAGTACCGGCGCGAATCTTTCAGCCTCGTCAGTGGTCAGAGCGCCGTTGTCTTCTGGGCCTGGCGCTGGCAAGATGTGACGGCTTGGCGAGTGGCGAAATATGGGACAGCGCTAATGGTTACTCGCAGGGCGGGATTTGGCATGTGCTATTTCCGCCGACGACGATCGTGGCATTGCAGAACGCCGAAAACGCAATGCCAAGCGGCAAACTTCGTGTTACGGACGCCACACTGAAACGGGCCACCCGCTGACGACAAACTGTCGCTTCGCCATTACGGGCTCCGTATCGGCCATTACGATACCGTTTCGAACAACGTTAAAGCGGCGCTCACACGGACGCAAAGCGTGCCGTCCCCCGTAGTACCTATAGGCAAATGCACATATGAAGAACGATCCCGAGCAAGAACCCGCCAGTAAAATTCCTCAAATGTCTGTTTCGCAATTCACTCAAGCGCACCACGCTCGTGTGAGTACAAATAAAAAGCTCTCCTGCCAGACGCTATGCGTGACGTCACGGCATCCGTAGACGGCTCGCCACCTATTGCCGTTTTGTGGAAACAGGCAACACCGACAATGGTAACTTTAGCAGGCACCATGCGTAGTCTCATTCCAACGTTGGCTGCAGTAACAATAGATACAGCAGCTCTGGTACAATATGTACCACGCAGTGTTATCAAAGGTAGATTAGATGCCATCGTTAAAAAGTGGTTCGTTGTTCTCACTGCAAGTTGTATTGTGGTTATGCCTGAAATAGGCCTACATCGGAAGATTCCCTCTAAATAAAATAAAGAAAAAAATCGGCGGCATGTTACACTCCTGTAATACGTGAGGGCGAAAGCCTGCTGCACACGTGGTAGTGCATTAAGTTATCCGATCGGAGGGGTCAAACTTTTTGCAAGGTATAACGAGCTGCACTGTGAAGTGAACGTGTTGCGCTGTATGTCGATTTCCTAAATGACACAAGCGAGAACCTAATTCACTATCTGAGGGTTCTTTCGGTGTTTCTTTCCTTGTACTTTCGTTCGTTCTTTATATCGTGTCTTGTTTTTTTTTTTTTTGCTATTTCTTGTTTCTTCTTTCATATTCAGCCATTGCATATTTTTTTCCTTACGGGGGTATGAGCCATTGCTGACGTTGATGTTCTGTTTCTATACTTTTTTTTTTTCTTTTTTTCGCGTCTTCCTTCATACAGCTATTGCATCTTTGCTTGTGTACGGGGGGAATGAGCCATTCCAGATTACGTTTTTTTTTTAGAGGGGGGGGGGGGGGGGGGTTGAGCTTTTGCTGATGACTACATTTGTTGTACAACTCCTCAACTTTTTTTGAACCACTCCACTTGATGATGATATTTTTCGAACCATTCGACCAGAATGCGCTTTTTACAGGTATTAGACATTGCAACGAGCCCACTCAAGGCTCTCGCCTTCATAATTTCACGGGCTTTATGCGCCATGACCACGATCCGACTATGAGGCACACCGTAGTGTTAAACCCCGGAATAATTTTAACCACCTTTTCCCATGTTTTGCAAGATAAGGAAATTTTCTTTGCCAGGCGCTGTTGCCTCTCGGGCCGACGCCGCTTGGGGCCCTAGGGGCTCTGCTGGTTGGGGCGCTGAAATAGTGCAACAGAAGGCGCCCGGACTGATATATGCAAACGACATAGTGCAATTGGCGGGCAATGCAAGACATTTACAGGGATTTGCAAATGTGTGTGGTAACGCAGCGACATATCTATGCCTTAAGTTGAGCACAGAGAAATCGGGGTTTATTATCTTCCTAGAAGAGACGAGTATAATTACGTGGTATAAATTAAACAGCAACTCGTGCCGACTGTCAAGCTATATAAATACTTCGGCGTATACATAAACGAAGGAATGACCTACTCAAGCAACCTCCCCACCGCGCAAGATAACTTGTAAGCAAAAGCCAACCGGAATGCAGTAACAATGAAACAGCCCTCGGGGGCCACAATAAATACGAGGCGGTGCGTGGAATCTCGAAAGGCGTAATGGTGCAAGCGCTAACGTTAGCAAATGCCATTCTGTGTTTAAAATCGGATATCTTGTCGGCGTTAGAGAGAGAGAGAGAGAAACAACTTTATTCGGGCCACTATAGACGTAAGCAAGCTCCACGTCACCTGGCTAGGCCCACTCGGGGACCATCAGGTGAAACCTGACGGCCCTCTCGCGAGCCCTCTGGACTGCCAGGATTTGAGAGGTCTGATCCTGGGCCTTAATTAACTTCATCATTTCCTCTTGAGGGAAAGGGGGACCGGCAGAGGCGCAGCCCCACAGGACATGTTCGAAGTCCGCATAATCACCACACAGAGGGCAGTCCGGGCTTGGGAACCGTTCGGGGTACATTGTGTGCAGCGCCGCGGGGCTCGGGTAAGTGCTTGTTTGCAGAAGCCTTAGAGTGACTGCCTGGGCATTGCACAGCGAGGAGTGCGGCGAAGGTAGGAGTCTTCTTGACAGATAATTATATTTGCAGATTTCGTTGTACGAGCAGAGAGTTAGAGGTTAACTTTTAAAACATCGGTAGGCCGGTTGGCTTTGGGAGCCCACGGTAAAGCCACAAATGAGGCAGCGCAGGGGCACATGTGCTGGGCCTCCTTGTTTAGTTTTGAAGAAAGAGTCAGTAACACGGATCAATATAAAAGGGCGGCTCAAGTGCGCAAGTGTCTAGGCCTGAAAAGCGTGTGCAGAAAATGGAGGAAAAGGACAAGGAAGTTCGCAACCACGTACAGGGCAACTGAAATTGCAAACAGACAACCAGAACTCGACAAAAATAAAGTGAGAGAAACAGAGACAGCGAATTGTATGCGAAAAAAAAATGTAAACAGAAAAGACCATTGAGAGTTTCAAGAATGGGAAGAAAGTAGTAGGGAAAATTTGTACGATAACAAGAAGGCCAGTGCCTTGCTACTTGAGGCTCCAGCTGGTCGCCTAAGGACCAAAACCTACCGGAGCAAATACTCGCTCCGTATGCTCGATGTGTATGCTTCATCGAAAATTGGGAGACCATTCAGCACGTCCTAATGGAACGCGAAGGGGTTCACCCAGTCACACCTGTAGGTAACACACACCTCCCAGAAGCGGTTGGACTTAAGAGGAAGCTTCAGCTAGGGTGCTCCCGGTATCTAAATACATGTAAAAGGAGAATTCGTTTTTCTCGGCAACCACTGCGCTACATTTGACAAGGTTTGTTGCATTTAAAAGAAAAACTTAAAATCTAGTGACTGCCTGTTTCGGAATTTTTATTTAGGTCCTCAATTTTTTATTAAAAATTGGCAACAACCGAAAATCTTCAACTATCAAGTTTACAACTCTGTAACTAAGCAACGAAAATAGATAATACAATGCCGTGAAAAATATCTGATAGTACACCTAAAGCGAACAAAATTGATGTCTTACACATGATTCTCAAAAATTTTCATAACATGGAAATACAGCTCTTGCACAACCCTTGTAAACAACCTAACAAATTCACGTAAGATATAAAATGACATATCGAATTTGTCCGCTTTCAATGATCGAATAGTTTCCGTTTACAGAACCGTGATATCTGTTTGTTTTTTTATGCAGAGCTATGAATCTGTAAACTTCGTGCTTCTATTTTTCTCACACTTTCAAATTTTTGAAACTTCTTTTCATAAAATTCAGGCCGTAAATCGAAATTCCGCTTCCAACAGTCACTAGAATTTAGCCTTTTCTCTCAAATGCAACAAATTTCATTAAAGTCGGTCCAGGAGATATCTCAGAAAAAGGTTTTTGCGTTTTGCATGTATTTGAATAGGCCGCGTCTACGAAGCTCTAGCTCGGGCCCAACTCCGACGCGGGCTATTGAAATACATGTAAAACGCAAAAACGTTTTTCTGAGAAAACCGCTGGACCGATATTAATGAAATTTGTTGCATTAGAAAGAAAAAGTTGAATTCTAGTGACTGTTGGAAGCGGAATTTCGATTTGCGGGCTGAAATTTCTTAAAAGAATTTTCAAATATTCGAAAGTTCGAAAAAAATAGAAGCACGAAATTTACGAATTAATAGCTCTGCATCAAGAAAAGATATAGCGGTTCTGTAAACGCACCCATGAGATCTTTTAAAGCGGACAAATTCAATATCTCAATTTATATATTACGTAAATTCGTTACGTTGTGTACAAGGGTTCTGCAAAAGCTGTATTTCCATATTACTAAATTTCTTTTAGATTCACCTGTAACATATCAATTTTGTCCGCTTTAGCAGTACTATTAGATGCAATTCACAGAATTGTGATATCGTTTTTGATTGCTGCGTTACGGAGTTGCAAACTTGATAGTTTCGTTTTCTGAAAAATTTCGATTTTTGCTAATTTTTAACAAAATATTGACGACCTAAATCAAAAATTCGAGACGAACGGTCACTAGATTTTAAGTTTTTCTTTTAATTGCAACAAATCTCGCCAAATTTGGTGCAGTGATAGCCGAGAAAAATGAGATAAGCAAGCGCCGTTTAGAGTATTCGTGGAAACGAAGCAGGGAAGAGATTGACGCCAGCAGATCCGTTACAGGCATAGGTAGCGGTACAAGGTTGATAGAGAAGTTTTGAGGAACAGAAAAAAAGATTAAAAAGATTTATACAAATATGGCAGTATAAGAAGCATGTATAGCATACCTGACTAAGTCAAACAGGCTACGAGACCATTTGTCGCTGCCCCATTTCAAAGGGTATGCCGATAAATCATCATCATCAACATCTGCCCCTGAGGAGCGCCGCTGCCGTCGCTGATTACCAGCGGTGCCGTTCCGGAAAGCAGCCACGTAATTTTAATGCGATAGCATTAGAGGCTGAGTCTACCCACTTTGAAGGTGTCTGACGAAAAATTGATATGTTGGGCGTACGCGAGTGTGCCACAGTGAGGACGAAGTCACAAGCTTGTAGCACATGCGAGTCATAGAAGCGCCACTCGACAGTGTCCAAGGTCGACCATGACGCATGCGCGTGCAGCTGTCGAGACGTCAGAATTGTCACATTCGACATACGCTATCGAATATATGGCGAGTCAGCGATGCCAGGTATCTGCCTAGTCTTCGTGATGGAGCATTCGTGGTTCTGTATTGTGCCCGAATTATCGCTCATCTTATCTTTGTAGACCATATGTATTACAAAACAGCACACGCTTGATTATGTGCTCGAATTTTATCAATTTACTGGAGGTCCTGCGACAGGCTTTAGTTCATTTTGCCTCAACGTATAAAGTCATCTACCTCCAACCTGGTTGCTTGAAAATCCGTTCCGAATGAACATGCCAGAGTACTCGGCAGCTTAACTTCGAAAATTGTAATATGGGCCGCAAAGGATTACTTGGTGAGCTCATATTGAAACGTTGCTAATTGATAAATTTTGCCTTTACATTTTACGTCTAAGGTATGTTCACGTCTTCGAAAGCTTTTAAATCAGGCATGCGGTTTCCACATGACGTTGGCATCGCTTTAAGCTAATCTTTTATTGGTGCTTGCGAAGAACGCTGATCAGGTCTAACGACTATGTGCAAGTGCGGAGCTCGCGACTAATACCCCTGTCACACGAGAAGATTTAATGTCATTCGAATGGAATGACATTTGCCATCGAATGATTTAGGGGAACTCATTCGCATTCGATTTCGAACCGAATATATACTCTTGACCTCAGATAGACAATAGCGACACGCAACGCGAAAAAATAATGCGTGCATCAGCGAAGTCAGAAGATATTTTTTTAGACTTATAAAAAGGAATAATTATTTTTGCCGCGATGATATTTTCACCACGGGCTGTGCTCCAGCGCTATTACTCTTTGCATCAGGAGTCTGTCGCGGCGGTCGGCCATATTGGATGTGTTGATCGAAGTTCTTTTAGTTGCGAATAATTGACGTCGAAATGTTTTCGTACGTTTTAAAAGTACTCGCAAAAGTTCTTAAACGTGTTTAATAGGCACAAAATTTCTTTGAATTTCACAAATATTGTTCCAGATCGTCATTGCTATAATTTGCGAATGCCATTATATTTTACTGTGTAGCACCGCAAGAGACCAAATGGCATTCGATGCACCGAATGCCATTCGATTCGAATGACATTAAATCTTCCCGTGTGAGAGGGGTATAAGTTGGGCAGCGTTTTCAGCAGGAAAGGCCACAAACACAAACCTGTGCCACTCGAATATGCGAGAACCACCGATGACGACTGAGAAATGACGACGGCTGCGTGACCACACTGGGGCGACGACACAATGACGACTATTACATAACGACGACGGAATAATGGAGGCGACGAAACGATGACCATGGAACTAGTACGCTGGCACTACACGAAGACGGCAAGACGGCACTGTAATGATGCTGTATTGATGCGGATGTTGTGAGACGTTGAAATGACGAATGTAGGATGATCACAGCCCGATAACCGTGAGACAACAAAGCTGGAATTATGATGACAAAATTACGTTAGAATTACCGCGCCATTATGATGACAACCGAATGAAGAAGTAATGACGACAATTAAATGACGACGACGGTATGACAATGGTAGCATGATGAGATCGGTTTGACGGCGCCTATTACACAGGAATGAAGACGCTGTCACAAGAAGGAAGATGGCATGACGACAGTGGAAGGATGATTCTCCAACGACCATAGTATGACTGGCGACGAAGACATGATAATGCGATAAAGACGACTTTTTGGCACTGGCTGTATGACGCCGACATCACGACGACCGTATGACAACGAATGCGTGACGACGACTGTATGACGACGACGCAATGGCGATGACGGGATGATAACGCCGGCATTATCAATATTGAATCGCGACAGCACGATTACGATGAGCTGACGAAAAAGGAATAACATGAAACGAACGATTAAGGCAATAACGACAACGGAATTACGACAATGGGATCACGGTTCTGCAGTGATGACAGTGTGACCACAGCGTGTCGACACGGGCATGGCAACGATGGGTTCATGGCGACAGCGTGAGATGAGTCACATGATGAAGCTGGAATGATCATGATAGATCGCGACGGCATCACGAGCACGACATGACAACTAATGCATGACGATGAGGGACGAAGACGCGACGACGACGACATCATGGCAACGGTAACACGATCACGATTCACTGACCACCACAAGACTACGGCACCGTGATGAAGAGGCAAAAATTAGTATTTCCACTTTTTTTTTTTCACTTGAACAGTGGCCTAAAGGGGCTAGTAGGATAGACACAAATTACTGAGGTATGCCAAGAATGCCAGTCCTATTAATATTTAAACAGGAGGACTGCCGTCCATCTTCAGAGGGGTGCAGGATGCCCTGTATTACGACGCCTAGCGTTTCCGCAATATAACTTATACTGTTCACGACGTTGCTCCTCCTGAGGGTAAATACTTTCAAGCCATGTTCTCTCGACCAATCACGGATATTTCCTTTCTCTGGACAAGACCGTTCGCCAAGATAAAAACACACCTACCGGTGCTTCTTAAACTTTTGGTCAACATTCCTGCAGGCGCTATGACATACCAAATTGCTGAAGTATGCTAGCTACCGAAGAACAGGAACCATAAAAAGTTACAAACCGCATCATCAAACCCCTGAAAACCAACGAGCACCTGCGTAATTAGACCGCAAAGCTATTACGGTGACAGCAATCACAGGGCGAGCGAAGAGAAATTAGCAATACCCTATCGGAAACCAATTTCGCACACGAATGGGGCCAGCGAATCTGGTCAATTAGTTTATTGTGAAATTCTTGCTTTGTAAACAACTTGGCGCATCCAATGCATGAATTTCGCGCATTCGATAAGTGAACCCGCCACAAATAAGTTGGTCATTTGGTGAGGCTGCCACAAGGCAAACCAAAATTTAATGCCTCCATAAGACGCCGCTATTCCTTTTTTTCAGTAATCATCTGGCTTCAAGCATCTATAGACAACGGGCGGCCTCTGGGAACACTTTCTAGCAGGCTGTTCGTACTGTTGCCAGTCAGTCACGACTGCCAAAGCACGGGGTAACGAAGAGGGTCTCACCGGAGGCGACCCACTGTCAGTTCAATTGCTTTGCCCTCTTGGCGATGGCGTAGAGTTCGGGGTCAATCTTCCGCTTTGCTCCTCGCAAAATCCCGATCATCTTCTTGGCGCAACGCCTGGCTCCCGGCTCCAGAAATGTGTACGCCGTACACGACTCGCCCGTCAAGTGCGATGCGTGGCCGATCCGGCGTGCGTACGCCTCGGCGCTACTCGGGTAGTCGTAGTTGACCACGTAGCGTACGCGGTCTGAGGGCAGCTCCCGCCCGGCCACATCGGTCGCCACCAGCACGGGTGTCTCGCCTCGGCTGAAGGCGGCAACCGCCCAATCACGGGCGCGCTCCGTCGTTCCTCCGTGAATGCCGACGACGGGCCAGCCTCGGAGCCGCAGCTTGGACACCAGATCGTCTACCCGCTTCTTAGTTTCGGCAAACACGATGACCTTTCTGAGTGCCATATCCTCAGGCCGGCTCAAGATGTCCTCTAAGAGCGCCACCAACCTCGCCTCTTTCTCTGACTCGGCACAAATGCAGACCAGCTGCTCGACGCCCCGGTCCGGCGATGTCCGGCACTCACCGACGTTGACCTCGACGTAGTCCTTGAGAAGGGCGTCGACTAGCCGATACAGCTCCCTGGGTTTCCTAGACATCATCATCAGCGTCTGCCGATCGGGCCTTATGTGTTTGGCGATGGCGAGGATCTGCTGCTCGAACCCCATGTCAACCATGCAATCCACGCCGTCCAACACGAAGTACGTACACCGCGCTAGGTCCAGCTTGCCCTCCTCCAGGAACGTGTGGATACGGCCGGGCGTCGCTACGCAGATTTCGAAACCGCGACGGAGATCCCTCAGTTGTTGATCCTTCGACCCACCGGAGACCAAGCACGTGGTGCGAACACCGGTGTGCTTCTCGAATTTACCGACAGTCCGCTCAATCTTGCGGGCTTCCTCGGGCGTTGGTGCCAGCACCAAGGCCATGAAACCCTGGTTGGGCTGCAGGGGCGCCTGATGGATGACGTGGACTATGGCTGGAAGGAGGTAGGCCATGGTCTTACCCTCAGCTCCTGCTCCGAGAACCGACAGCAGATCCCTTCCCTTGAGCGCCACGGGCCAGCAATGGGCCTCGACGGGGGTAGGCGACGAGGTGTCGTATTCAGTCGCTTCGAGGGCCTCGACCACGCATGCAGGGAAGTTGGCTTCGAACACTCGGAGCACAGGCTTGTGCATGCCTCGCCCTCTTACGGTGATGTGGTGTTTTTTACAATACTGATTCGCGTGCTCGTCGGTACGGATACAAGACCTGAAGTGCTCCCGGTAGAAGTTCTTCTGGAAGGGCTCCAATTCCGTTTCTCTCCAATTCGGAGGACCCGTTCGAACGACGTTGCCGACGGAGGTGACTGCGCCTCTTCCGCTGGCAATCACCCAAGACGCATCGGCGTTGTCTCCTTTCGGCATGTAGTACTTGTACACAAAAGCATCATGATTTCCGAAATCGAATATACCGGCGTTATTTGGGACGGGAATGGGCGGCAGCGGTTCGTTCGGGCCATTGGGAAGGTTCTGCTGCTGGCCTACGTCTAACACGACGTCAAAGAAGAGCAGGTTCGCCATATCCGTGACCTTCCGACCTTTGTGGTGCAGCAATGGAGTTGTTCTTCCCGATAACTCGCACTGGCCCAAGATTTCGCCCTCTTCAACTGACCCCGCTCCAGCCCGTCTTCCTCTTCTTCGCCTCTCTGTACGAGACAGTTCCTCACTTCCCACTCATCCTGTGCACAGAAAGTTTCAGGGTTACCTTGAGTGAATGTCACCTTGGTTTAACTTCAACGCCTTTAAATCTACTGTCATTTGGTTGCACGGCATTTGGTGGACAGCCACGGATATAATGTAACAGCTCTATTCTTAAGCTAAATAATGAGTCTGGAATGTGATAATGATGATAATAACAATTATGGTAAAGATAATGACGAATATTGCAGACAATGGCAGATATCCACAGAGGGATACCGGCCAAGATGCAATTACAAAAAAAGAGAATACGGCAGAACACGAAATAAAAAGTCGCAGTTTCGCCCTGAAGGCTAAGCATCGATTGCGATAGCAAATGAGTGGACAGCTACACGAAGTAAGGATAGTAGTTTTATCTGCCGTATAATCTTCTAAACTTAGGCACACTAAATAGATTAACAAGCATGGTGGCACGCGCGTGCATGCAAACATGAACACGTCTGACTCGATGACCGCGGAAACTCGCTGTCAAAATGCAAACGCGGCAGTGGCAGCAAGCGAAGTGACATTCGTCTTGTCTATCGCTTCAACGAAAAGTGAGCGCCGAAAACACAGCACGCACAAAGCTACGAGCCGCCAACGCACCTAAGACGAAGCCCCCAATGCAGGTCGTTCTCGAGATACGGGCGGGCGACCGCGCGCAACCGGCACATGCGCAGTTGCAGCCGGAGTATAACACGCCTCCCCTCTCTCTTTCTCTCCGCTCCCCCACGGTGCCTCGGAACGTTGAGTGCCTGGTGCACCACGGTAGACGGCGCACTTTCATCGCGCTTTCTAAAGCCCCTTAAACTATAGAGGCTAGAAATGTTCTCTACTTAAACTTCGTAAAGTAGTGACACTCTCCTCCTCCGCCTTCCCTCCTCCTCGTTTCTCCTGTCTTTCACGCTCGCTCCTCGACCGTGGCGCCGCCTTCAGTTCTCGAGCGTAGCAACGGCGCCAACCTGCGCTCCTCGCCACTCCGTAGACGCTTCACGAGCAAAAATGGCGCTGATGCACGATGCGAGGGCCCTCGTGATGCTATTAGGCCAATAGCGACGCCGCGTCGGCCAGAGCGCGCAAGGAGGAGGCGGCATTCTTCAAAGCGTGGCACTACTTTACCGAGTTTAAGGGGTTTTACGATCGACGGCTCCCCTCGCACGCCTTCACTCGCACATACAGCGTAGGACGCGCGGCGACGGTGTTATGGTGCTTGTACTTTATGCGGAACCTCACGGCGAAGGCGACGCCGCCGGCGAAAAATCCGCTCGGAGTGTTCATATAATTGCCATCGCAATAAAAAAAGAAAAGCCGCGGCGTGTGCTGTGCAGATGGTAGTAGTAATGGAAGTAGTAATGGCAATAGTAATGGTAACAATGGGAACAGTAACGCTAGATTATATTATTTATTTAAGAATACATTCTTATTTACCTAAAAATAGAGGCATAAGAAGAAGAACGCGTTGTTAGCAGAAAGTCTACCTAGGCAAAGACTGAAGGAATTCAAAGCTGCAAAAAGAAAGTAACGAAAAGAGAAAAGGAAGAAACGCAGGCTTATTTGACGAAAGAAATAAACACGGAAATATAAGAATTAGAACAACGGAAAAGTAAGCTGATGTTAAGTTAGTGCTGCATTTCTTGTGTTGCGAGTGAAATTTGACATCCCAAGACAAGCTCTCCTGTGGTTGAAGGTGAGTACCGCGGCCCCGAGAGAAAGCAAACGTTGGAAGTCAAGGAAAGAATGCACGAAATACGATACACAAAGAACGGTACTGCAAGCTAATTGGTTTATATTAGAGAGAAGGCCATTCGCTCTTAAAAAGATACTTGGCCCATGGCCAACTGCGGGCCTTCAAAAGAGAGCACTTCTTGCTCTGAAAAGTTTTTAGAGGACACCAACATTTTGAGAAAATATTAAGTATCAGATGATCCGAATACGCTAAATGAGTTACATAAACGTTGTTCGTGGTTCATAATTGGTTTATGGGTTGATCGCATCTTTTACGCAATATGTACAATTCTGTTCAGTACTTGCAGTGTATTACATGTGTTGTGTGTTTTGGCTGTTCAAAACATTTGACTTTATATATGCGTACGTGGACTGAACTGGTGCACAGAACTTTGCGACTCATGTACTGCTGGACTGTGTATTTTTTATTGATCCGGTGTTCTACTGATTGTTATATTCTGTGTCGCTATTCTTCCTTTGTACGCAAATTTGTTTCGTTTGCCAAGTGACAAGGAGTAGCCGGTGCCACCATAAAGGCGCCAACCTCTCCTAACATTCACTTCAATAAAAAAAAAGTGCCAGGTGGAGAAATGGAGCTCCGATTAATCTATCTTCAGTCGACAAAAAAAGGGGGGGGGTGGCAAATGTGTCAGATTCATCATAAAGATTAAACAGAGGGGAGTGCGTCCGCCCAGCGTTGGGCAAATACAAAATTGTATGGTTCTTTTAATTCTGTCCCCATTACTTCGGGTGCGTGCGAAATACGCACGAAAGAAGGACTGTCTGCCAATAACTGGGACTCTCGACGGGGCGCCAATTCGTGAAGTGGAGACACTCAGAATATTGGGGATGTGGATACAGCAGAACGCTGGAACATCCCACACCCTTCAAAAACTAAAGGGGGTCACAGGAAACGCGGCCAGAATGATACGGAGAGTGCCAAGAAGCAGAGACGGCCTAACTGAGGGAGAGACCATCAGCCTGGTTCACGCATTCGTAATTCGCCGCATCACATACGCCCTTCCGTATCAGGCCTTGACAAACCAAGATATCACACAGGCAAACAAAATAATAAGAAAAGCCTTCAAAGCCGTTCTTGGTCTCCCCGAATGCGCTAGCACAGAGAGATTCGAGGGACTGGCTCTGCACAACACTTTTGACGAATACGCAGTCGCGAGGTTATAGGCTCAGAAAGAACGACTTTGTTCTTCAACTCAGGGCAGGGAAGTATTGGCGAGGTTAGGCTCTCCCCAGAGACCACAGCATTGCGGAGAGGAAACGGCACAGATAGACCGCAACGTTCGATCGCACATCGCGGTGGTCCCAATTCCCAAAAACGTGCACCCCAAGTACCATCCCGGACGACGCAGTGCAAGGGCAAGGACTCTTCACAAACGCTTTGGCATGGGACCGAAAGAGTATTACACGGATGCCAGTCGAACCAGCTCAGACACCTTCACCATAGTCTGTACATGTAAGAACAACATAACAACGGCATCCTTCAAAACCACCTCGGTATGCGTGGCAGACGCTGCAGCCATCGTCTTGGCCATTCAGGATGCCGAGCGCCAAACCGATTCGGCTGTCATATTATCCGACTCACAAGCGGCTTGCCGCCTGTTTCTGCATGCAACGGCACCCCAATCAATACTCAATTTGAGGCAACCAACTAGAAGGGCACCACACTATCATATGGTGTCCGGCACACGAGGTACTGGCAGGAAACGCGAAGGCAGACCGTATTGCTCCAGGATTGAACGTCCGAATAATGGCATGGCCTAGCGGCGACGTTCCACCAAATTCTCGTGATATCCTCCTACAGCAAAGGCAGGAGCGGAGACGTTTTGGACATCCTCACTCCGATTTTAACACCTAACAGGAGAGGGACTGGCGTCGTATTCAGACGAATACATACCCCAACCTGCACCACCTACACAGAATACACCCCACGAGGTTCACTGACGAGTGCCCGTGGTGTACACCCACACTAAAACACATCCCATGGGAGTTCCCCAAGAGGCTTCCGCACATAGACAACCCCATATTACACCAACATGCACTCATCTTTAAGTTGGTTTCATTTCTTGCTAATGCAAGGTTGGCTACGCTATTGCACGTTATATTGTTTTATTTATCACTGGTTCATTTCAGATTTTTATTTACAATTCTTGTTATAATGCGACCCGGTTCTTGGCGCTAGCTCCCAAAGTGGATTTGTGCGTTATTGTTGTTGCCTCAAAACATGGCTCGTACCCACTGGGGTATTGCCGATGGGATCATCCTCATCGTCATGATCGCGTACCTGGCTCGTGATGTGCCCGAGCTCGCGATCCCTTCCATTCGTTCGATCGGTGCGTTCGCTCTGGGAAACGTCGCCTCTTCGAGAAGCGTTCCTGATATTCTCAGCAGGCAGACGCAGCCCACGTAAGTAAAAGCGCACGCGAATTACGCACATAGAGACAGCTCATTCAATAGCGTAGAGGTCTTCCCGGCGTGGAAGTATTCGCTTATACGCTACTCTGCAACAGAGGCACGGGTAAACGCGGCTTATACGCTGCCAGAGGCAGGCCACCGTGACAGAGTAGCAGTAGCGTAGGCTGCGTGAACTGCGTTAGTTCAACAACTAGAGAACCTGCTGTTGGCTCACACTATATATTGTCTAACCTTTATTTCGGCCCGGGCGCCACCTCTGTGACTGTGAAACGAACCAGCGACCTTGTCATTTAGTAGCCCAACGCCATAGTCACGGAGCCGCTGGGTGCTGAGAGATTTACAGCTCCTCCAAAATAGTTAAGCAAAAAGTATGGCAGCTTACACGAACATGAGGTACTTAAATCATTGCGCATTACGACCACATGAAGCCAAGAAACGGTATCGCCAAGAAAAACTGGCTCGGCTTCACTGTTTGTTGGCTTGGCGTGGTGGCAATTAACGTACAAGTGATCCCCTCGGATTCGCTTATTCTTCTCGCTTATTATATAGCGCGCTTTTTCCTTCTCTCTTTATCGTTCACTGATCTTTTCAATCACGCCTGGCATGTAGCACAGTTCTACTCCTTGAGCTAGACTACTATTGGAGGCAGATATTTTTTGACAAAAATTCAACATGGGTTTGTCTAATAAGATGTTGCTAATTATACTCTTAACTTACTTACGTTACGGCTTGTATTGGAAGCTATGAATTGTAGCCGGTGACTTGGAAAGTTATCTTCATATGCAACGAATTCTAAGCGTTACACTAGTTTTCGAGGTATGCGTTCCCAGAGTTTGCGAATAAATGAATTGGAGTTCCACTAACTTTTGAGACTCGATGCACAAAAACGCGTTTTGTTCAATAAAGTGGAAAAACAGTGAATGTTTACCTCAAGTTAGCGTTTCGAGATTCCTCCCAAGTGGGCAGGTCTTGTGGAATGTCACTGGCTTCAATTTGCGCATCGCAATAATATGTGCACTAAAATATTTATTTTAATTGTTGCTTAGTAAAATAGCTTGGATTTCAATTTTTTTTCAGGCGCTGCTCTCGCCGACATCCCATCCCGCACGGTGTGGTGGCTCAGGCAAAGGCCATTCCCAGAGATCCAGTCCACAGCGACGGGAGCCGACTTATGCGCGACATCGGACTAACTTCCTACCGGCTACAGCTTGCCGAGGACGTCCCCGTCAACGTCCAGCGCCTCCTGTGCACGGCCATCGCCTTGAGGCCATATCCCAACGTGAGCGAGACGTGCAGACAGAAAGCACTTGCAATCACGGATATAACGAAATAGTGTATATAACGAAGTAACTCTGGCTACCCCTTTAACTTCGTTATATTGAGGTTATACTGTATATCACTCCTGACGGAGTGTTCGACGTAATCGCATCCGTTAACAATGACGGAAACAACTTTTTCTCCCTCGCGCGGCGTGCACAGTACGCTCACACACTCACTGACTGAGCAAGTGTGCAAGTGCAAGTGCATAGTGTGCAAGTGTGCACAGTGGCTACCGCTTTTGCATGCACTCGCAAAACCAAAGACGAGCACCTAGAATTAGACATGCTTCCATGGCTGAAACTCTCCGCCATGTGATTCTGGTGGCGCGCACCAGCCTTAGCTCACAATCCGCTCACGTCATTACGTCACCTCCCCGTCTCGAAGCACGCGTCATTTGTAAGGCAGAACCTTTGAACGAGCTGGCGCACCGAGTACTACGCTTACATAGTTGCCAACTCTCCCGATTTGTCCCGGGGTGACTGTACGAAATTCCGAGCAATTCTCCCCTATCGTACGCCCATGGCCATCAATCTCGTAAAAAATGGCCTCAAGCCCACTGCGAAAGAGAAGAAAAAAAAAAACTCGTCATGCAGCACAGCAGCATCGTAAGCGTCATTACGCGTTTAGTACCTACCCAATACTGATTTAATTGAACTTAATTCTGTGGTTTTACTTGTCAAAACCCCGATTTGATTATGAGGCACGCCGTAGTTGAGGACTCCAGATAGGTTTTGACCACCAGGGGATATTTAACGCGCCCCCAATGGGGCGGGACACGGACGTTCTTTGCGTCTCGGCCCCCATCGAAATGCGGCCGCCGCGGCCGGGATGCGTATTTTCATCCGCTAGCAGCTACAACGGGGCGTGCCACTTTTGACGGAGCTCGACGTTTCTGCGCAGGCGCGAGTAAGAGCGGGCGCGAGAGAGAAAATCTGGGGGCTTTTGCTCCTTGAATATATGACTCAGCCTAGGCACTACGGAGGAGGTTTCTTAGATTGCGTTGTATTCGTTTGTCCCCTGACATGCCGGCATTGCGGAGTTCGGTCGAGTTGGTTTATACGCTCCGCCGCTGGCTGCCCGCGCGGTGAGGCAGTGGGCGCGGACGCCGCTTGGTGATCGCTGTGTCTGAAGGGACAATGTTCTGACTGGTGTTTTATAAGTCACGGGTCGAATTTTTCGTCGCGACGATAGATCGGATGTTTTACAAGCACTGCTCCAGGAGGGCACATGTAACCGGCAAACGGAGGCCTCAGGAGAGCACCTGAGGTTATATTAAAGCAGGCGGCGCAGGATCTCCGGGGCACCCAAGCGGTAGCGGGGGGATCAAAGCTGGAAGCCGGGCGGCCCGTGGGTTGGGGCCGCAGAGGCCGAAGCGTGCCTGGGGGTGTTCGCATAAAACATTGGCTGTCCGCGATAGCGGACAGCCGATCCTATACTCCCCTGGCACGCGCAGGCCTCTGCGAGCCCCAACCCACGGACCAGTCCGGCTTCTAGCTTTGATATCCCCGTTGCCGCTTTGGTGTCCTGGAGGCGCCGCCAATAATGCGAAATAATGACACGTTGTTTTCATCAGTAAAAACATGATCGATTAAATATGATTGCGTCGAGCCGCCAACTTGCGATGCTAAGTTCAGCACAACCGCGCCCCGCGACTTCTGCCGGCACGGCGCGCCTAGGGACAAGCGCATACACCGCGCCCCAAGGGACTCCTCCGTAGTACCTAGGCAGAGTCGTATTTTCAAGAATCAAAACTCCCCACATTTCCTCTCTCGCACCCGCTCTCAATCGCGCATGCGCGCAAACGTCCGTCGTCTCCGCAAGTTCCACGCCCCGTTGTACCTACGAGCAGTTGGAAATACGCGGCCGGGATTTCATCCCGCGACTTCGTGCTCAGCAGCGCAACGCCATTGCCGCTAAGCCACCGCGGCGGGTAAGACTGCTTTAACTCCAAGCCATTGCGCGTATACGCTGCGTAAGCCTAAGTCAGTTCGCTTGAAATCGACGTGTGCGTACGTTGACGAGAGCGCGTGAGGCGAAGGACAAATACGCGTTGCGTCACGGCCAGCATTCTGAAGCCAGCTGCGCCATTCTTTGAATATGTAATGCGGATAAGCACATTAAGAATGGGAAGGAACCACTGTCAAGGGACATGTATGCACGTGTTCATTAATTACGCACGCGCAGACGCACCGTTTCCGGTCACAGCACGAGCGCCGAGGCGTCTAATAACAGTACTGGCAGCCATTCGGAGCTGCTTCTGACGTTGCCGTGGCACAGAAATATTTTTTTTCTATTGGACCGCCTTTGGATTATATATCCTCCGCAGGCGGAGTGTCGTGGTTCTCATCAACTCGCAAGGGTTTTCCACCAGTCCGACATGCAAACAACCGCCGCAAAGGCATATACTCAGTGCACGCCCGTCAGTTTTCCGGTGCAAGCCCCGGAGTAACAGGGAGGACCTGTCCCTATTACACGCGCGAGCAGGTGCGGATGATCGTTCTGCACGAGGCGACGTGGAACACGGGTCCCGGCACCAGGCGCGAGACGTGGGAACCGGTGTTCATGGCCCTGCGCTACGATAGAGTGTTCCTCATCCCCAACGAATTTGCGGACATCGAGGCCATGATTGCGTCAACTCGACACAATACATCAAGACTCAGTTCGGCAAGAACTATATGGTGCGTTCGGCAGCGAGGCATCGTTTCCACTGTTTCTTTAACGGTGTATGACTGAAAAGCTGGGCTGGCCAGCCCTTATTGAGATGACGCATTGTGTCCTTGCGGACAGCAGAATGCATACTGTCTGCAGCAAATGTCACACGCATCGTGAAAGTGAATTTATTGCCACACGCTTTCCTTTTCTTCTGCTCCTGCTATTTTTCTTCTCTTTATCCGGAGGTCGACACGTTAGCATCAAACATTAGAGTTAACGCTGGCGTGCAAAGTGCGCAACAGTGTATGTAATGACGCAGAGCACAAGCCTCAGTTACCCTGATGTAAAACTGCGAACATGAAAAGGAATAGGTACGTTGACTCCCTATTCCCGGGAAATGCGCTGACGCTTGCTTTTACAGGACGGAAGGAAGACAACACATACCTAACCTATCAACAATGTCAAGTCTTTCTTTCGTCCTTTCCAAATAAGTTGCTGCTTCTTTCCCGATAAGTATGAGCCAATTCAGCACAGCTGAGAACGAATATTGGCGTCGCTCGTGCGCATAATCCACATCTGCGTATGAGTGGACCAAGCTCACATGACTTGCACGGCTATATACAGCTTGTCCCATCTATTATGGCCCAAGATTTTAAAATATGCAAATGCCATGCAGCCGGACAGTACCAAGATAATGTTGTTTGCCTTCGCGTGGACATACTCGGATTACTTTTTGTATTCCACCTAATTACATAATTAGTTCTAATTATTCAGCTTCTCAAATATTATAATTAGATGAAAAGGGTCACTGAGAAAATTGCAGAGCAACATGAAAAACTGCCGATATAGCTTTCTGTTCCTCAATACGTGCGAACATAAAAGTGCTTATCTGAGATTTAAAGAAGCCGACGAATACACGCTGTTAAGAATGGCCGTACGGGGTGGCAACGTGCCAGCTTTCAGCCCGCTGCACGTGTTCCAAGCCCACCAGACGGGGCGGCCTTCGGAGAACTGCGAAGGGCCGGCGGCCACGTGGCGCGCGATTAGCTCAGGAAATTGGTACTTGGCGGAGCCATCCGGGACAAAGCAGTTCTACGAAGCCCTCTGACGTCGGCACTGAAAGCTGGGCGGTACCGAGAACTGCGGATGACCGGCAGCCACGTGGCGCGCGGTCAGCTCAGGCATGTGGTACTCCGCCGCGCCACCCGAGACGGAGCACAGTTCTACGAAGCCCTCGGTCGTTGACTCCGGAGCCTTTGTGTGTGTGGGCGTAAACGGTACTGCGGAACGGCGCCACTCTGTCGTCGGCTCCAGATCTTGGAATGTGTGAGCCTTTGTGTGTATGGGCTCGAACTTGTGTGCATTAGTGTGTGTGAGCCATAGTGCGAGGCGGCGGCAAGTTTACAATGCTTGGACGAACCTTCCCGACCATTCCTGCTCCGTCCCCGCCGAACGATGACGTCGAACTATGACGTCAAGCGGAGAGCTTATAAGCAGCGTTTGCCGGCTGCTAGGGGGTGCTCGTGTCGTGCTCGTTGTCGGGAGCTGAGTGCTCCTTGTCATGCTAGAAATGAACTAGTGAGCTGTGTGCTCGTAAACTGTTTGCTGTATGTTAGTCTTGCGGGCTCCATATGGGAGTCGCGCTAGTCAGCCAATGTATGTCCTGTTTTAAATGTAAATCCTGCAATTAAATCCGGCGCGCCTAGCCCTGTCGTCCCAAGTTCATCTCCACAGCTACGTCTGCCAAATCTTACAACGCATAGTACTCGAGCGGCCAGTCGCGCGGCAATTTTGCCTGTATTCGAGGGCTTCTTTCACGCCCGGAAAAACGCTTTTATGTAGCACGTACTGAGCAACAGAAACCTGTATCGGGAGTTCTCGGTATCTCTGTATCTGTATCTGTTCTCTGTATTTCGGTGCATGATGGTTGGGACACCCGGTATGTATATAGCAAGAGACTGTAGAGTATTTGTCGGCAGTGCAAGTTATTTTTCTGAACAAACTATCTTTTTTTTTTCTTTCAAAAACACGCAGCTCCGGCTCAGCAAGGGCAGAAGCTACCAAGACCTAGGTGCGCAGGACCCCATTCGCAAGCACTCGGCGTTCATGGACAAAGTGATGGACAAATCGACGAGCATGCAGTTCCGACTCACCAGCACCTCAGTGATGCCCTCGATTCCCACGCGTGACCTTTTCTACGAATTGGACGAGGCCAAGTCTAAACAGGACGTCGCCAAGATGGGCCTCATCATCGCCACGCTCGAGGCCATTCTGCAGGGGTGGGTTGCTTCTTCAGGCCCCCTTTTTATATTTACCTTCGTGCAAATGCTGAAGCAGCTTAGCACTCAGGGGCGCCGGGTAAACTTATTCACTGAAGTCCAAGCTCAGGGAGTTCAGTCGATGGCTCACGAAGTTGGTACCCATCGTTTCATAACATCCAGCTTACACGTCCAGCTGTTTTTGGAAGTATTTGTCGTCATCTGGGTAATCTGGATCTTCAGCGTTGCTGTCACTGTCACCTCAATCACAAGCATCAAAAACTGGATAATAATTATAGTTTTAATGGTTGTTCTTGAATGTCGTAAACATAATCTTCGTCCGCGTTGGTCTCCTTGGCAGTTTCTCGTACCACAGGAACATTGTTGCATGCGATTTCTGGTCTTTTTTTTTTCGGGGGGAGGGGGGGTTCGTTTTACTTTCGTCTTTTTTTTTTTGTCCTTCTCGGATTCAAGTTTTCATCGGTGACCTCTTCTGAGCGGACTTCCTGCACTGCCCGGTGTTGCAGCAGCAACTGCAGACGAGTTTGTTTGCTATAAGGTCGATGTTCATCTCTCAGTTTGGAGTGGGGGTCGTACGAATGAACCTTGAGGCTTTTCCTCTGACGCTTTGCTTCTTTAGCTTGTTGGATCACCGCATCGATATCGCCAAAATCAAGGCTGCTGACGGTGGCGGCGAACAGAAATGTGCAATTCTCTCGTGCACATCGACTCGCCCTCATTTTTTTGCCAGCACAATCGCGTCCGTGGGACTCTCGTACGCTTTGCGTATAAATCCTTGACGGCTGTCCTCATTGCCCCAGTTATCCAAGGACATTTCACGTGCAGTCGCACGGCCTCAAGCTAACACAATTTCACACGACATTCGTCGTTTATTTTATGTGCTTCACTTTAAATCAAATTATAAACCAAGTTATTGAAATACCTGTGTTCACGCTTTCATTATTTTAGCTATAGGGCAAGTTTCACTGAGTGGCCGAACAGAATCATTGAGTGCGAGACGCTCACCTGCGCATTCTTTTTTGCAACCAAAATAAAGATTGATTCACTGACAGAGCTGCTGATTACTTGAGCGAGCTGGTAAGTATAGCGTTTTTCATTCCTTTCAAGACACTGGTGTCATTGGGTGAAGCTAAACACTTTGCACAAAACCATATAGTCGTTCCGGCGACATCTGTACATTTACATTTACAAGAGCAAGAACACAGCCAAAAGGGAAGAAATGGGCGCAATGCTTAGTAAAAGAATGAAAGTGGCATGTTGACAATAAGCGGCTGCCAGACCCGCCAAGCGAGCATCAAGGAAAATGCTAAACCGTATACATATTCACCTAATGAGCTACGAACAGTTCGATAATGGTACCCACATAATTACTTGGTAATTGCGAAATACTATGATAGTATACTTACAAATCGTTCGTATGCACTTGATGTCGTGCAGAATAACGTAATAAAGTCGAGATCGACTTTAACAACAGCATATCTAAAACATGAATAAAAAAATTCAATAATACGGATATACAGCTTTTGCAGAACCCTTGTACACAGCGTGTACAAGAGTTCAGCGTGTACAACTGGATTCCGTTTACAGAACCGCGATATCTGTTTTTGATGCAGAGCTATTAATTTATGAACGTTTGTGCGTCTACTTTTTTTCGAACTTGCGAATTTTTGAATATCTACTTCGCAGAATTTGGGCCCTAAATCGAAATCCCGCTTCCGACAGTGACTAGAATTTGGCTTTCTCTCTCAAATGCTACAAATTTCATTAAAATCGGTCCAGGGGTTATCTCAGAAAAGCGTTTTTTCGTTTTTTTAAATGTATTTGAATAGGCCGCGTAGGAGTTGGGCCTAAAGCTTCCTCTTAAGGGCTCGAATCGCAGCAGGCACATACGGAAAAGCTCTGAAGGCCTGCCAGTACTTATTAGGCATATCGGTGCTCATACTGTGACAGGAAATGGCGGGTGCACGCTGTATAACTAAGGATTATATACTGCGTCGCGTGACGATTGCCCCTTCCCACGCTTGTTATGTTTCACCGCAGTACTTTCGCGTATGCTTCACCGTTTAACATTTATGTACATAGGCGAAGCTGACTTTCAAGACCGGCTTTGCAACGCGTCGTGCTTTCCGAGCTTCGAAGCCAATCGCGAGGACCACAAAGGCGGAGTCGGTGCCATTGCTAACAGCGGCGAATTCCTTCAATGAAAAACACGGCACAGAACTGCAACAAGCTTAAGCGAACGTAGAAGCAGCTAGGCCTAGCGTTGCCGCGGTGGTGGCTAGGGCTGCCAGCGAAGATTTGCGTGCAAGAGCGCCGGTTCGAGGCGGCGAGGTAATCGAAATGGCGGCGGTGGTGGCTACGATCAATGCCGTTTCGGACCTGTGGTCATGGCAAAATGTCCGGCGAAAGGTTATTGCGTACAAAATTTCAGACGCTCTTATACACAGACTCTAAGGTTACGGGATGGTGCCGCGAAGCTGTGCGAATTATCGGGCGTCCGGAAAGTCGGTCGTTGACTACACTGGCAACTCAACTCCTCCAGCCGAAGACACGGCGTCAAAGACGATATGTTACGATTGCTCTCTGTTACACGAGCCAGCACTACCGCGACTTTCGTTCCCTTTAAACAAAATTACAGCTAATTTTCTCTGGTAGAAGCAAATTTTCAGAATATTCAACATCCCTGAGAATTCCTGGTTTTCCCGGTTGGTAGACACCCTGGAACTGCATCTCCATCGCGGGTCGGGCGCGGTATTGTACTATCTTCGGGATTGGCCCAGGTATGGGGAGTTTTGTGTCTACACACGGACACGATCCTAGGGAAACTAGCCCTTATTAGTTTCGCTGTAACAAGCCGACCCCTCTATCTCTGTATAACTCGCGGAGAAATCAAAGAAAAACAATTTGAATATAAGTCGACCCACATCTTTTTTTAGGAAAACGAATAATTTTGAACATGACACACCTTTGTTTACTTTAAAAGCTCGGCTACTAATCTCGCTAGTCGAAGCCACAAGCTGCAACTCCATCAGAACTGCAAGATAATTCTTCCTCGTCGGATGCTTCCCAGGCACCCACGGCATCGTAAACGATGTCCTCGATGCTGTCAAGTGCTTTGGGATATTCATTAAAGCCAGTACTGGCCTTCCGGCATTGGCGACGGAGAAGCTTTGTCAGCTTGGTACCTTTGTTGGCTGTGTTAACGAGTATAGGTCAAACTTTGGTAGCTAATATAGGTCGGCAGCTCACTTTGGGCAACATTTCCGGGAAAAAAATGTCGCCCTATATTCGAATAAATGCGGTAATTCACAAAACACATACTTCTAAATTCTTAACTGTCATGTTGGGCAACTTTTTACTGCCATGTGAGGAATGGACAGGGCTTACTATTATGCTCGTCAAGTCGCCTCTATGAGGTTTTCTACGAGGATGTTCTCAATGCAAACTCCCGCCGGCATTGCATGTGAAAAAAATTGAGAACACTGATAAACAGCTAGAACTCCAATTACGCCGAACACGTACATTTTCAGTCAACTGCATGTACTGTCGAAATAACGCGGTAGCATTTTAGGAAGGCATACCTTTGGCTGACAGTGTTGGAACTTAATTCGCCATGGGGAAAAAAATGGATATCGACTGTCTCCAACTATATTGTCACGGCTGCCGTTTTATGCTGGTAACCCCACAAAGACGAGACTGCGGCATGACAAACGTTTATTGAAATGAACTTGTGTACCGTAGAACAATCAAGTGGTGATTTAGCGGTAAATGCGAGAAGAATGCATTAGTATTGTGCCGCACTTTCCTGAGCCCTCAAATCCATATATCCAATTTGATTAAAATGTGAAGTAGGCTAGAAGACATAACCAATTTGAATCGGAGTTATTCGGTCGGAATAACCACACTGCAAAGCGTTGCTCAGGAGTTCGTTCAGCACAAGACCTGTCTCTTCGAGGAGGTGGTGCCGAGGTGGTGCCGAGCAAGCCACCTTTAGTTGCAATATATATACATGCATATATATATGTATATATATATACATATATATAGACACACTTTTCTAAGTTCTCTCTAGGTACCACGACTTCACCGGGATCGCACATTTCACACAAATAATTTTTTCTCGCTACTCTCCTGTCGAAAATGCTACGTCACGCTGATGACGTGCAATGTCGTTTCTGGACTGGAACTACCAGGCGCGCAGCGTCAACAATAAGGCGCGCAAGACGGATGACGACTATCGTGGGACCAGAGATGCCCCACATAGTGCAAAATGTTTTAGAGTTTCAACGCCGACAAATTAAAACCAACTAGCGTAGTCGCCGCAACATGTGCGAGCACGGGCGGTGGTCGCCGAACAAAAACATCGCTTATGCGTGGTCAGTATTTGAAGGCTGCCAACGAACATGCGCATAACTATCCCGAGGTGCCGGCCTGTCTGATACGATGGGCCCATCAAAAGTACAAAGCTGGTGTCGTGGTAGGTTGCGTGCGAATGCAAGCGCGATAACAATATTTTCACTCGAGGGTCACAGGCTCACAGCTGCAAAACATTGAAGCACGCGGCAATGTTGACTTCGCGCAGTCGGCTAAAGCTAGAGTCTGTAAGATTGTCCAAAATGTGGCAGTGCTTAACTTGCCAACAAGAAGCCAGCAGTGACCTGAAATAGAACATACAAGCAAATTAATGCAAAAGGAAAGGACAACGAAAATATACTGCACACACTGCTGACAAATGTGTCAACGCTTTGACCAGAGCAGTTAAATAATCCCTGGGGGTCCAAATTAATCCAGAGTCTCCCGCTATGGCATGCCTCATGATGAAATCATGGTTTTGGCACATAAAACCTCCTCGCCCTTCCCCCTTTTTTGACCAGAACATTTAGCTAGGGTGGTCAACTTTAAGCAGGATCTATGTGCTGAGCAACACAGGATACGCAAACTCGCAATAGCCGGGATGAACGACATTTAAGAGGCATGTGAAGTGAAAGCAGTGAAACGGCGTAATCTGCCTTGGTCGCACGGGGGCAAAGAAATTAACTAGGAAAGAGCATTACGACACGCAGGCAGCTTTGGCAAGCGAACTCCCCATGGGATCAATAATTACTTTTGAACTCACCATGAAGCCATTCCCTTCACTTTTTCTCTGGCAGAGTCAGCCAGGCATGTGACGTCTAAGACTCAGTGTGTACAGTCAGAGACCGTTCGGTCCCCGACAGTTGGTAATGGATGCGTACTTATTCAGCTGCCCTGCCGCAGCTCTGCGTGGAAGAGCGGCAGCACTGAAACCTTTCGCGCCCTCTCACGCAAAGATCACGTGTTGGGCCGACTCGTTTGGCTTCAATCGGTGTTGCGCAATGCTTCATCCCTCATATTCTTTTCTTTCCTTCATGAGTGGGCGCCTCCACGTGGAATGTGCCCGACTGAAAGCTGGTATTACCATGGAGGAAGGAAAGGAACCAGAAGGGAGAATTCATTACGTCACGCAGCCAGCTTTCGTGGGCGAACTCGCCGTGAAGTATTGATGGCGCGACCCCTTGCTGCAATGCTGTAGCGAACATTACAATGACGCCGACATGCACTTTCCGGCTAGTACGCTATTCTTACTCATTGCACCGCTTCTCAGATTAGCTCACAGCCGAGGGAATATGCGAGTTGAAGTAGCGTGCACTCAACTTATTGCTTGTGCACTTACATGGCCTCCGAGATTGCAGGCGCACATTTCGGAGGCCGTGTACCGTATTTAGTGTATCCAACAAAATTTACTAGAGCTAACTGTGGCGCAGATGTCTACGAAGACCTGCAGGTGTGGCAGTTCAGACATCATGGGAACGATCGGTAGTACATAAATACTTGCCTACACTTAAGGTCTTTCTGGATTTGTGCAGTTTCATGACTTTACAAATGAACTTGATGAGAGAAGCATTCCAGGCAAGTTGGTAATCCATTACTGAAGTATTATTGCGCAACAGAACAAACGCGGATGTAATAACACACAAATTAACCCCTTTCGACAACATACTGTGCTCAAAAGGCAACCTTTCACTCTGATTGTACATGCCCACTTGCTGTGATAAAAAATTAAGAATGACGCTCTGCCACCATTGCATACCTCAAACAGCCTTTTCTGTGAAAGCAAGCCAGTGCAACTTCTGTTGATTCAATGGATGCAACATAGAATGACAGGACCCAAGTGGTTGAAATGTCGGCAGCAGCTACACTGCTATGTTGCACAGGGATTACACAGAATGGCCAATGCTCACATGTACCTCTTGCTGCTTGCAGCAGGGAAAATATAACATGTGCAGGATAGCACAGTGGCTTTAAATCTCCAAGCCAGACAGCTGCCAGGGGCAGCACAGGCGAATCCTTGATGGATGCCACACGCAGGTGGCTCATGTCACTCGTGCACAAGGACAGATCAGCAGGTTGCCGTTATTATTGAAAATGAATGATGAAATTTTGCTCGGCATGCCTGCGATGATTTCATAAGGATGACTGTTGCACTGTTAGTGTTGTCATACTTATTCTTCTAAAACCTGGACCTACAGCTTCCAATGAAACGAACACCTTTTACACTTTGACTATGCATTAGTGCCACAAGAATTAATTGTCACAGTTTTAATTTAAAAGTTGCAAAGCATTAAAGAGACCCTCAAACTCTATTATATGCATAATGACCTTGCTCAACGCTCACATGGCCAAACTACAGAGGGATTATAAAAGATAGCAACAAGTAGCCAAACTTCCAAGAATTTCCGTGGAGTTCAGTTTTATTAAATTCTTGCAAACCTTGCCCCATAAAACTTTTAAGGGGATAAGCCATCACGCAGCCCTTGATGCATGGATGACAGGAGTGGACGATGAACAATATGACATACCAAAAATGCACACTCCCTATATGACTCTCTGAAATGAACAACCTTAACCTCAATACCAAACACATGATCACAGAAAATGACAGTTTAGAAAGTGCACATAAGAAAGCACATTGCATAAACATCTATGTCATCAAAGCTGTCCTTGCAATAGTGGAAAGCTTTAGATTGCTACTCAATCTCTGAAAGCAAAATGTGGCATAAACAATATGTACTCTACCAACAGAACATTTGACACATGTAGCATATACCATCATCACAACAAAGGTGTCCCAACAACAAAGTAAAAAAAAAAATTTGTTTCAAAATTTTTTAGCTGTAGTGAATACAAATCAATGCGCCTTTGTGACTTTCGACTTTACGTTGAAAGTACCACAATGCTAACCAACATTAAAGCATCAATGAATCTCAATGTAAGCCTAAGACAAGAAATTGGCTGCAACCCAAGGACTGACAGATTCCCTGCAACAAGTTGCAGAAAGCACTTTCTATAAAAGCGTCAATATAAAAAGCAGTAGCTTGGACAAAAACAGTCACTGCAAGTTTTTTTACAGATGAACTTCCTTAAGCCTATACATTGAAAGCTGAACAGAAACAGCCCCAGAAGTTGCTCGGTAACTTCACTTTTCACTTTATAAGTAGCTCAAATAGTTTGAGTGCAACTGGCATGCCCAGTTATACAGGGTGGTCTACTGTTAGCATGAATAATTGAGTTCATGGCTGCTGCTTGCCATGCCAGCCAAGGTGCCAAAAAAGCATATTCGGTGCACTGCACTAATGCAGTGAGGCAATGAGCAGGGCTAGTGCAACCAACAAAATTGTCATCTGTTACAGAGGTGCGGACACCTTGAGCAGACAGGAGAAAAATCTCCTTGTTCGCTTCAAATGCTGACAATCTTGTCAGCTCATGGGAATTTACAGCAAATTCACTTTGACTGCGAACTATTGCTCTCATGCTTCGATTGAGCAAAATTTTCTTTGTCGCAAATTGTAAAGCACCTGCCCCTGTAGCAGACAAGGCAGAGCCAAGCGCAGCTCACACAGCACGCTGTGTAAGCAGAAATGCCTGTTGAAGATAACAGAAGACCACCTTGCCTATGTGCAAGAATTTATGTGCTTTGCAGTTGTGTATCCAATGGCTTTACACATCACCTCGATAGCAGATGACGTGGCATGGACATGGGCAGCTTGCACAGCACACAATACAAGCACAGATACACACATTTACGCGGACAGTAGCACACCCTGTACATGTGACAATTTATTTGCTTTGCCTCTTCACACCTAAGTGCTTTGTTCTCAACAGGTGAAGTTTTCCTTTTGGTGGTAAGTTTACTTAACTATGCCCCCAGACAGCACTTTGCCAAGACAAATAAAAATAAGCATGTGCATTAATCAGACAGTGAAAGCCTTTCCTCTTAGTGGATCTAAGATCATGACTATGACCGTTCATGTTTAATTTCCACAAAGGCAGTGGCACACGATGATTTTCAATAAGTTATGAATAACCTTTTTCTAATTCCTGAAAAAACTACCTTCTTTTTCGTACACTGCATTTTCAATGTATTTTGGTGCTCAAGACATTAACACTGCTTTTCAAACAATTCCACGAGTCTAGAAGCTAAGTGATGAAATAACTAAATGCAATGAAATCCCAATCCTACAAGATCATTAACAAGGTGTTTGCTTAGTACTTATGCCTACAACAATTCTATTAATGTACTGAGGTGAATATTCTGCATAACAATGAGTGCATGACACCTACAACAAGCCTGGTAAACCACACCCGTACACAGTTCGTCCAAGACCACACTGTGAGATCAGCTGCCCTTCGACTGTACACTACTGCATCGCACACAACATGACTATCGCGAAACAGAGCATCAAGATGTGTTGCCTTCAAGAATGAACTTGATGCTACACTCAGCTCAAAAAAAGCAATATGAACTTCGCTAACACAAGACTTAACATAACATATATATGTATATCTCTAAGTAATATAAGCTGTAACAATGCAGTTCAATGGCACAGCTTTCTGAATAGCACCCACAAGGTAACACTGAGTAAGTAACATAAGTAACACTGACAGTTCCAATAGACATTGTCCATTAGAATTTTTCTCAGCACACGTAGCAGCATTTCAAGCATAACTCAGTCTACGTAATGTGCCTGCAGGTGTTCGTGAGCTGCGCCGTGTTGGAACACTGGCTTCTTGAGTTGCTGAACCGTGCCGGCAAGATGACCTGGAGGCTCTGGCCTTTGAATGTGACGCTGAAGCACTGCAGCCAACCTTCTTACGCTTAGAATATCTCAGTGAATCCGAAAAAGCATCTTCATCATGAAGGTAACTGTCGTCGGTCATGGTCCCACTGTCCTGAGTACTGGCAGCCTTCACACAGCGATTGCAGGTTGAGCAGACAGAGCTTGATGCATCGTCTATCACCGATGCCTCTTCAGCTGCGCCCGACCTTTCATCAGGATGTTTCACATGCATTTGCGATGAAGGACTCATTTTCAAACTCTTGTTCCTTTTGGAGGTGCGTACAGTCTGCTCTCGGACAACGACCTCAAAGTCCTTGTTTAAGTGGCTCGAATGTGACGGCGCCGCAAGTTCACCACTCTTCGAGTGGTTTGAACAAGTAAGGAACGCAGGCATATCCTGTTTTGTACTTAAACGTGTTGACCGCCGGGGAACTGGCATTTTTTCTGGAGACTTTCCTGTGTTTGTTGTGCTGAGAGTTTGTGGGTCTTCCAACACTGACAACACATGGTCCTTGTTTTCAGATGAACTCTGTCCATGTTTTATTGCTCGCCTTCTTGGCATCATGCTGTTCTGCTTATCGTAACTTCTAGCATGCCTGGAAGGTGAATGACTCAAGCAGAAGTTTAATGCTGGACTCTGTGCCTCTGGAATACCGCTGGACGCAGTTGCCACTGGACTAAAAGGGGGTGACAGACTGGACTGGGAGCTCGGGCTCCTATCGGACGGCGAAGCTCGTATTGCAGTTAATGAGAGCCGTCCACTCCTTTTTGCACTGCTGTTTGCCGCTTTGTAGCTTGAAGCAGCACTCGACGTTCTTGACTGCACTTCCTTTTCTGGTGTATAAAGAGGCACTTTGAGTCTTCTTAAGCGAGCAATGCTGGCATCGAGATTTACATCACCAACTTCGTAGGTAGGATCATCATCATCATCATCAGAGTCCGAAAGAGAACGGACCTCCTCATCAACGTCAATAATGAAATCCTCCTTCTTATTACGTTGGGGCAACCTTCGTGACGGCAGCCTTCGCAACGACAGTCTTCGCTGCTGGGCGCTATGAACAATGTCGCCCCCCTCTTGGTCGGAACTCGTAGAGTCGTCTGAAGCATGAGGATTTCGTGACAAAGGCACCTGTGTCAGCCCGCTAAGGCAGACACTTGTCTTAGATGAATCATCTTCAAAAGTGTCCAGGGCAGATGTCGAGTTCATGCAAGCATCAACGACCCGTCTGCGCTTGGATGCTGTTCTTAATGGTGACCTTGCCAAAGCTGCAGTGTCACCCATGTCAGAACCTACTTGCCTTCCCTTGCTGGTAATCAGACCATCAAATGTGGTGTTTGATGCATCCGCCTCCCTGCCTTGCAAAGAAGCTGAAACTGAGCGTGTTCTGGGCAAGTTGTTGCCGCTAACAGTGGCTAGAGGTCCTGTTTCATTATTCTGCATACGATCTAGTTTTACTATTGGCAATTTAGTTGGTCTTGGAGATGGTGATAACGTGTTATGCCTTGAAGATACACTGCCTACTCTTTTGTCTCCATTTTCTAACTCTTTCTCAGATATGGCATTATCTTTTGCTTGTGTAGGTGAAGTGTCACTTCTCACGACAGAGTGGCCATCCCTTGTGCTATCTTGCAAGACTGCTCTCTTTGCCTGCAACGGTGCTGGTTCTACATCTTCATTTAGCACACTTTTAGCTGTCTTCCCACAAGACATGGCATTTGATTTTACATCAGGTCCCAGTCCCTCTGCAGACATTGTTATTCTTTTTTGGGACAGGGAGGTTTTACCATTAGCATAGGACAGTTGCCTGCGTGCACTCCGAGTCAGGACTCCAAATTCAGTCTGCCCTGTCTGCTGTACCTCACACGAAGGAGTCCTGCCACGAATTGGTGATAATGAACATATGCGCAGGCTGCTAGGAGCCAGCTGCCTGCTCTTACTTGTAGCTTCTGCCTCAATTCCAGATTTCTGCTTGGTCATAGATGACGTTGGCTTTTTCATAAGTGACATGGGACATGTACGTTTGTGAGAAACATCACATTTGATTCCATCATGACATAGATTGTCTCGTCTTCCGGACACCTCTATTCCACGAGTCGCACAACTACTGGAAGGTTTTGCAGGAGTGCGTGGCTTTTCCGGAGCTGAGGAATTCCCGTCGCCTGGGTCACCGTGCTTTTGCTTTCCCTTTGACGGACTTTTTGCCAAATTGCTGCTTGGCACAGGCTGGTCGCATATATCTTTGAATGTGTTGCCAGAGTCAGAATTGTGAACTTGTTCTTTTTGCTGCCCAAATGGCAGTCTTTTGGCACAACTCCGTGTGCTTTTTCTTTGGGCAGACGCTTCAGATTCGGCTTCCTGCAGTTGCCTGGCATTGACCTCATTTTGCCGTGAATGCTCACTGCATGCACTCTCCTTAACCACATTGACACTTGCAGCATCAAAATCGTGATCAGAAGACAACATCAGTGTTGCTCTTTTTGGCCTGGTGGGATCCAAAGGCAAAAGATTTGGACAAGGTGCCCGTTTCCTTCTATTTGAAGGTGAAGTTTCAACTTTTGCCAGTTCCTCTGTCTTAGATGGGCCTTGTGTTGTGCATTTTCCGGACTCAAGAGCAGTGTTCGCATCTCTTTCATCTTCATCAGAGTCTGATTCAGAAGCATCATTTTGCTCTGATTCTGAGGTATTGGTAACTTTGGATGGCTTCAATAGTTTATTCTTGGGCAACGATGCTCCAGAGCTGTTTCTACAAATGCCTGCCTGCTTCATGCCTGGACTGAGAACTTTAGTCTTCTCCATTGACATGTGCCTTGACCCCATGGTGTCACTATTCAAGCTTACACTGGCTGTGCCATTTGTAGCCACAGCTGCATTATAGGAGTCAGTTTCTGAACCTTGTTCTTTGTCAGGCACTGCTCCCTGTTCCCTTTGTAAAGAGACTGAACTACGCGAGCGCGCTCTTCTGTGGGCAGGTTGGCTCTTTTTAGGTGATCTCCTCTCATCTATGTTGTGCCGTACATCCTGAGGCTTCAATTTAACCGCCTGTTGGGTTGTAGGGGTGCCCACCTTCTTCATGAGCGGCACCTTAAAGAGACAGTGTTTGCCAACTAAAGATGCTTCCTTTCCTCCGAAAGCCATAGTATCTATTTCATCATCAGAATCTTCTTGAAAAGACATCACTCTTTCTCTCAGCTTCGAAAAAGGTGATGGTGAGCGCCTCTGGGACGAAGCTGAAACGGTTGTGGCTTGTGACAGGCTTCCCGCATGTTGTCTGCCGAAAGCGACCCCTTCATCGTTCGATTGTATCGCCACGGTATCAGCATCTGATTCAGCAGCTAGATGAGTGTCCTTAAGCCCCGGAAAGAGCGGACCATCTTCATCACTTTCTGAAGGCGAGATGTGCATGTCCTGCAGTGACAAAACGCCAGGTGACCGCTGCCCACATGGAATTTCATTGGCCAATTCTGAAGACACGGCGGGCTGTCTCACTTCTGACTGTGAAAGGTGTTCATCATCGCATTCATCATGGGATGACTCAGCTTCTTGTTGCACTGAGTGCTCAACACTGCACTTTTCATTGGAAGAGTAACTTTCTTGTTTTGGCAAGTATTCAACACCATGCTCTTTGTCAGAAGACTTGGCTTCTTGTTGTGCTGAGTGTTCAATGTTGTGCTCTTCATTCGAAGACTCAGCTTCTTGTGCCGACTGTTCAACATAGCATTCTTCATTGGAAAACTTTGCTCCTTGTTGCATCGAGTGTTCAATATTGTGCTCTTCGTACTCTTGCAGCATTGGCCGTTCAACGCTGCATTCTTCATCAGAAGACTCGGAGGAACTGACAATTCTGCTCCTATGTGCCTTCTTTGCAGTTTTCGGTGTGACATCTCTAGCCTCAACACTGCATTCTTCGTTGGAAAACTCTGCTCCTTGTTGTGCCGAGTGTTCAACACTGCACTCTTCGTCAGAAGACACAGCTTCTTGCAGCATTGGCCGTTCAACGCTGCATTCTTCATCAGAAGACTCGGAGGAACTGACAATTCTGCTCCTATGTACCTTCTTTGCAGTTTTCGGTGTGACATCTCTAGCCTCAACACTGCATTCTTCGTTGGAAAAGTCTGCTCCTTGTTGTGCCGAGTGTTCAACACTGCGCTCTTCATCAGAAGACACAGATTCTTGCAGCACTGGGCGTTGAATGCTGCTTTCTTCATCAGAAGACTTGGAGGAAATGACAATTCTGCTTTTATGTACCTTCTTCGCAATTCTCGGTGTGACATCTCTAGCCTCAACACAGCATTCCTCATTGGAAAGCTCTGCTCCTTGTTGTGCGGAGTGTTCAACACTGCACTCTTCGTCAGAAGACACAGATTCTTGCAGCACTGAGCGTTGAATGCTGCTTTCTTCATCAGAAGACTTGGAGGAACTGACAATTCTGCTCCTATATACCTTCTTCGCATTTCTCGGTGTGACATCTCTAGCCTCAACACTGCATTCCTCATTGGAAAACTCTGCTCCTTGTTGTGCCGAGTGTTCAACACTGCGCTCTTCATTAGAAGACACAGATTCTTGCAGCACTGGGCATTGAATGCTGCATTCTTCATCAGAAGACTCGGAGGAACTGACAATTCTGCTCCTATATGCCGTCTTTGCACTTCTCGGTGTGACATCTCTAGCCTCAACACTGCATTCCTCATTGGAAAACTCTGCTCCTTGTTGTGCCGAGTGTTCAACACTGCGCTCTTCATTAGAAGACACAGATTCTTGCAGCACTGGGCATTGAATGCTGCATTCTTCATCAGAAGACTCGGAGGAACTGACAATTCTGCTCCTATATGCCGTCTTTGCACTTCTCGGTGAGACATCTCTAGCCTCAAGAACCGTAGCAGGATGGCACTGTATTTTCCCTAGCTTTGCAGGGGACATGGACTCCGAATCTGAATGTACTCGAGATGTTTTGGCATACCTTGATGCTGAAGCATTACAATTCCCTTTAAAGGCACTTTTCTTATATTCTGGCTCCAGAAAATTGCTCAGCATTTTTCTCTGCCTTTCCTGGACATTACAGGTTTCCCCACTACGAGTGGAAGCTGTGCCTGAAGGTCTCTCACCTGGAGACAAAACAGCTATTCTCTTTTTGACTGAACTGCCAGATGCGCTTTGGCTGCATGAGTGTTCACCAGAAGCCTCAGATTCTGAGCTCGAAGATGATATGTCCTGAGAAGACTCTGAATCCAAACTTGATTGAGTTTCAGCATCATCATCATCATCATGCAGTGATCGCCTGCCATTTTGTTCTGCAACCTCAACATCTGACAAACTTGAAAGAGCTTCAGTGATGTCATCACGCATTAGCTGTCCATCGTTTTTCTCTGCAGCCCCATCCTCTGATGAACTTGAAATAGTTTCGGTGGTATCCTCCAAGTGTCTGCCGTGCCCCTGTCTGCCCTTCATCGATGACTTTTGATTGTCGATTTTGGCATCGTGGTGCCTGGGCGTTTTCTCTTCAATGTCTCCGATGCTGACGTGTTCCGTGCTCTTCCCTGGACACTGGCCAACATTAAAAGTCATTGCAGCATCCAAGTGTTGCGCAGCTGATACCGAGGACAGTTCTTGCCGACTGCCAGACTCCTCTGACAAAGATTTAATGATCCTGTGCCTGCGAGACTTAGTCGCCTTCTGAGCTTGGTGACCTGGAAGCAAACCTGAATTCACTGTCGAATCAACTTCCGAACATGAAGAAGCTCCTAGCCCTTCACCATTATCAGACAAAACTGCCTTGCCAGTTCTGTGGTTTCGTAGTGAAGTTTCTTTCAGAGCTTTCGCGATTGGCTCAGCTTGTGAATTCAAAAATTCTCTAGGCTCCTCTCTGCCCATCGACAATGATATCTCATTGCCCATTTTGTAGTCATGGTGCTCACTTGAATCTTCTTCAAGGTCAATGACACTGCCTTGGTCTGTTCCCTTCACTACAGATTGGTCGCCAATAGGCATTGTTGTAGCATCTGAATCCTGCACAGCTGAAACCGAAGGCAGTTCCTGCGAATGTTTTTGAAGTGAGAACTTTTGAGAAAGTGGAGTTTCGTGCTGAACTTCGTCCTCCATACTGGCTGCAAAAGTAAAAGACTCTTCTGCAGCTTTTGATGTGGGCAGCTTGCCTGAGGAATGAATCTTCTTTGTGTGAGCCCTTCTTCGTCTCCTAAATTTTTTTCGCGGAGGTGACGCCGCAGGTGTGCTGTCTGCACAAATTGCAACAACCCCTTCTTCTTTCGATGTTGCTTCCTGAGCCATGCTTGTATGCTCATCACCTGCATTGCAAAGAAGAATGCATTTTCAACTGCTGGCTCCAACCCAACTGCAAGACATGCTTTTAGGGGAGTAACAGTCCAAATGTTATTATTCAAAGGATTATCATCATCATCATCATCAGCCTGGTTATGCCCACTGCAGGGCAAAGGCCTCTCCCATACTTCTCCAACTACCCCGGTCATGTACTAATTGTGGCCATGTTTTCCCTGCAAGCTTCTTAATCTCATCCGCCCACCTAACTTTCTGCCGCCCTCTGCTATGCTTTCCTTCCCTTGGAATCCATTCTGTAACTCTTAATGACCATCGGTCATCTTCCCTCCTCATTACGTGTCCTGCCCATGCCCATTTCTTTTTCTTGATTTCAACTAAGATATCCTTAACTCGCGTTGGTTCCCTCACCCAATCTGCTCTTTTCTTATCCCATAACGTTACACCTATCATTCTTCTTTCCATAGCTCGTTGCGTCGTCCTCAATTTAAGTAGAACCCTTTTCGTAAGCCTCCAAGTTTCTGCCCCGTACGTGAGTACTGGTAAGACACAGCTGTTATACACTTTTCTCTTGAGGGATAATGGCAACCTGCTGTTCATGATCTGCGAATGCCTGCCAAACGCACCCCAGCCCATTCTTATTCTTCTGATTATTTCACTCTCATGATCTGGATCAGCAGTCACTACCTGTCCTAAGTAGATGTATTCTCTTACCACTTCCAGTGCCTCACTACCTATTGTAAACTGCTGTTCCCTTCCGAGACTGTTAAACATTACTTTAGTTTTCTGCAGATTAATTTTTAGACCCACCCTTCGGCTTTGTCTCTCCAGGTCAGTGAGCATACATTGCAGTTTGTCCCCTGAGTTACTAAGCAAGGCAATATCATCAGCGAATCGCAAGTTACTAAGGTATTCTCCATTAACTTCCATTAACATTAAGGTATTCCCCAATCCTTCCCAATCCAGGTCTCTGAATACCTCCTGTAAACATGCTGTGAATAGCATCGGAGAGATCGTATCTCCCTGCCTGACGCCTTTCTTTATTGGAATTTTGTTGTTTTCTTTATGGAGGACTACGGTGGCTGTGGAGCCGCTATAGATATCTTTCAGTATTTTTACATACGGCTCGTCTACACCCTGATTCCGCAATGCCTCCATGACTGCTGAGGTTTCGACTGAATCAAACGCTTTCTCGTAATCAACGAAAGCTATATATAAAGGTTGGTTATATTTCGCACATTTTTCTATCACCTGATTGATAGTGTGAATATGGTCTATTGTTGAGTAGCCTTTACGGAATCCTGCCTGGTCCTTTGGCTGACGGAAGTCTAAGGTGTTCCTGATTCTATTTGCAATTACCTTAGTAAATACTTTGTAGGCAACGGACAGTAAACTGATCGGTCTATAAGTTTTCAAGTCTTTGGCGTCCCCTTTCTTATGGGTTAGGATTATGTTAGCGTTTTTCCAAGATTCCGGTACGCTCGAAGTCATGAGGCATTGCGTATACAGGGTGGCCAGTTTCTCTAGAACAATCTGCCCACCATCCTTCAACAAATCTGCTGTTACCTGATCCTCCCCAGCTGCCTTCCCCTTTTGCATAGCTCCCAAGGCTTTCTTTACTTCTTCCGGTGTTACCTGTGGGATTTCGAATTCCTCTAGACTATTCTCTCTTCCATTATCGTTGTGGTTGCCACTGGTACTGTATAAATCTCTATAGAACTCCTCAGCCACTTGAACTATCTCATCCATATTAGTAATGATATTGCCGGCTTTGTCTCGTAAGGCATACATCTGATTCTTGCCAATTCCTAGTTTCTTCTTCACTGCTTTTAGGCTTCCTCCGTTCCTGAGAGCATGTTCAATTCTATCCATATTACACTTCCTTATGTCAGCTGTCTTACGCTTGTTGATTAACTTCAAAAGTTCTGCCAGTTCTATTCCAGCTGTAGGGTTAGAGGCTTTCATACATTGGTGTTTCTTGATCAGATCTTTCGTCTCCTGTGATAGCTTACTGGTATCCTGTCTAACGGAGTTACCACCGACTTCTATTGCACACTCCTTGATGATGCCCACAAGATTGTCGTTAATTGCTTCAACACTAAGGTCCTCTTCCCGAGTTAAAGCCGAATACCTGTTCTGTAGCTTGATCTGGAAGTCCTCTATTTTCCCTCTTACCGCTAACTCACTGATCGACTTCTTATGTACCAGTTGCTTCCGTTCCCTCCTCAGGTCTAGGCTAATTCGAGTTCTTACCATCCTATGGTCACTGCAGCGCACCTTGCTGAGCACGTCCACATCTTGTATGATGCCAGGGTTAGCGCAGAGTATGAAGTCTATTTCATTTCTAGTCTCGCCGTTCGGGCTCCTCCACGTCCACTTTTGGCTATCTCGCTTGCGGAAGAAGGTATTCATTATCCGCATATTATTCTGTTCCGCAAACTCTACTAATAACTCTCCCCTGCTATTCCTAGTGCCTATGCCATATTCCCCCACTGCCTTGTCTCCAGCCTGCTTCTTGCCTACCTTGGCATTGAAGTCGCCCATCAGTATACCGTATTTTGTTTTGACTTTACCCATCACAGATTCCACGTCTTCATAGAAGCTTTCGACTTCCTGGTCATCATGACTGGATGTAGGGGCGTAGACCTGTACAACCTTCATTTTGTACCTCTTATTAAGTTTCACAACAAGACCTGCCACCCTCTCGTTAATGCTATAGAGTTCCTGTATGTTACCAGCTATGTTCTTATTAATCAGGAATCCGACTCCTAGTTCCCGTCTCTCCGCTAAGCCCCGGTAGCACAGGACGTGCCCGCTTTTTAGCACTGTATATGCTTCTTTTGGCCTCCTAACTTCACTGAGCCCTATTATATCCCATTTACTGCCCTCTAATTCCTCCAATAGCACTGCTAGACTCGCCTCACTAGATAACATTCTAGCGTTAAACGTTAGAACGTTATCTAGTGAGGTGAGTCCACACTGCAGGCCAAAGTGTAGTCCAGGAAGAAATGGATTAATGAACCGTATTATATTATTATTATTTAGTATTATCATTATTTGTGTTCTTTATTGGCACATGGGCCAGATCTGGCCAAAGAGCACCGGTATAATGTTTATAACTGCTTTAATGTTTATAAGACATAAAACAAGAGCGATGTTCAGTGGCCTATGTTGCTGTAAATGGGACTAAAATCTGGTAACTGTATAGATGCCTAAAACGTATATATATCAGAATCAGAACCAGTTTTATTTTCCTCAAGGAAAGGAAGAATGGACCCCAGACAAAAAGCTGCTCATTGAGCAGCTTGACGAGGCCTGAGGCCCTTGTCAAGCTGAGATCCGAAATTCTAATTGATATCAATTGAGCAGGCATTCTTAGCTGAACTGGCGATCTTGAAGGTTAGGCTTCTGAGAACTGCTGGCTGTTGTCATATGTGTGTCATTAGGATGGCACATCTCTGGGAAAAGTAACAAAACGCCATCCTCTGTCAAGCACCACCACATCAGCATTTTCATTTATTTCTGTTATCAACATCATATTAGCCGTTTAATTCTTTTATATAAAAAAAAGAAAGCATACAAAATTTTTCACTGATCTTTTCATACCAGCAAATCATTGTGCATTACATTCGTATTTGCTGAAACATTATTGACATGCATGATGACTGCAATATGGAAGAGGGAAAAAATAAGATAGCAAAAGTAACTTGTGCTTAGCAAGGATGTTATAGAATTGAATGCCATACATGCAATAAAGTGGCAATTTTGTAAAAAAAATACAAATTGAGGCAGAACTACAAACAAGATGAAATGAACAAGGTATTCATTGAGCACAGTAATGAAAAACACTGCCAAAGGCAGCATGCTATCAGATCAAGAGCTCTTTCCTAAAGAGACATTAATTGTTAGCAATTACATCAATGGGCAACAACAAACCAGGTGAAAGAAATAAAGAACCAGATGGAGGTCTGCTACACAAAGAAAAAAAAATTATGGTATGATTAATTAGGGTGTTTCAATGTTCAAAATGAAATGGGGGTAATCAAAGATGTTATAGTGGTGACCTTAAGGTTAATTATGACTGCCTCAAACTCTTTAATGTGTACCCAAAGCTGAAGCAACAGCAGCGTGCATAATATTTACTTTTTGTGTCAGCTTGAAAGGACATTAAAGAGACAAATTATTTGGCATGTAGTACATTAGTCAACCACCCTTCAACGATGTCAAAAAGAAAAAACACATTGCACTCTCATAAAAGGAAGATGCCTAAGAGGCCAGAATAGATAAAAACAAGACACATTGCAATGTCACCTTGAAGATGTTGCACCAGACCAATGTGTCATCATGGATATTGACTACGTCTGCAAAGGCCTAGTTACTATTGGTAAAGATGGACTACACTGTGTTCTAAAAAAGCAAAAGAGTGAACTTAACAAGTTTCAAGAACTTGTTCCATCTCCCAGGGATATCATCTTTCCTTAGACCCCAGGGCCTTCATGAAGGCTGACCACACTTATTCGTCTGCTTCTATATGAATGCTCCAACATTCTAACAAGACGTGTGTAGTAGAACCAGTGCCATCTGGGGTCTCTACAATCAAGCCCCAGCTGAGAATTCTAACATTCCCAAAGTTCCAGTCCCGCCATCAACGTCTCTAGCATGGACCTGCGTGCTCATCACCTCATGAGCCATTCTTTCCTCCTTCGCTAAGCACTTCTCCGCCCGCATTCAACACAGGACAAGCGCTGTCCTGTGGCTTCCTTTGAAACGTAGAGCACTGCTTCTGCCTTCTCACTCCTATTAACCTGTCGAGTGCCTTACAAGCTCAAGTTTCAGCAATATGGTCATGGTGTGTCCCACAACCCCAGTGCCAGGCAGATCTGAACGCAGATCAGCATGTGCAGCCGACCAAATCTTAAGCTGGGCCACACAAGTGCAAAGTTATCCGTCCTCCAGAACCTTACGATGGACAGAACTTGCAAAAGGTTGTATGTTCAGCACACGCTTTGTAAGTAAGAGCTTAACATCCACCGTCCCACAAATTCTCTCCATCCTAATGTGCTGGAGGATCTGAAAACTTGGCACTTCTGGGGCCCAGCTTAGGATTTCGCCGGCTGAAGAACTTATGCATGGACATAAGAGGGCCTGAAACACATTTTCTTGAAACTTGACCAACAAACTGGACTAAAAGCGATATCTTACAAGGAATATATTCCCGATAAATTTTTCATGACCCAATATGAACAGACGTATAAAGAGTGGAGTGTTTACTTTCCCCATTCCCATGGTTCTCAGCCGAGGCAGCACTGCCTATCGCTCCTTCATTCTATTTTTCTGAAACTGTAAAATGGGACTAAGAAACACAGACAAGGACAATAACAACGTCCTTGTCTGCCTAATAACAACGTCCTTGTCTGCCTCCCTTTGTCCCTACTTGTTGATGGGCTAGTTCGTTCACACATATTGCGAGCGACATTCTCTCTTTCCTGCCCTTGTTCTTTTCCCCTTTGGTTCCCATCCTAACACACCCCTTTGTCCCGGTTTTCAGTTCAGCTGTTCAAACTCGTCTCAGCCATAAATTAACTAGCTAAGTTGAGCGCTATTATTTCTTCTTTCTGCAGTGTGCTTATAACTCTTCTCAGTTCCCCTCTGACAAAGTGTGCCCGAGGGCGACAGGACGAAAGGGAGACATCGACAAACACCACTTTCTTGTTTTTTAAAAAACCTGGAAGTGCGTGCAGGCATGTGCCCATTGGCCTGTAGCTGTGAGCCTTTGCACCACATGCAACATCATTGCTGATGTTGCATAGCATAAAAGGAAAATGGGTGTTTCGAATGCAGCAGGGGAGAGCAAGGAGTCTACCTATCATGCAAGGCTGTAGCATCGCTGCTGCATGCAGTAGAGTAATATTTGGCTTGTATGAGCACAGTAGCATTGTCTACGGATGGGGAATGTTTAACGGATGGGAATGTCTACGGATGGGGAGTGTTTAAATGTGTTCCAGTACCCCTTTAAGGCTTCAGCCTGAGCTGTACTCCCTGTTTGTACCAGTTAAGTACTATGCACACTGATTCAGGCCACAGCTTTTCTTGCCTGAGACGAGCCATGCTTGTCAACTCAGTTCATGCGAAGCATTTGAGTTTCCGGACTGGAACACATGCTCTTTGATGCTTTCAATTCCTTTCATCATCATCTGTTCAGATAATTACTTTTGAGCAGGATCGATAGAATGGAAATAAATTACACTCGAACTTTATACAACTAAATGCTGGGGGAAGGTTTCTTTTTCTTATCAGATCTCTTTTGTTGAAGTGTGGGGTGACTAAATAAAGTAAGCTGCACATGTATTTTTCAAATACGAATGTAATGCACAATGATTTGCTGGTATGAAAAGATCAGTGAAAAATTGTGTATGCTTTCTTTTTTTATATAAAAGAATTAAACGGCTAATATGATGTTGATAACAGAAATCAATGAAAATGCTGATCTGGTGGTGCTTGACAGAGGATGGCATTTTGTTACTTTTCCCAGAGTTGTGCCATCCTAATGACACACATATGACAACAGCCAGCAGTTCTCAGAAGCCTAACCTTCAAGATCGCCAGTTCAGCTAAGAATGCCTGCTCAATTGATATCAATTAGAATTTCGGAACTGTGCTGCCCATTTTGTCACAATTTTCTCTGAGATTATGTCACCTCTCGGTGCAAAAAAAAAAAAAAGAAAGAAAGAGCACTGTTAGGTTTACAGAAGCATAACCTCTCAGTGTAGATTGATTTAGTGACTGCTTAGGAAGCTTTTGATAACAGAAATATCCCCCTGACCTAAGCCTCATAAGCAGTACATAAACAAGAGACATCGACAGATCCAAAATGAAAATGAACCTCACCTTTCACCGGTGTAGCCACGACGTCCACTGCTTTGCTGTCGTTGACCTCTTCAACACACTCATGTTGCTTGTGGTCGAGCGTCTTCACAGACGCTTCTGCATTCTTCAACGCTCCCCTAGCATCAGTATCAGCAACACTGCTACGGAGAAGCCTGTCCAAGAAAGCCTTTGTGTTCAGCGGGGAGTTGCTGGCATCGCTGACAGCCTCAGAATTGGGCTCGGCGTCACTAGCACGAGGTGTGGCAATGGTCGACTGCAGACGGCTCAGTGTTGAATCAATGATTGCTTGCAGCTGCTCATCCTCGATCTGGAATAGCGGGTGCCACAGTGTAAATAGAGGAGCTGCAGAAAAATAAAGCACTGCTTCCGGCCACAGCCTCCCCCTTAGTACTGTCGACTCGTCGCAATTCTAAATTTTGTATACTTCAATAGATCTCAAAGCTATGGCTAGGCTGCTATGTTTGCCATGAACCTCAAAGGCGATCAACTGAAATTAAACATCTTGTGTCAGTTGACGTTCTCATCTGAAGTAGCAAGCCCTGCACATAGCAGTGCTGACATGAGTTTCCATCAAACCCGTTCTCTCCCTGCAGGCCTCACCACGTAAGTACTGTAAAACTAAACTTGAACACTTAGAGGTTTGAAAGGCGGACTTTCAGCTTTATGTGTTCACATTCCAAAAGAGTGCATCTTCCCTGCACCCTGTACAAAAACTGAAATCATCAACTGGCTGCAAAAATGCGCCGTTCCTAATTTCCTCCTTCAGTGTAGTAGCCTGAACCGCGACCACATATTTGGATGACAAGATGGATGAGGAAATCACGGTAGCGTCGGTCACTTGCTTTCTCGCCAAATCAAACAGAGCACACTAACCTCGGGCGTCTTCGTCTCCTCCTCTCGTGCCTGTGTCTCTTCGTCCGCGATGACAAACATGTCGACGTCCGCCGCGGCGTCGCACGTCGTCCTGACGCCAGCGGAACCACCGCCGGACTCGCTCAGTGACCGGCAGGCTTCCAACAGCTCCGCCGGGTCCGACGCGCTCTTGCAGAGGCGCGCGATCACTTTTCGGCGCGATCTCGGCACCTCGGACCGAGGCAGAAGCGCGGCCAAGACAGGCTGCGAGGCGAACCATTCTTCGAAATCGAACTCCGCGGGTTCGATGGAGAGGGCGACGGGCTTGACAGTCTCCCAGCCACGCTGGGGCAACCGTCTCGCAAGACACGCGGCGCACACAACGAACTTGAAGTACAGCTCGGCGCTCGCGCACGTGCGCGGGCAGTAGGCCGCGAACCAGCGGAACACGTCCAACAGCCGCGGCTGCAGCTCCAGACGGACGGGTGCGCTCGAGCAGCAGATGGCCCACGTCTGCACGAGAACGTCCCATACCCTGTGCTTGCTCTTGGACAGGACGAAGCAGATCTTGCCGATCGCCGCGGGCTCGTCGCGAACGAGCGACAGGTCCAACAAGTACGAGAGAAGCGCGCACTGGTGGTCCCAGTAGTCGAAACGGCTCGAGCTGTTCCGATCGCTGCCATCGTCGCAGTCGGCGACCAACAAATCGCGCGAACGCAAGTAGAGGTGAGCCGAAACCTGGCACAAGACGGTGCTCAGGTCCCGAGACAACTGTTCTCTCCGGTCGTCGTCGGTCGATAGAAGCGCGGCCTTGAAAGTTTTGGCAACGTTGCGGAGGACGAATTGCAAGGCGTCGGCGAGATCGTCGCTGCACGAGGCGCTCGACAGTTGACGGCGAGCGCAGTCGCGCCACCTGATCAGTCGCTTCGCGGCTTTTTTCTGGCCCTCCGACATGACGACGACGCCCCGAAGGCTGCGGGAATTCGGACACTGTGTGCCGCGGATGGCGTCACGGAACTTGAGAGAAAAAAAACTTGACTTCAGCTGAATGCCCTTGCCATAGTCCCAGCTTTCGTATGTGCTTTCGAACGTGCTGCGGCGTGATCGCTTACGGCGACATACTTTTCGTTTTGATTTTTTCGTTTTGATGCCGATGGCGATGGTGAATTCTGTGAGCGTCGAGTGTCTTCCGACAGCACCGGCTCCCGTCTTTGGTCAATGGATATGGCACGGTCACGTGGGCATGGTGCACTAGATTGCGCAGTTAACGTGAAGCGAAATTTATTAGCCCAAATAAGTACGGCGGGGTAAAGCGTTTTATTTTGAAATTACGCGATAGTTATCGGCGATTTGCACTGACGACAGTATCTGGGTTCTATCGAAATAAGCTAAGAATCTGCCAAACTTCACACTTATGCGAGATGGATGTTCATTTTTCAAAGGATTCGACACAGCGCAAAATAAGGACAGAACAGAAACAGTGCTATCGACCTTTTGTACTTTGAGCTCTTTCAAGCGGCGGCGTTAGCTTGGCACGCGCGAGAAGTTTGTCTTCCCAACTGGAAACAACTAATCGAGCCAGCAAGCGAGTAGCTTTAGGGTAGGGCTTTATTCTATGGTAGGGCTACCTACTTGGTTAATATACAGCGATGACGATTGCATGTGTTGGTGCAGATTACTATGAAAACATGCAAATTTGACACTGTGTGGCATGCGCCAGTATGGGCACGTTGCAAGTGCTAGGCGGCGCCCTGTCTTTCCGACCCCTAGCGCCATCTGACGAATAGTTGCGCGAATGTGGTAGGATTACTCACGGCGTCAGCAGCCCGCGCTGCGTGTTTGGCGCCCTGTCAAACGGTAGTGATGGCGCGAAACAGCGTGCCGATATTAATTTTAACCGGGTTTCGGGAATTACAAGATCTTCATAGCGTTTTTAGGAAAAAGAATTTAGAGAAAGGAAGTCGTCTATTTGAAGTGGGGCACGTCTACGGCGTGAGCGAAGTGCTGAACTCGCACTGATCGGAAGTGACTGCTAGGTTTATTCCGCAAACGAAAAATAATGCACCAGCGAGATGCGTGAAGCTCAGCTTAAGTTACTTCGTTATCTATGGTGTGGACGCATGAAATTACAGGCGACATTGATTCTTGAAGATCGGCGACAGCAGACAAATCCTAGCGGGGAGCTGCGATTGCCGTGCTGGCATCGCAGGGAAGTGCAAGGACGCCGCGGTAGTTTCCCTGTACCTACAGGACGGCAAATACGAATCCAAAACATCTCATCCAAGAACGTGGGGCGTACGAACGACTCGTAAGACCTACCAGAGTTATTCTAACGTTGCCCTCCCCAAACACAAAAAAAGGGGATGAACTTACCCGTTGTTAGACTACGCTGGAAAAATATTTTCGCCCAAGTTACTGCAAGTGCGATACTATTATGTTGCGATTTTTCAGTGCGTGCAAAGGAGGTTCCAATAAACCACGTTGTCAAAAATTTTGGTGATCTCATCTGCCCCTTCGTTGATATGCTGGGCGCAAAAGGGTGTATGCCAGCTCAGCCGGCTGCAACCCCTCCTTAAATCTCTCAGCAAGCCCTAGCGCTGTTTGAATGGGAGAGGATTGGGAAAGAGTTCCACAGCTTTACTGCGGTATAGTGTGGGAACAAACTACTTTGTTTGCTGCATATCCTGGTACGCACTGCAGGCAGTGACGTAGCAAAGGGGGAACGTCTAGAGACACGCGGAAATTGTTGATATCCTCGCCTTCCTCGAATAAACCCGGGGGATGGGGAGGGGACAGAAGACCTATGGGCCCCGGATGCCAGACGACCTAGCTACGCCACTGACTGCAGGTGTCCCGTTGCTGCCATCATTGCTGTAAAAGGAAAGAATTCAGCGTTATAACGCACTTGGCATAACGCCGGAACATAAAGCAGCTTATGCCGTCGGACGAGCGCTATCCAGTGTTGACGCCGTTCTGGTTCATATGGTCGGCTTGGAAACCTGTAAAACTTTGTTCCTCGTGAGTTGGTGTACGTGCTCTTGCAGCCCACTACTCAACAGCTCGGGTTGCACTTCGGCATTGCTCAGCAAAGGCAACAGCTACGCGCGAAACAGTGCACATACAGGCTTTCCGAACGCAAGCGAGCCGGTCGTATCCTGCCGGTTCCGCGCTCGCCGCCGCGAGGGGCGCCCTAGTAGGCGCGGGAACTACGTGCGCAACCTGCCTATACACACGTTTAGAAAATTGCGAGCCCGGCAGAATGACACTAAAATTACCGGCTATAGTTAGTAACAGGTTAAGCAGGTAGCTGCAAACACTTTTCAGCAGAAACCTCGGTATGCATGTGCAAATAAGTCATTGCTCATGCACTGTACTACCTGCCACCATTTAGCACTGATGGGCATGAGTGCATGTTTATGCAACCTGCTGAGGCCTTCAAACATCTATCCTGGCAGCATGCATCTCTTCCCCAGCTCTACTCACTGCTGCAACAATTATCTGCACTAACTATGCACATTTGCGCAATAAGTTTACTTGGCACCTATGTCGTTTAGCTATGTTTTAGGAAGAGTTGCACCTAAGAAATAACAAACGCAGGAAAGAACAAGGTACACGAAAAGAGCGCAATTATCAACTGGGTATATTTGTGTCGAATCTGCATATATATAGCAGTGTTCACACATAACAAAAAAGGAAGGCGGAATGGGGAGAGGGCAAATCAAGCCTGCCTCATGTCAACGCAAGCCGCGCAGGAAATTGTGTTCAGCGTGATATAAGGCAACAGAAGTATCACTTACGCTCTTTTCGTCTACCTCGTTTTTCCTGTGTTTGTTCTTTCTTAGGTGCAACTATTCCTAAAACATCGCCATGCACCAACTCGCCCAGCAAAAAGTTCTTTTAAACTGTCATTTAGCTGCTACTGGTTTTGCTGTCTGTATATACGTGAACATAGCATCGTTGCCGATACCTTGCTGTTGATGCACGGAGGTCTTTTCATCACTTTTGTGAAAGGCAAAAAAACTTTCTTTTTAATTGTATAGCAAAGCTCGAGGAGCAGGTTCAGTCAAAAGCACCTACAGTGACAAGCACTTGTTGCTGACAGCAGAGATACCATCCCGTAGCCATATAATCAAGAGTTCAACGGCTGGTCAGGTAAAAGCATTATTCGTAAAACAAATCACTGCCATCCAATATCAAAAACCACAAAGTTTGATGTCACAATTTTCGTTTTTTGACATTGGTCAGCGGCCTGTTGTATGACTCACCCCATGGCCAGTACATTTGAAGAAAGAGCGACCTTCAATTATTTCTGCTTTACTGCAGATGTTGCTTAGTAGAGAGACATCTGGGAAAGGTGAACCTGCGAGCCCTCAAGACTTAAGCTGACGACAGCCCTCGTACTCCAGCCCAGCTCAGAGTTCATCTTAATGTTGACTTCCTCGAAACTTGGCAGGGCATGGCGATGCCGCTATACATTCAAAAAAAGGTGCCGGCAACCAAGCAGTGACACTTCTTTTATTTATTTTTCAATGGCGCACATTGCGTAAAACAAAAATGTTGGCCCCTGAGAGAGATATCACTGCTGTGTGCACCATGATGTTCTCTTGTGTAGGTAGCCACAGTATACCCTTGCTTCAAATCTTCATCTTCTTGACTAGTCGCCAACTAGCCGATTCACACATACACAGTGCAACCTCCCCCATCTTCTTGCACAGCAATGAAAGTGTATGTTGTTGACAGGTGCATGGATCGAGACAAGCTTGCGTAAATACAGTATATATATTTATTTATTTATTTATACACCAATTGACAGTGAATCATCTGCAGACAACAGTAAAAAGGAGAACATTCAGAATTGATCACTTGTGAATGGCCTGCATAACGAAGATGTGTGTGTATCGTATATATAAAAAGAGCATACACCGGTTGCATAAACAAACAGCACAGTAAAAAAAATATTGAAGTTTCACAAAGGCACAAGAAAGGTGCCGTCTTTTGAGTACCTGGGGCTGAAGTACTGGATGGCACTAATGATGCTGGAGCACATTGAGTGTGTTGCATATTCGAAGACTGAGGAGTGCAGGACAGACATCATAGCTCCAGCAGGGCCACATTGGCAGGGCCCCGTCAAGAGAATGGTCACAGTGATAGTAGGGGCAATGCGGGAACCTTCCACGTTATGAGACTCGTGAAAGTAAAGCTGTGTTGGCCTAATGGTGGCCCTGTGATGACCAGCTTACTCAAGTCAGTGCATCTGCGCACCAATTAGCATCAATTTCCAGGAATTTTTTTTACAGTTGCATTCAATGATGTCGATGACAATCACTAAAAACATAATCATGTTGAGCAAAAAAAGGGGGAGAGAAGAGAGATCAAATTTATTTGTAAATTGCACTTTGTCTGGGATAAAATGTTTTAATTAAATTCTTGGATATTAAGTGCGAAATCAACGACCTAATAACGAGTGGAAAACTCTGGATTACATTTCACACCATCTGGGATTTTACATGGGCGTTTTTGTATTTGGCTCCCATTGAAATGTGGCTACCACGGCCAGTGTTGACCTTGCAACCTGAAGCACTCTACTTAGAAGAGAGACCATTATAGCTACTGCAGTAAAGTGAATATCACACTGTTCTGACGATCAAAAAGCCGGGCTAGTTAATTCCTTGTTGATACTAATAATTTTTCTAGCGGGGGAAGACATAGACAAGAATGTGCTCTCCTCCTGTTCGCATGTTCTTTTGCGAGTATACTGTTGGGTCTGTTGTAACTGCAAAGAAAGAGACATTGAAGGGCACAGGTGATAATGATCCAGTGAAAAAATAACATACGTTTCATAAACCTGAAAATAATAATAACAAAAATCATATGTGACATGGCTACAATTGTATAAGGCAGTAAAAGGATACTTGCTTGAATACTTGCACAATTCAAGGAAACAGAAAAAGAAACACTTATTCATGTCAATACTGCACGATACACAAAATTGAACAATCACAGAGTGTTAGCAATGCTCTTGTCTAGACAAGCTCAGGGTGTTGGCTCCCGTAGTTATAGTGACACAACATTTTTGACCCTAATTCATGGTATTATTTCCTTCTACGAACCAGTCTCAGTTTCTATAATCACGCAACGGATACATCATGATGTCACGACAGGCTGGCTCACTTTGGTCCTGCGATTGCTGCAGCTGCGAAGCACAAGCACACTCACAACAGGCGCAGTTCTCTTGTTTGCTTTTTTTAAGAGCAACGTCATCATAACTATATATTTATTGCTGCACAATGTCCTGAAATTCAGCTATGTCACGACGATGACGTCAGGTCTGGCGTTTCTGGCCATCGTGTCCCTAACACGGGACCAGTTTCTATCCGGATGGAGCGTTTCTTGGCCTACTAACAGGATGCCAGCACTGCTGGGAGTATTGGCCAATGTCACTGCCATCGCATTCTCAATAAAAACTCTCAAGAAAATACTCAAAAACAGAAACCAGTGCCATGAGGGAGAGGATGACAGCTGTCTGAATTTGGCCGATGTAATTAGGCCTAACATAACCTTTATGCTTGACAAACATCTTTTTACGAGAGAGAAATGTGCGGTAGAGCTACCAGAACTCTGAAACTGGGTGTTGGTGCTCCTCTTAATAGGAAAACGGAATACTGACAAATACTGACACACATACTTTGTTTACCCTTTTTTCCAGGGACACTTGTTCAACAGCTAACAACTGTTAAAAGTTATCACAAAGTGCAAGACAACCCTGCACGTATCAGAACTTTGTCGAGCGCTGTCAGTCATGAATTCCATTGCGAGAGAACCCTGTACAACCAGATTACATGTGCGATGCAAGTAGTGGTACGCAAACACCAGTGATTACGTGGGTACGTATGATTAGTCATGCATAAGTAGCCGACATGCATGACCCAAAAATTTTAAATTTAATTCTAGCATTTTACATGCCAAAACCACAATATGATTATGAGGCACGCCATAGTAGGGGATACCGGATTAATTTTGACCACTTGGGGTTCTTTAACGTGCACCCAAACAAAGCACGGTGCACGGGCGTTATTGCATTTTGCCCCCATCGAAGTGTTGCCGCCGTGGCAGGGATTTGATCCCACCTCTTCGGGCTTAGCAGAGCAACACGCTTGACCCATAAATTGGATTCTCGACGACTATGCTCACTGCTATCGTTGTGCTGTGAGTGTTACTTGTTTGTCTGGGCACAAGTACACCCAATAAAGAGTTCAATCTTTAACTAATGCTGTAGCAGTCCTATTCTTCACCATCATGGCAACATGATAATGCAGTGTGGTATAAAGTTGAAGCATTGTTAGATATTCAAACAGGAGGCTGCACTATAATGTCAAAACAAAGTGGCATTTTTCAGGATTTCTACAGATCCCTCATGTTGACAAGTGAAGTGGAGTAGATGGAAGCATGCTGCCTCCAACATTCACCTAGACGCCGATCAACCCCTACCTACCTTGTAGGCAGTCTAAAAGAGAAAGACAGTTCAGGGCCCATATTCATCCATTGCTCACACTCGAAAATGAAGTGACGTTTTGGGTTCCACACTGCACAGATTGCGAAACCCTGTCTTGTTGTGTTGGTGGTAAGTGGCCTTTCTTATTTCAAACAGCTGTAATGGCTGCTTCAAACATTGCATAATTAAGCACTAAGGCAGTTTAGACTGATGATACAATTGTTCAACACTTTGTTCCTATTGATATTGCAGTAACCGTTGATTATCTGAAGAGAAAGTAAAGGCCAAAATTTCATTTTTAGATTACAAGTTGAAATTGTGGTGCCTGTGTGTCAGTGTTACGTCCCAGACTTTTTGAGAGTAGTATTTTACATTTCTGCAGTTACAGTGCAATAAAAGCTCTGAAAACTTGCTAGTCAATCTTTATCGATAAAAGATTAAGTACACCTCTGTAGACAGTGTCAAAACCCGTGAAATGATGGCAAGCTAATGCAAGAACTTGAAAGCAATGTCACCACCGATCTTTCATTTTTGCACGCTTACTCGCTTGTCAGGTCTCCTTTCATGTAAGAGTGCCTTTTCTGGCACTGAGTGTAGAAGAGCAACTTACAAAGACAGGGCTCAACTTGCATTTCTCTTTAGACCCTGTTTAACTGATAAGTCAATTGCACTTCATAAATTATGAGTAAGTCTAGACAACTAAGAACAATATGTCATTGGTCCCACTCCCATAATGTGCGACTTCTCTCTCTTTCTTTAGCTTTGTTAAAGCTTGCAAAACAGCCGGTGTAACTGGGTTCACGTTCGCTCCTCTTAAATATTTCTTTGGGATATACTCCTTGAAAGGTATCGCACAACTTTTAGCGCGTTGCTCAGGTTTCTATAAAAGCTATTTCAGGACCTCTTTCAGCAAGAGCTTTGAGCAGAGGTGTGTTTGTGAATACGGTGATTTACGTAAGGCGGCCCTGCTCGACTTGGTCGATCAAGTGCGACTAAGAGGAGGCCGCTTTCAGCTTTGCCGCTTGAGGTACACCAGCCGGGTCAAAGTGGAGGTGATGAAAGGAACCTGCTTCTTGCGGTGCATGTGGAGGTCATTTGGAGTGTAGGACTCGCAGTGGATGGCGACCTGGCGGCAAACCACCGTCAGCATCGAGAGCAAGTCTGCGTATTGTGCCCGTTGTCGAAGCACGGAGCAGAGGGCCTGGATGAACCAGGAGCCTTGCATCGTGTTACGCCACGAGTAGAAACCTGCGGCACCAGCACAGACACAAGCCAGTCAGTGGACGTTTACTCGTTTTGCGTTAAGGAGGGAGGGGGGGGAGTTCAGAACCGATTTTATTTTATGTTAACCCTTTTGTTATCGTGCCCACTCAAGTCGATCACTGGTCATCGAGAATTTCAATAGAATATTTCAGAACATTGAAATCGTTTATGGGTGTGGTAATATTCAAAACTTTCGAATGATAAATCAAATATTGTTTTATTCAATCCGGTTTTTGAATCAAACAACCACCGTTTGCAATGGCGAATATTTTTCAAATAATTGAGTAATACGTAGTACTTAAAGTCGCCAACTATGCATTGCAATCGAATTGGAGCAATGGTATGATAAATTTCATCCAAGGAACGAGTCACCATTCTTTTAGCCGCCAACATGACAGGAACAGAGCGCTTGCCGCTTGTCGTCATTGGAAAGGCACAAAAGCCACGGTGCTTTAAGAACATGCCTGCTCTTCCGGTGGAATACCGAGCGAATAAAAAGGCCTGGATAACGACGGAAATTTTTCGTGGCTGGATGCAGAAGTTAGACCGACAGTTTTCCGCAAAGAACCGCAAAGTGTTAATGGTGCTGGAAAATTGTAGTGCGCACAACAGTGTCACCGGACTGGACAACATAGAAGTTGTTTTCTTGCCGCCGAACACAACATCGGCCCTCCAACCGATGGACCAAGGCATAATTCAGTATGTCAAGACCAAATACCGCAGGCGCGTGCTGGAACGGATGCTCCTGTGCCATGAAGTCGGCAAGCAGTACGACGTGAATCTTTTGAGCGCGGTCAACATTCTTGCCTACGTTTGGCACAACACGCCCGCGCACGTCGTCGCCAACTGTTTTAGACACAGTGGCTTCGTTGTGCGTGAGCCTGGCGATGATGCAGTGGCCGAAGTGTCGTTAGATGACAATGGAGATGACTGCGAGGATTTTGGAGGAGTTCTGCCGGATGCAGTGACACTCGCTGATTACGTCGGCATTGATGACGGCGTTGTTACAGCCGGCTCGCTTACCGAAGAAGAAATTGTCAGGGACGTGCTGCACGGCGAAGATTCTGAGGAGGAAGAGGAGCTGCGAGAGGAGCAGCCTTGACCCCCTCGCACTGTGAAGAAAGCCGCGGAGGCCCTCGCTGTGTTGGAAGAATTTTGCTGGGACACTCCAGACAGCATGCGAGCTTCTAAGCACCTGGAAGGACTTCGTAAAATAGTATCCGCGCGGGTTTCTGCTCGAAAGCAGACGAGCATCCTCAATTACTTTGCGCAGTAAAGGTTTGTTGATGAAAGTCGTGCATTTATTGTTTTTGTTGTCTGCTCGATAATTCGGACATTCGGTTAATTCGGACATAAATTACGGTCCCTAGAAGTCCGAATTAACAAGCTTTTAGTGTATATCAATTTCCTATAGTAGTATTTCCATTTAAAATGAGCACGAAAACATCGGGTTTGCAAAATTTTGCTGTTTTTTAAAGTTTTTTTCTTGCAACCTATGTATAACAATAACTAGTTTTTACAAGTTATAATGTTGCACTGCATGCTAAGGTGTTTTTATGGTTACAAGACTTTTGTTCTTAGTTGCCTGAAAAATTGTAATTTTCCCACAGTAACGAAACAGTCAGTAATCATGAGACGAAAAAATGACACAAGAACGCTTCCTTTATGCTTCCATAAATGCACAAAAGTGAAATGTTGAGAACATGTCATTCTACAGACTTTTTCTGCATGGAACCTCGCGGAGGGTGTGGAATGCTTACGAAAAGGAGTGATAGTGTCATTGAGTATTGTATGCGTAGCTAAATGTATGCTAAAGGTGGTGAAATTCTTACTTTTTTTTTTTTCCTCAGCCCAAAATTTTCTCTTTTCATGTGTCACAACACCTTCGGAAATGCACATACTTTGGGTGTGAATGAATATCCATATTGCCACATGTACGTGTTTGTCTTTATCGGGCGACACGTTTCACCGCCTAACAAATGTTATCGCACAGCAAAGGCCACGCCTGCATGTATCGGAAGTTTCTGGAATGTTATCGATGGTTCCATCCGCTGTCTGTGACTGAACCTTGTGTAATCTGATTGCATGTGTGCGCGACGCGAATAATGTAGAACTTTGTGGAAGGCACGCGGGTCCCAGCGATTACTCTAGAACATTCAACGATTTATGTATAAAAGCCGACGCGCTTGACCCGCTGATCAGATTTTCGCCGATCGCCGACTGTATTCAGCGCTATCGTTGCGCTATAAGTGTAGCCCGTTTTTTGTGGGCACAGGTTCGCCCAATAAAAGTTAGTTTTGTCTTTCACAGTATTGCTACTGTGTTCTTCAATGTCACCCCCACGTGACATTATCACAAATTTAGAAACAGTCAAACTAAGAAAGTGAGAATGTCATGTCCTGCACTGAAATTCAAGGAACATGACAAAAACAAGTTAAAATATACCAAACAGCAAAAGAGAAAGCATCTCTGCAAGCTCAACAGAAAGTCAATAAACATTTTCAAGAATGTGGCTTTCAATGTTTCACGTAACCTTCACTTCCCTAAAAGGCATCAGGATTGTAGTCTGTGGTGTTTTTGTGATGTGGGGAACCTTGGACAAGTGACCTGGTACACCATTATTTCCTCTCGCCCCTACCCCCCCCCCCCTTTTTTTTTCATATGCCATTCTTTACTGCTATTCCACGAAGAGCATGTCACCTGGGTTTCACACCACATGTGACACATAGCTCCATGTAGAAACATGTAGCGTAGTAGTGTCGTACCTACAGGCTAACTCCTTGACAGCAGTCTCCGTTTCAATCAATGAAGCCTTTCTATCTTTTGGTAGAACCAACCATATCACTGAATTAAATTTGCAGGTATAAGATGGAATCAACTGAAGCAAGACCGGGGTAACTAGAGATTGTTGGAAGAGCCTTCGCCCTGCATTGGACATTATATTGGCTAATCTCACTGGTCTCAATTCGCCCAGTTACTCTGCCCTGATCTCCGCGATCTCCTCATGCTATCAGGTAGACTGGTCCGCTCACTTAACCCCGGTTTGCTTCTCTCTCTTTTTGGTTGTACATCTTCTCAGGAGGCCTAGAGGGACGTTCATATACAGTTATACCTCGGTATTATGAACTTCAATATAACAAAATATTTTACATAACAAAGTATCCAACTTTTCATAACCTCTTGTCCATAGAACACCATGTAATCAGAGCATCAATATAACCAAGTCTATTTCTATATGACTTCAATATAGAGAAATTTTGCTTTCACAGCAAAGGAATGCCTAGACAATAAATGAAGCAGAAAGATTGCATTTTTGGAGTTTGCATCATTGGGTGTTTCATAACCACGTGTACAGTCAAACCCACTTATAACAATACCGCTTTTAACAATATATCGGATATAGCAATGGACAGCCGCGGCACCGTCACCTTTGCAGTGTGTTCTATGGTAAAATAAACCGCTTATAACAATGCTATCATACTAGATTGTCGGTTATAACAATTAAATGTAGTCATTTGGAGCCAACCCTCACAGAAAAAAAACGCGCAAACGCAGCGACCACGCCGGCCAAACTACTCCGCCAAAAGCGCGCACGTGTATGCGGAGCTGCCCACACAGGGGCGGCGAAAAGCTCACGTGACGACGCATGCGAGGAGAATGGGGTGAGCAGGAGAAGCAGGAGAAAAGACGGACGCTTTTCTCTGGGCGGAGTAGGAGAGCGAAGGAAGGCATTTCTTTTGTTGCTTTTGTATCGGCGCGCGGGGAGCAGTCCATTCTGAGGGTGTGCCGCTCGTTGAAAACGCGTCACGGCAGTTGAGTGTGGGCTGCCCCATCTTTCCCATTCTCCTTGGTTCCTGCTTCACCAGTTGCACGTGTTCCGAAGGCAGCGTACAGTGTCAAAGCACGTGTGTTGCCAGCGAGGTTTTCGTCATCTGCCATCACCGGCCTTGGTCCTACTGGTTCTGCAAGCCCATCGGATCCCCCCCAGAGTTCAACGATGGAGGATTCTCCTTCAGGAAGCGCGGCCAGCGTGGCTCAACTGGATCAACTGCCGCAGAAGAGAAAGCGAGCGGCAATATCTTTGGAAACGAAGCGAAACATTTTGAGAGAGCACAGAGGTGGTGAGAAAGTGTGCAACTTAGTACGCAAGTACGGCCTGTCACAGCCGACAATTTCAACCATTATCCGCAATGCGCTCAAGATGACTGAAAACGAATGCCATGCTAGTGCTGGCCATGCTATGGAGGACGGCTGGAAAAGGATTCGGCATGGTGCCTACAAAGACGTGGAGGAGGCACTGTATCAGTGGTTCCTTAGCGCACGTGCTATGAACTTGCCAATTAGTGGCCCGATTTTGGCAGAGAAGGCGAAGCACTTTGCATATCTCCTTCAAAATACCGATTTCCAGCCTGGTGGTGGCTGGATTCAGCGGTTCAAGGAGAGGCACGGAATCGTCTACAAGGCAGTCGTGGGCGAGGCAGGGTCGCTCGATGTCGACGCTAGACTGAAGTGGTTAGATGAAACACTGCCGTACCTCCGCGAAGCATATGCGGACCGGGACTTGTACAATGGTGACGAGACCGGGCTATTCTTCCAAATGCTTCCATCAAAGACACATGCACCCAAAGGCGATCCTTTTAAGGGCGGCAAGCAGAGCAAATTACGGGTGACCGTTTTCCTTTGCACGAATATGGACGGCACCGACAAGTGTCCCACCTTCGTAATTGGAAAATCTATGAATCCCCGCTGTTTCCATGGTGCTGCGAGGATTCCAGTTCGTTACCGTCATAATAAGAAAGCGTGGATGACGCGTGAACTTTTCCGCGAGTGGCTGAGCGAGTTCGATCAGGGGATGCAGCACGAAGACAGGAAGGTGGCGTTGGTCCTTGATAACTGTACTGCACACCAGACTGCCCAGAAGCTGACGCATGTGAAAATTTTTTTCCTGCCGCCGAACACGACTGCAGGCTTGCAGCCCATGGACGCAGGCGTGATTGCATGCTTCAAGGCATTATATCGCCGACGTGTGTTGAGCAGGCTTGCTCTTAACCTGGACATTGCCGTGCGTGAATGCCGACCCGCTCCAGACTTTAAGATTTCGCTTCTCATGGCTGTCCAATTCATTTTTGGGGCATGGGCAGAAGTCAGCTCCTCCACCGTCATGATTGCTTCCGAAAAGCGGACTTTGCCGGGGATATCAGTGATGCGGAGTATCGCGAAGCTACTGCTGATGGAGCCATTACAGAACTTTGGTCTACGGTGCGTGGTGATGACGGCGACGCGGAGGGGCTTCAAGAATTCTTGCACGCCGACGATGCAGTCGCGACAAACGAAGAATTGACTGACGAGGCGATCGTTGCAGCAGTCACCGGCGCGGAAGACGATGACAGCAGCGACGACGAAGATGAACCGGAAGCTGTACAAGTTGTGTCTCAACAGGAGGCCTCCAGAACGATCGATTCCCTGCGGGACTTCATTTTTGAAAAAAACTTTTCGCTCGGACATGTTCAACATTTGGATGCCCTCCAGAAAGACATCGGCAAGATTGCGGCGAAGCAGTCGAAACTCGCCGATTACGGGTTTGTTTCAGCAAAGAAGTGAGAAGTGCAAGCTATTTTGCCCTCATTAAATGCTCTTAGGTAATCATGTTTTCTTTGTTTTTTGGGGGGGGCGCTAAGGGATTTTCAAGCTGAGAGGCAGCCACAGCAACCTTCTCGTATTTTTTACAAGGCCCCTTTCGGGACCACCAAAACAATGCCTCGGCAGGGCTGGCATGTCACTTGCCGTCTGTGACCCCTCTTTGCAGTTGTTATGCTTTTTTTCGTACAACCCGTTTATAACAATTATCGGTTATAACCATGAAATTTTCATGGCACTTGAACATTGTTATAAGTGGACTCGACTGTATATGCAAATATATACCAAGCAATCTAGAATTCACAATTTATAGGCTGTCCACCACTTGTTATGTTACCCCTGAGTGAAAGTGGCCACAGAATGTTGTGTAATTATTCACTATCGCCCACCTGGCACTGTGGAGTAAGCGGCCAAGATGTCAGCATGAGTGGGAATGCGGTATATCCGGGTAGGCGAGTCTGAGGTGTCCAGAACTGCCTGGGCACCAGCATCAAGTCGATCTCCACGACAGGCCTGAAATGTGAACGGAGATAAAATAAGTTGCAATGTTTCCTCTGCCCCGCAGAGTCTCCGACAAACATTATTAGAGAGGAAGCTATGCAAGACAAGTTCACAGCAAGTGACGAAAAGTTACGGAAAGTGGTCGAGCAAGGAATGTCGCTGGAGCCAACACTTTGAAAAAGGAAGTTGTCTCTTTGTTACCCTGTTGAAGACAAGTGTCTCAGTTGAAGCAATGGCTGCAGTAATAACCTCCTACATTTTTTAAATACCAGCTCAGTGACTCCCAAACCTGGGGTTCACTGAGAGGGCGCCACTTTCCCAGCAGTTGGTCACAGTTTACAGCGTGTGGTTAGGATCAAGTTAGGATCAAGCCTTCATTTTACGTTATGTGGAAGTCGAGGAGCAGACATGAAGTGACAAAAGCTCCCAGCTAAAGGTTGTCCATGCTCTAGCAGCAACAGGTATAGAATTATTGAGAATGAGCTGTCACTGCACAGGACCACTTGCTCCCATGCATTGCAGAGTGCCTGGGCAGGCATTAAAAAATACATTACTCCTTGATCATTAGACACTAGGTAGCTGGCGCTAATGTTTATGGCAGCTGCAAGTATAGCACTTCAGCCGGCATGGGAACAATGGATATGAGTTTACCAGAACTTCGTTCTTCCAGGTTCGAATGGCCTTGCAGCTCTGCACGTTCATTATTTACAACTAAATAAGCATTGCAGCACCAATGTGTCAATTTTCAATGATTACTCAAGTGCATAGAGACTTATTGCCCTCACGCATTAATAAATGTATACAACTGGCAATATATTCACAAAGATAAACACAAAAAATAATAGTCACAATAATGTCTGAAGCCACAAGCATGAAGATTAGGCAAATCCATGTTGTAATCAATGTTTACAAGCTAGCTGAAGGTTCGCAGCACCAGAGTTCCCTTTACTAATATTGGTAGGAAACTTATTTGAGTACGGTTAAGTGTGATAGACGAGACAAAGTAAGATGGGACAGACGGTACAAGCGCTACTGACAACTCTGAACGTTCAGTGGAAAATTTCGCAGCAGCAGGACAATGCACACATGTGCCCAGGGCACTGAAATAAGCAACAAGAAGGGCAGGTGCAAATAAGAAGGCGACATATCAAAAATTGCACACAATGAGTGCACAATCTTTTCATGGAACATGATAACTGGGAAGCATGTGTATGCTGTCAATTGCACACAATTGGCACAAGAGGCATACAAGACAAAACCAAAGTGAATAAACCAACTTAGCTGTGGCTACCCATGAATCACACTTCTTTGTTTAAAAGTGCCACGAAACCACGCTAACACACGTATCAGATCCAGAATTTCTTATTAACACCACTTCCAAAAGCCCTAATTTCATTTTTCCATGGCCTACAACTTCCACATTCTTCAACTGCAGACAGCAACCACAACTTCTGAAGTGTAAAGCAAGATTCAAGCCTTCTCCTGATTTCAAACACTTAAGGAGCTGTCGCAGCCTGTTCTTCAGGCACTGGACAGTCTGTCCCAAGTAAACCCAACCGCAGCTTAAAGGAATTCTGTATATGCTAGAAGTACCACATGGGACATACTGATACTCGTGTTTTGAACAAATGAACAAGCCTACCTCGAACAATACCTCAAACAAATGCCTCTTCTGTGGGGTACCTACAACATCTACCGCAGGCTCTACCGTAGCAGCGCTGACGATGGCAGCACTAGTTAAGACGAATAGTCCAGTGATCAAGTCAGCTACTAATAAATTTGCGTTATCGAATGCACCCTCAGGTATGCTCTTCTTTCTTTTTTTTTTTCCTGTCACGCGATATGGGGGGGGGTCGACTTACAATCGTGCAAATACAGTACTGTATGACGAAACACGAGTACTATCAGTATGTCCCACGTGCTACTTGTGTCGTGTACAGAATTCGTTTCAGTTGCGGTCATGTTTACTTGAGACAGACTGGCCAGCGCCTGAACGACGTGCTGCCACAGCACTTTAGGCGTTTGATATAAGAAGGCTTGAATCTTGCTTTACAGTGTAAAAGTTGCGGTTGCTAATTGCAGTTGAAGAATGTGGAAGTTGTAGGCCAGCGAAAAACGAAATTAGAATGTTAGCTTTTGGAAACGGTGTTAAAGAAAATTCTGGATCTCATGTGTACGTTAGCGTGGCTTCAGAAGTTCCACAGATTGGTTGCCGCAGTTGAGTGGATTCATTCACTTTTGTTTTATTTTTTATGCCAATTATCATGTTTCACGAAGAGATTGTGCATGCATTGGAAAAAAGTTTTGCCGTGTCGTCTTGTCAGTGATGAAAGTGGCAATTTATCTTTTGGAGCAGCTTTCAAACCATGAAAAATCTCAGTTTGGCAAAGAAATGCATGCTTTAGAGCAGTAATATTTACTGTTGGGAGCAAGAAAAGAATGCTTTGGAGCAGTACTCAGTGCAATGGTGCAAGCAGGAAGCTCTGTCTAAGTTAGTGTTTTCTGAAACATTGTACTAATTATGTATTATACTAAAACGTAAGTGTTTTTTCTTAAACTTGCTTTTCAATTTTATTGTTAATGCATAAGGTGATGATGATAAGCACAAACTTAATCCTAATTCACAGTTAATTCTGCATCTTAATAAAGAGTGACGGAAAGCATGCAAGGGTGAGTCATGAAGGGTTGCTTGATGTGCGGCACTTCCTCGCGCATGCAAACTAAGTACAGTTTTACGCTCGTTACAACGGACCCGCATACAACAGACCTTCAGATATAACGGACTATATTTCAACCTTAGCTTGCGCTACCTATTTTATTAATGCGACGAAGTTTGCTTTAAACGGACCGCGCTACAACAGACTGTCGGCTACAGCGGACAAAATTAGCGGCCATTTTTTTTTCAAAATGAGCCGTATAAAACGTACTTTTGCCGTGACTACACAGGCTGACAACTGACTTGCGAGGGTCAGCCGACGACCGCGGCTTAATATCGCGCGTGCGAGGGAGGAAGGCAGGGCGGAAGTGCACCGTCTTCTCTCGCACGCGAGGCATGGGTGGGAGGCGAGGGGGTAGGGGGTGTTTGTACTTGGGCAATACTCCGGAAGTTGCTGGTTACGGCGCGGCCGCGTGTATGTTGAAAGCGATCTGTGATGTGGAAAAAGTGCACCCAGTGCAGGTAGCTTCGTATACGCTGTGCTTTCGACGTTTAGTCTGCCTTAAAGCGAGAGACAGCACGAAGATCAATTTGCTCACTGCTGCTGCCATGCTTCCTCGCTCCAATGTTTTGACAGCGACTTTTCGCGGTCGAGCAAGATGTGAATAGCTATCGCAATCGACGCTTCACGTTTTGGGTGAAACTGCGACTTTTACTTTGGACTTTTTTTACTCTGGGCGTTCGTCACTCGCTCTTCGCAATAACGTTGCTAGATATCGCGACCAAAGTTTCAGAAGTGAGGCGTTTCAGATATTATGGACTTCAGATATACTTTTTGTCGGATTATCAGGGTCGGTTCTAACGAGAGTCGACTGTATTCCCAATTTGGGGCAAGTGCATGCCGGCGCAGGCCTGGCACAATACCTGCAATAAACGACAATTTCGCACAGCATGTAGACGGATTTCCTTCGCGGTGCAGTTTGGTGCAGCTTGGCACAATTGGCACAGCGCTTCCATTACTGCCTTGCTTTTTGGGCCTGCTCTTTTTGCTGCTGGTTTCAGTGTCTTGGGTGCATGCGCACATTGGCCTGCTGCAGCGAAGCTTTCTAACAGACATTCACAGTTGTCATTAGCACTCATCCCACCTGTCTCGCCTTACTCTGTCTCGTCTATTGAGCTTCACCGTACTCAAATATGCATCACCAACTTGCCCAAAATTTTACTCTTCTGTAACAGGAAACTCCATGCTTTCTTCATTCCCTCTCACCTCATCAGTTTCTCTCTGCTGAGCCAGTATCGATAGCAATACCATGCCTATCGCTGCCTCCTTTCTTTCTTTCCAAGTCCTGATTATAGAAGCCCTTAGAGGCTGGCGTCAGTTTTGAAATGATAGCTGATGCGGTTTCAAACGAGCTGTGACACCAACTTTTTAGGCAGCATTTATTTTTGTTGTTGCATTTTTCTCACAAATAATTGCAGCAAGGTGTACAAAGGTGCCAGGATAAAAAATGAACACAACTGAAATGTGATTTCAGGACTAATGTAATGTCTAATCACAACTGCCAATGCCAGCTTCAAGGTCGTTAAATTTTGCACATTCTGGAGGGCGAATACACACATAATAAACTACTGCTATAACGACCACTGTTAGCAGAAGTGCTGTGTTCGTCATAAATGGGTGCAACTGTACATCTATACATCTACAAACTACTGACATGACTGATGTGCCCCTGGCAGAGACAAACGCAACTAATCTCACAGTTAAATGTTTCAAAAATTTTAAAAATCTCATGTATGTGTGTTTCTCAATGAAAACCACATTATGCTATTGGCTGTCTTTTTCATATGACTAAACTTTTACTTTTTCCCACAATTTCTGAACTACCCAGCATAATCAATAGCACATGCTGGTAATGGCAGCTTAAGGTGGCAGTAAATATAAAATTAAGTTCAGCTGTACTTTTAGCAAATTATGCTTCTACAATACCACAAGGGCCCCTCTCAGTGAGAGAGGAAGCTTGGCAAGTCAACAAAGAAGCAAAAACGAAAGACTGCCGGCGGTGCCACCTTGAAGTTCACACACCATATCAGAATGATGTCATGGATATTCATGGCATCTGCTTTGACTTAGTTAATTTCCTGCACTACAAAAATGACTACATTGTATTCTAATGAAGCCAAAGACTGAACCTGGTAAGTTTCGATAACTTTACTGTCCGACAACGGCTGAAATACGAGAAAATGCTTCAGAATCCATGCCACCCCATGGCGTACAGGTGCCGAGGTATGCCATGAAAGAAAAGTTCAGCGTCCTTATTATCTTAACAATGCAACTCTTAATGTGAAACTAACAAAGCATGTTCAAAAGACACTATTAGTCTAACCTGATTTAGTGTTTGTCTTCAGTGTCTTCTTCAGTGTCTTCAGTGTGTTCAGTGAATCTAGGGATTCTTTGTCACTCATCAATGCTGAAGGGGTCCACTATGTGGAAGAGTTTGGATACGTGTAGAGACACATTTGAGAGATGCTGACCTGAATGAAGAACAGCTTGGGCTTCCCAAGAAGGCTGGGGCAGGCATCGCCATGAAATGGCTCAATAACGGTGTCAACCGGAAACTTGCCATCCGTTCCATACAGAACATCACATTCGCCATGCGTCAAGAAGCAGCAGACAAAGCAGTCATCGTCCGTGTAGTCTTGCTTTCCAACTAAAGAAAATAAGCAAGGCAATAGCTCTTGTCAGACGCCTCAACTACTGTCTCACAATTAGCCAGTATATAAAATTTGAGGAAATTTAGGATATCATCGATGCCATGGAGAAAGAAAAAAAACAACATGTGACAGTTTGGCAGCCCATTCCTGAAAAAGTATAAATGAAAGGCTCATTCGAAATAGGTCCTCACCACCCGACAGGCAAGCAGTAATTTTCAGTTCCCCGGCATGTGGAGATTATGTGAAAGAGAAGAGCAGAGTGCAGATGGCGAGGGTCGATCCGTGAAGAGGACGCTACTAAAAAGCTGCCACAAGCCAAACGTTGCCTTAGAAGGTCTGGGAACCATAGAGGGTCTACGGTGCTTCCCAAAAATCGCTCGCAAGTGGGCCCCAAAGAAAACAGCATTGGTGTAAGAGGAGGTTGGCTTGCTTAATGAATGTCTTCCTATGTTGACTTCCCCTTCCTTCCTCAGGGGAACCTGACTTTGGTCATATTTAGTCATTGTGTTTAAATTATGTCTTGTACATTATCTTGCCCACACAGTCTTAACTATATTCTTAAATTTTGTTGTTATCACATTTAGAGAACACTGGCTCATACTTAATTGCTTATTGCCACAAATCTCTTATTTTCCAACTTTTTTCACATTGTATCGCCAGCTGCCATATTTATATGTCCTGGCAATTACGAATAGTTAAGTTGCCACATTAGGCAACTATCATTACTAACACCTAGGTACTTCGTTTAGAAAATTTTTTATTGACTAATTGACTGCTGATACTAGCTAGCACTACCTGACATCATGCTCCTGTTCCTGTTCACAAGTCAGGTACTACACATTCACCCCAAGAACTATCGTCCTATCTCATTAACCAGTATTCCTCGCAAAATTCTAGAACACACTTATTCACAACTAGTTAATTTCCCAGAAACAAATTCAATTTTTAACCCTTGTCAGCACGGCTTTAGGAAACACTTTTCATGTGAAACTCAGCTATTATCATTTACCAATGACCTGTTCTTTAATGCTGACCTACGTCTTGATATTTACTGCATTTTCCTGGATTTTGTCAAGGCATTTGATATGGTCCCACATATTTACTGATCCTTATGCTCAGCAAACTTAATATTCATCCTAACGTCTTATCTTTGATTAGAGATTTCCTGACTAGCAGAACACAGTATGTAACGGCTAATGATTACTCTTCTCCTTCCTCTGCTGTAGCATTGGGAGTGCCACAAGGATCGGTGCTGGGTCCATTGCTTTTCCTCATCTATATTAGTGATCTCCCTGACTACACTACTTTTTCCTCTATTAAGCTCTTCGCTGACGACTGTTTACTTTACTATAAAATTACTAATCCATCTGATGCATGTAAACTGCAAAACGATCTGAATAATGTGTCACTCTGGTGCATTAAATGGCTAATGCAACTTAATGTAACCAAATGTAAATCTATGCAAATTTCCTGCCGTTCAAAATGCAGTAGCATGTGCCTATACTTCTTAACAGTAATCAGCTAACACTTGTTGACATACAAGTGTTTTGGCCTTCATATCACAAAAAGCCTCTCATGGCACACCCACATTGAGTATGTCTGTAATAATGCTAACCGCATGCTTGGATACCTGCGTCGTAATTTTGCATTTGTGCCTGCATCCCTGAAAGTAATTCTTTACCGAACATTGGTACGATCAAAGCTCGAATACGCATGAGCCATATGGGATCCTGCTCAAACCACTCTAACTCTTGCCCTCGAATCAATCCAAAACCATGCAGCTAGATTCATTTTATCAAATTACTTGCATCATTCCGGCATTATAGCAATGAAAAATACTCTAAACTTACCCAATCTTTCATCCCGTAGAAAATGCACTCGCCTTTCGCTATTTCATAAAATTTTCACCTCAACCCTGTATTAAAAGAGCAGCTTCTCACACAGCCGTTTTGTTTCATCTCATTCAGATCATTCCTTTAAAGTAGGCTTGCCGTCATGTAAGACTAATCTTAACAGTGATTCTTTCATTCCTCGAACAAGCATGGTATGGAGCCATCTTCCCACTGCCATCGCCGCCATCACGGACACTGCTAACCTCATGAACGCCATTCAACATGCCTTTGCTTAAATCCAATGTTATTTGCACAAATTGTTTATGTTTCCCCCACTCCTTTCTGTAGTGCCTCTGGGCCCTGAAAGTAAATAAATAAATAAATAAATAAATAAATAAATAGTCCTTTTCATTCCCCCATGTAGGATACCTTCAAGCTGCCGCGAGGTGCATGCATTACTCTTTTAATGCTCTCCAAGTGTAAGAGCCGTCAAAAGGCACTGTTTTCTGTCAGGAGTCATGTACCTATTACGGCCTCTGGCACGGACATGATAATTGCCTTGTAATCTTAAGTGAGTTGTTCGTAACTCTTGGTCAAGAGTTCATTAAAATGAAATGCAACAAAAACTGCTGTGCCTGTAACCTACTCAGCTGAACCCCTTCTTCTAAGGCAACACGAGCACTGTACAGTAATACAGCATGAGTCACGAAGTATAAGCGAATTCTCAACATCCTGAAGACATCAAACAGAGCTTAAAGGGGCCCTGGAACACTTTTCCGACTAATCATAGAATGGCCTCACTGTTAAAGGACGTCGGCTCAAAATTTTTTTCGCATGCTTCAACTATAAGGAAAATTATCGCATTGACAGCCAGCCTTTTCACTTTGTTTCCACTAGCCATCGCCAAAAGTTAAGTGTCGCCACGGTGAAAGGGCTCACTGCAGCACCCCGTGGCTGCCACAGTAGACTATGATACACAGCACTCCACTGCCATCTCGGAGGCCATGCACGGCAGAGGTAGCTGTGCGCAGTGCAAACATGGAATTATTTTTCTGTCTTTTTGAAATCGCAGACATATATATATCTCACTCAGTTAACTCAAACTTAGCAAATGTGAATCACTGAGAATGCTCTTGTGATCACAAATCATCCAATAGCATTGGTGGGTCCAGCTGCATGACTTCTGCATGATTTCTCGCTGTGTTTGACAGGAGATTGCAAATGCCCTGCTGCAGGCAGTTCAGTAATACATGGCTTGCATGTTCACAGCAGTCTCTAAGACTGATCAGCAACAGTTTCTTACTATGTTCAAAAAGTCTTTTAGGACCTCTTTAACCTAGTTTGAAAGGCCAGACATTTCACTCCATGTGCAAATTACTATCTTCTATGCATACAAAGATTCGGTAAACATGCTACCTGGTAGAAATACTGAACCCTTAAGGCCAGCATAATGAACCCTACGTTTAAAGTCTGCACAGAAAGAAATGTAGAGGCCTAAACACAATATATGCTGCTTTCAAAGTTTGCAAGACGGCATTCAGTTAAACGCTTAACAGTATCGTTTCCCAGCTTTCTCAAAAAATTTATTTTTGCAGTATCTCAGGCACCCTGGCTCATGCATAGAGCTTCTGAAAAACTGATATACTGCCATTTTGAGAAATCATGCTATTTGGCTGACAAGTAATCAGGTTTAACATTGTAACACAACACCAGGAGCTATACTGTATTCTCTGTCGATCACTTTCAGAACATTTTGTGCGACTTGGCGCCAGATGCGTGAGTGTCTACATGCAACCAAATTGCTTGAGTGCAAGACACACTGCTGCCCATGTGTGTGGAACACTGGCCCCTGTAGAAAGCAATTAATCCAATGTTAAGCCACATGAAATCTCACGAAGGTGGTCACATCTCTGAAAGCGATTGACAGAAAATACCGCCCATAGGCTATAAGATGCACAATAATCAAGTACTTCAGCTTAATTATGACTGCCCGTGCTTCTTTGATACACACACAAACCTAAGCCAGACAAGCACTCTTGCAATTCTTCCTCCATGATACTGCAGAATCGTACTGTGTGCCACAATAAAGAATCGCACCCATGACCTTGTGTTCAGCAACAGTACATCACGGTTACTGGCACACCGTGGCACAGTACAAAGAGGACCAGAACCATGTATCTATGTTGCCGAGGCTATTTAAGGTTGCTGCAACTTACGTATCTCCAGAACGTCCCGTGTTTTGTTGCATGACAGATCAGTGTACATGACTGTTTCAAAGCCCAAATCACGGAAGCAGCTCCGAAGGTTGTCCGCATCCAAATCCGTGCCTCTTCGTTCATCAAGCTTTGTGTGGCTTTCAAAAGTCTGCGGCGGAAAGGGGACGTAGAAAGGCATGTGAGGAGCAGGGAGACTTGCTCATAGAGGGACGGCACCAGAGACAAAACTTCAGTCATGCTACGTTGAAAAACTGAGGCTCCAAATTAACAAATGCACCAGTGCCACTGAGACCAGAGCTTCTGTGAGCAAGTAAATATGGATCCAGCTGCTGCTGATATAAATCATACTGGCAATGGTTTTTCAAGCTATTCAATGACTGAAAAAAAATTCAATATGCTCATTGAACTATATCTGAACATGAAAGATAGTGGTATCTTACCAATTTCACTAGACCTTGCATTCTTTGAGAATGCCTTCTCAAAGCTTTTTCTCTGTGTTAATTTTGCAGTAGTGTGGTGACCCCTACATGCTGCCCTCTCAACCATTGCAGACAGTAAAGCATGACCTACAAGGTTGTCCACCCAGTGCTGTCTGTCATCTTTTGTCCTCACTCTGCTTCAAAGAAATGTTTTTTACCATTACTGTTTGTTTTGGAAGCCAGCGCTCCGCAAAAATCACAAATTAACAGACACAGCATGTCTTTTCCAAAATTTAATGGTTCATTTCACTGGATGTATTTCAGTACTCTGGTGACATTACATTCAGCTGATAAAATGGAGTGCCCAAAACACATTTGCCTGGCTCTTTATGAGTGCTAGCAGGCACTCTCAACCTTTAACCTGGGGGTCTGACCGAGATCTGGCAAAGTTCAGGTCAGACGGCTCCTGCAGCGCTGTTTTTCATGGCAGTAGTAGGTGGGTACGTCGATACCTGCACTTTGTTTGCTTACAACAGCAGAAGCCCTGACATGTTTCCTCTTCTGGTCTCCGACCGCTCTCGCGAGTAGCTGAACGTTTAGCTCGAGACCACTTTCTCGGGACTACTTTCTCTACAAAAACTGACCTTTTGTTGGCAAGTAAATGGTCCAGGATAGCTTAAGATAGAGTTAGTGCCACTACTATGAAAGTACAGTATCAGCTGCTGATGATTACACATGACATCCTGTTTACAACAAGTACATGGTAGCAAGTCACTAACAAAGAAAGACAATTACAGTACATTTTAACATAAATTAAAATATGTGTTGGCAAATTTTATCAGATTTTCATACAGAACTTAATGACTCTTTCATACTGCCCCATCAGTGATATTTGCCACAGCATGGAGCCATCTCTGAGTGGCTGTCTGAGTCAAAGCAGGCAACGGCACACAACATAACAGGACCCCCCAAATACCCAGCATAGCGCAGGATTACTGCATACACTGCCTTACTCATAGCAGGTATGATGCAGAGGAATTGTAGGGCCCTTCCTGTTACACTTTGCTCTGCAACAAAGCCCTGACTTCACATAAACCAAACATTGCAAGGTTTCCAGAACAGTAGTCAAGCAATTTTGCTTGAATCAACATTTGCCCATGGAAGCCCTTAAATGCACTAAAGAAAAGCAGCTCTTAGGACACGCCACAGAGGTTCAGTGACTATGGTAATTTGCTGCTGAGCATGACATTGTAGGTTCGATTTTCTGTCACAGTGGATGCATTCTAATATAGGCAGAATGTAATATGCTTGTGTACCGTGCTTAGGGCGTACATTAAAACATCCCAGGCGGTAAAACTAAACAAAGCTGCCCACTACAGCATCTCTTACAGTCCATAAATTGCTTTGGGATGTTTAACACTATAATAATTGAACACTTATTAATTTAACACCTGGGCTATGAGAGGTGCTGCAGAGGATTAGTTAGAACAAATTCTTGCCAGCTGGTACCATTCAACGTTTGCCTAAACATAAGTACACTCAATTGGCGCACCAGCACTAATGTATGGAAACATAGCGTTGAATAGTACTACTGGCTACTTCACTAGGAAATTGAGCTATTTCTCAGATGTTATTTATTAATTATTTATATCAGATTCCAGCATACCCAAACATTCACACTTGACTGTACATGAACAACTTTCTTTCTGTGCTATGCCTTGATTGAAACACAGCTGCATAGGCCAGTAATTGATACTGAAACCTTGTTGCTCAGCAATAGGACATGGTGGTAGTAATCGGTTGCTTCTTTAGATACTATATATAAACGAAAATGAAAGGACGAAAACTACTGGTGACCACACTGTAAGTGTCTAGCACAGTCTGCTGACACCTAAACAGCAGTTAGCAGTGGGGGAGTAAAAGAGCAGCGAGAGGATAGCACAGAGGATAAAGGGGATGACTATTTACTTACATACATATAAAAGGGCAACTTAGGTCAGGGTTGTGCATGTTTGCTTGTGGCATGACTTCTGAAGAGTTTGTCACCCCATCTCGCACACCGGCAGTGTTGAGATGCTAGTGTAACCAGCCTGCTGCATGGAAATAACTCACCCAGATTTGCACTCACCCTGTTATTGAAGATGACGCACTTGCCACGCCTGCGGTGTGACATCTTGTACTCTTCCGCCTCAAGCGATGTCGGTAGCACGGGATACGGGGAAGCCGACTGCTTGCCAAACATTCTGGAAATGTGGCGACCATACCGCAAGGAAGGTCAATATTGTCAAATTATTCAGTGTGATGCCTGTACCACACAGGCGGAGAAAGCATCGTTAATAGCTTAATGCCTGAATATTTATTGACATTCAAGCGGTGCTACACAAGCATGCTCATTGGTAATGAAGCTCAGTGCCACTTGCGGCATAAGTAGTTTTTCTCACAACTCGCACAGCCACTGAATGCATCCCCTTTCTCCTAGGTCAGCCATTATGGCGACACAGGAAATGCCCATATCTGAAGTAAGCTGAAATAGTTCTGCATAACATGTGTTTATTAATGTTTCTAAATGGCATTTCTCAGAATTTTTACTACAGATAACCTTATTTAATCATATTACAATTTATAAATAAAGTTAGTGCACTCACTGAAGCTACTTCCAATGCCCTTTTTATAATTTTGCACTGTCACCCCAAGACTCCTGGGTCAGTGTGGCATCATGAATTTGAAGTATTTTCTTAACAAGCCAGAAGCAGAAGTACAAAAGAAGATGGATCCTTGAAGTGATGAACAGTGGTCAAACAAAAGAATGTCGCTGGAGCCTACTTTCTGACAATAAGACTTGCCTTCTTCAGTACAGCAACCGCTTTTCTTAGCAGCATTAACAGCAGCAACTCACTTTCCCCACCTCACAATTGAAGAGAACAGGAAGAATAAGCTGGGGCATAAAGTAGGGCAAGAGGAAGTCGCAGCGCTAAAAAATATGGAAGGGGATAGGGGGGGGTTACACATCCAAGGGAAGAGTTGCTGCCGTGATGAAGACAAGTCAGTCACTTTGTTGAAACGTTCGCTGCAGTGACAGTCCCCGTTTGCACACTGTTAAAGCACTATCTAATATTTTTGCAGTTAGGAGGCAGCAGATGTCGTCGAAACATGCTAAGATGAGTCTTCGGCTCCTTTAGGAAACTGTGTAATGCATTTTACTAATAAAATTTAATTGGGCCAGAGCAGATGCCATCGCATTGAAGTGGTGCGGGAGGTTCCGAGGTGTCTTCATAACATGTCTTTCGTTTTTGTGTCTTTTCTAACTTATCAGTGCTTCACTATTGTCGAAGCATAGTTTATTAGTGCAGGTGAACTTAAGACTTCTACTATTAAATGTACATTAAAGTCAACAGCATCTCTGGCAATATTAATGTATTTAAGTAGTTGGCACTTCGATGTGCCATTTTCCTGTGGAACAACCTTACCAAAAGCATAGTTACAGAAAATAACCAAGAATAGTTATGGCCATTGCTCAATACACATGCCATCAGTTAACCCATGCCATAATTTTTTTGTTTTCTATTGGGGCGATTTTTGTGCTACAATACTTTATTAATTTTGTTTCACCACCTTGTGATACGTTTATTGTGTTTAAAATTTTTTTTTCTGGGTGCTTTGCTGTGTGCATACAGTTTCTATAATTGTATCTTTTGCTAATGTTGATTTTAGTAAGTTTCCACACATTCAACTTTTGCTTATTTATATATGCTTTTTATGTTAACAATATAACTTTATTTATGTAACTTGTTTGTTGTCCTCCTTACTGAATGCCCTGAAAAGCGGCCCTGTAAGGTATCATTAAATAAATGATGCCACTTACCCCCCAAAAATGCTCCTAGCATCAAGCTCGCTGTTGGCGCCGGCTGAAAGGGGGCAATGATAAGCAAAAACAAGCAGTAATCCATTATACACATGTTATTCCCGACGATTGAAAGAAAACACAAGTTATTCCCATCTTTAAGTCAGGTAACTGAGCACTTGCATGTAATTATTTGAACACATCATATCAAAGAACATAATGACCCATCGAGAATCAATGAACTTTCTATCCCAATCAACACAACTTTCATAAACGTCTTTCATGCGAAAGCAAGCTGTCTGAATTTACCCATGACAAACTCATATGCATGGAAACTAAGTATCAGATCGATGGTGTGTTTTTAGATTTCTCAAAAGCTTTCGACTGTGTATCACATAGCACCTACTAATAAAGCTGTCTGCACTCAATCTGCCCTCTGGCCTAATCTGTTGACTCGAACGTTTTGTTAAAGGGATCGTACAGTTTACCTGTTATAACAACCACTATTCTAACCTCAGCACCATGACACCTGGAGTTCTTCAGGGGGTTGGATTGCCTCCGCTGTTATTTTTAATTTATATTAATGACCTGCCATCAAGCATTACAACAACACTCAAAGATTTTGCTGATGATTTCGTCAGCTACACTCACAGCATCACTCACTCACAGGAGGACTGCATCGCACATGCTGGCACATGCTGCTGAACCAAAGCAAATGCAAATGCGACTGATTTAGCCGAAGGCACGCCATTATCTGCTACATCTAGAGCATAGATTGAACTCCTATTAGCAGAACTCTTGCTTATATATAGATCGACTTGCACCTAACACCAACGCTATCAAGAGCTAGACATATCGAAGCCATTTGTTCACAGGCCTCCAAAACACTCTGGCATCTTAAATGAACTTGAAGGCCAGCATCCTCCGACGTCAAAAAACTGGCATATCAGACCAAAATTCAAGTATTCATCTTCCAGCTGGCATTCCTCACAAACATATTTCGCTGACGATGACGAAGCCATCCAGAACCTCGCTGCCTGCTTTATCACTTCACAATACTCAAAGCGAACAAGCATCACCCAAGTAAAGCAATCTATCGCTCTCACATTTCATCGTATAATATTGCGCCTCTGTCTTCTACATTCCTTTTCTGCCATCCTGTATCTCAACACACATTGCTGAAGGGGCACTTTCCTGCTTAAATCACAGTCATCCCATTGAAAATATCTGTGGCACCAAAAACTTAAAGGGACACCTAATGGTGATTTTACCTTCTATGCTATTTTCTTTATCTGTTAAGTTTATTTTTTACTTTTTTTGTTACTCTTACTGCTGGCTATCATGTTAAACCTCAGTGTCTATCATTTACCACTGATCCTTTCTTTTTTCCTTTCATTCCTATATGCCAAGTCAACCACAAATGTATGCCATTCCTTAAATAATGCCCTTGGGTTCTTAAGGTGAAATAAATAAACTAAAATATATATGAAAGTTCAAAGCATGAAGTATTGTATTTACTTTTGTAAAAGCTTAACTATATTTTTTCGGCATCTTGGCAAGGTGTGAGTGCCTCTCACCAGAGTCACGCATGTGACTACCCGCTGTAACCATAGGTGACAGTGCAATAATGCAAACACTCCCAATGCAATACATAGGCATTTACTGAAAATGCAGTGCCACTGATAAAGTTTCACTTCAATTCTTTATCACTCCCACTCTCTATGTTGCTGCCGTCATGAATGTAGTTTGCTTCCTCATTAATTACTTTCTCATTAATTAGTAATCAATGCCGTTGATGCTGTTACATGCTCCGGCAATTTTAGCACTTTTATAGTGCGATATTAACTGATATCAAACATTGTGCCTTAAAGTCTAATGTTTGCAGAAACCTTCTTTCAGTTTCAAAATTTTCCTCTCGAAAGTGGGGGGGAGCAGGTCCTATAGGAGTAAATACAGTATGATTTATGGTGGTCAAAGATGACAAAGATGCTAAGCATGGCAAATGTGTGTGTGTAGAGGGGCGTCATAACTGGTCGTTAAGTGTGTAAAATGTGTATTATCATGAATAACTCCGCCACAGATATAACCAGTGTATGAACAGCTAGCATCACCTATCTGATCCAAAGAGTTGAAAGATAGAGCTTGGGACCACACAACTGAAGAAGCACGATACACTCAATTCTTGTCAATTTGACCCCTAGTAAGACGTGCAAAATTTAATTCATCTAGTGTTCCAATTACAAGAAATTTTTACCAGGTTTACGAGCGCCTGCACTTTCTTTTTTAATTGTGGGACATGACTTATTGGCATCCAATTTATAGGATGAAGCAAGAACAATTATACGTTGGTTACATTTAAAACCAACATTCTATGATAAGAACACACAAGCCAAAAAAACATAATACGCTCAAATGGCATTATTAACTCTTCTATGCCTCTTATGGTGCACACAACATTCACGCAATGACATTCATTATCATGCATATTTGTTAGGGACAAAACAAACTACACCATATTGAGGTATGGGGGCACATCAAGTTTGAACAGGTGGCTGAGAATTCTCACCTATTCCCTATTCATAATTTGTTATCTTTCCGTAAGTGATTGCTTACGCAAATGGTAGTATTTATCATTAACTATATTACCTGCACATTTGCACTCTTTATATAGTGCTTTGTGAATGTATTCCTGTGCGTTAACTTTGTAAGAGTATATGTCCCACTCTTGATATTTTTTATCCCTTGAGAAAAGATGTTTTTGTTGCAGTTTTGTAGCCACATTTGACATGTTCATGTGCCCAATTTCCCCAGAGGGGGCAGCAGTTTATATATGTCCTGTAATAAAACGGATGCTTTCACTTTCTAGTTTTCTGAACAATCAACAATAAAGTAATCATCCAATTATCTGAACCACAAGGTGGTACTGTTAAATGGATTTTGCAGCTTGCATGTTCCAGCTTCAAAGCGAGCAAACTGTCACAAGGCACACTTTAAAACGAAGCGAGGGGCACTAAACGTAAGCGTTCCAAAAGGAGCAGTTTCATACTCGGCCCCAGCAATGTTCACTGCGGCAGCTTGGCGATTTTTTGTATAGCTTTTGAGATTTCTTGGCTGTTTTCACTTTTTGGACCAGACAACGTTGCTCGTACACTTTGTCGCGTCCGCATTATAAAAAGGAATCGTTCGCAAATCACGGCGGAGACTTCCCTTCAGCACGTTCCGCTCACCTGCACTGCAGTGAACTGCACAAACGTGAAGCTAACGGACTGTGCATTTATGTAAGCGCTAAAGTCCACTGTCAGTCCGCACTGCTCGACTTCCGGAGGCAAGGTGCGTTGTCCATGAAAACCTCATGCTCTCCCCTACATTTCTTTCTTTCTCAATTTTTTTTTTCCTTGTACCCGTCTGGAAGTGTTAAAGTTCGGCTTGCGATTAGTGCGTGCGTACATACACGACCTAATCTAACGTCTGTCCGTCGTCCTCCTAAACTGCACCACAGTAAGCAGGACTAAAGGAACGTGAGTAGGCCAGTAATAACGCGTCTGCATAACGCAGTACCCAAGATTATAAAGATGTAAGCGCGAACGACGGACGCTGACGAGGTAACACTGAACTTAGTGTCACACATTACCCCCCCCCCCCCCCCTCCTTTGACTTCTGGATTGGATTGGCGCGGCTCGCTGCGTGCTTGCGCGCGCTTTTCCGAGCGCACATTGCTGTGCGCCTGGTTTCTCCACTAAGCTTTTGTACAGTTGCTTTTTCGAGCGCAGATCGTTGTGCGTCTGGTTTTTGCACTAAGGTTTTGTACGATCGCTTGTCGCTGCTTTCCATTCGGCGCTGCTTGGTGCAGGCGCACAGACTTGGTGTGCGCCTGCTTTTTGCACTGGTCTTTGAACACATCGCTCGCTGCTCGCACTTATATATAAATACGAAGTGAGCAAGGTGAGCGTCGCTTATCGCGGAAGTGCTACCGTGTGTGTAAGCGCGCAGTAATGCTGGGAAACATTCATACAAAAGCAAAGGGTCAGGAAACTGCGCTTTCTTTTCCATTACTTTGTCATGTACCTTCGCACTGGGTAGCGCCAAGCGATCGCTTCTAACAAACGCAGAAATGAGTTTTTGCAGCGCGTGTGGCGATTAATTGACTCCCACCACAGCCATGTGAGGTGCGACTCCAGCAGCGGGGCAGTTACCCTGCAGCCGGCTGCGAGGAGGTGGCGCTTCAGTTTCTGCATGCCAATAACATTCCATTTTTTGCGTGTCAACGCTCGTGATTGGGCCAACAAAGTTCACGCTGTGTTTAGTTTCCCATTGCAGATTGAGGCTCGCTCCGTTAGCATCCACTAAGTTCTGCATGCAGTTGTATGCGGCCCATTCATCACTGTGGATGGTGGTCCCCGGTTCAACGTAGGCTGCCGCGTCCCGTCTGTCGACCTTGAATAGTCGGAGCTGCCCGGTGGTCACGCAGATCATGCCGAATACCCATGGTCCACGATCTGCAATGCCGCCGTGATTTGGCGGCTCGGCGGAACGTTGTCGCCCGTCATCAGGGGGCCTCGATTGTATTTTCGATTGCCGCGAAGGAGGCATTCATCAATTTGCACGATCCTCCCGGCCGGGGCCACCGAGTGGGGGTCGCGCCAGCAGCTCGTCCCGCACAACCTCACGAGCTATCGCGTACGGGCGTTCACACGCAAAAAAATAGAAAGTTATTGGCAGAAAGTGAAGCGCCACCTTCTCTCCGCCGGCTGCAGAGTAACTGCACCGCTCCTGGAGTCGCACCTCACATGGCTGTGGGGTGGGAGTCAATTAATGGCCACACGCGCTGCAAAGACTCATTTCTGCGTTTGTTAGAAGCTACCGCTCGGCGCTACCCAGTGTGAAGGTACATGACTTCCGCGCTAAGCGACGCTCACTTTGCTCACTTCGTACTTATATATAAGCACGAGCAGCGAGCGATGTGTTCAAAGACCAGTGCAAAAAGCAGGCGCACACCAAGTCTGTGCGCCTGCACCAAGCCGCGGCGAATGGAAAGCAGCGACAAGCGATCGTATAAAAGCCTAGTGCAAAAACCAGACGCACACAGATCTGCGCTCGAAAAAGCAACTGTATAAGAGCGTAGTGCAGAAACCAGGCGCACAGCAATCTCCGCTCGGAAAAGCGCGGGCAAGCACGGAGCGAGCCGCGCCAATCCAATCCAGAAGCCAGAGCAAAGGGGGGAAGTAATGTGTGACGCTAAGCTCAGTGTTACCCGCTGACGAGAGGGGTTTCACAACGAAGCCCGTTTCAATCACCATGCAATGATACACAGGCCGTACCTTTTCCGTCACTCGCTTTCACGTTGTCCCCACTCATGTTGGCCTTTGCGTAAGCTAGAACAGCCTGCCACGCAAACTTTATCGGTGTTTGAGGTCTCCTCAAAACTTTAGCTGGACACGAAAACAAAGAAAGCGCCCGCGAGTCTCGCGTCATGAATCACCTCATAGACACGCGCCAACACTGCTGCTGACGGCAGCGCCGCCCTTATTTTCAGTTTCCGTATCGCGTTATTCAGTTTCGGTATCGTTTTATATTCGTTCACAATAGTTTCGTTGTCATGTGTTAGCGCCTGCGTTGCGTTAGTAACCAACTGATAGATCAGTCACACTTCCTAAGCGAAGAGACTTTGCGCAGAAAAGAAAGCAGAACTTCTGGTGCAGCATTACGGCAAGTTTTAACCCGCATTGCAACAACATTGAGTTATCTGGACGTGAAAAAGACAGTGCGCATGATAAATTACACTCTAAAAATTTTTTTACACTCTCTCAGTTCTATCTTGTCACCAAACAATACACTCTAAAACAAAATTACACCCTTTGGGTTGTATCCTGCCACACAACAATAAACGTCATTTGTCTTGTCCGCATTTCCTTTATTTAGCGTTGCGAGCCCGGTACCTCTCAGAAACGAACGGCATGCGCGTTATCAACGTGACATAGCGTTCCCGACAGGAAAGCAGCGGGCATGGCGTTTTCAAGAAAGGAAACGCAAGCAAGGCAGATGAAGATTATTGTTGTGTGGCAGAGATACACCCCAAAGGTTGTACATTTGTCTAAGAGTGTACACCCTTCCACTATACACTCTTACGCTCTAAGAAGAGTTTACACCCTTTGGAGTGCCCCTTCTGCCACACAACAAAAATCTTCATTTGCCTTGATGCGTTTCCTTTCTTTAACGCTGCGAGCCCGGTACTTCCCAGTAACGAACGGCATGCGCGTTATCATATATAAATAATGTTTACACCCTTTGAGTCTTGTATATTTTGCCACACAACGATAATCGTCATCTGTCTTGTCCGCATTTCCTTTCTTTAACGCTGCAAGCTCGGTACTTCCCAGTAACGAACGGCATGCGCGTAATCAGCATGACATAGCATTGCCGACAGGAAAGTAGCGGGCGCGGCGTTTTCAAGAAAGGAAACGCATCAAGGCAGATGACGATTATCGTTGCGTGGCAGAAGGGACAATCCAAAGGGTGTAACTTTGCCTAACCTATACACTCTTAGGCAAAGTTACACCCTTTGGAGTGCCCCTTCTACCATACAACACTAATCGTCATTTGCCTTGATGCGTTTCCTTTCTTTAACGCTGCGAGCCCGGTACTTTCCAGTGACGAACGGCTTGCGCGTTATCAGCATGATAGCATTCCCGACAGGAAAGTAGCAGGCGCGGCGTTTTCAAGAAAAAAAAATTAAATTATGGGGTTTCACGTGCCAAACCACTTACTGATTATGAGGTACGCCGTAGTGGAGGACTCCGGAAATTCCGACCGCCTGGGGTTCTTTAACGTGCACCTAAATCTACGTACACGGGTGTTTTCGCATTTCGCCCCCATCGAAATGCGGCCGCCGTGGCCGGGATTCGATCCCGCGACCTCGTGCTTAGCAGCCCAACACCATATATCCACTGAGCAACCACGGCGGGTGCGGCGTTTTCAAGAAAGGAAACGCACCAAGGCAGATGACGATTATTGTTGTGCGACAGAAGGGGCACGCCAAAGGGTGTAAACTGTTTTTTTTTTTTTTTTGTCGATACCCCGCAGTGGTATCTGCCGTAACTATAAGAGGTTATGAAGAAACAGAAGAAGCTTGGTGGATCTCGTGCTCATTTGCGGCGCGCGCTAGTAGGAAAAAGCGCCGGAAGAGAAGGCACAAGCAAGAAAGGAGAAAGCAAGCAAGCTTCATCTACAAGTAGCCGGCAAGTGCCACAGCCATGCTGTCGAAAACGACACGTCACAGGTCCGATGAGACTTCATCGAGCGACCAAGATAGGCGGGGGCGTGCGGGAGGTCTCGGTCCCATGGCGTCCTCGTTCCTGGGCGTGGTGCTGACGCTGAGCGCAATCACCATCGGCCTGTCGGTGCTGCGCTACCTACGGAGCAACCGCGACACCCTAGGTGACGTAGGAAGGGGCTCCTGGAACACCTGCCAGTCACAGCTGTGCCTGGCTCACTTCCGCAGGCTTAGAGACTCGCTGAACCGGACCACCTCGCCCTGCGAGGACTTCTACCGCTTCGCTTGTGGCTCTTGGCAGCCGCGCGTCAGCGCGGCGCAAACCGCCTTCCGAGACCTCTTGGACGTATCCCAGCTAGACGCCATTCGGTACCTAGAAGCACCAGCGACGCCGACGTTGGAGCCGCACGGACAGGGCAGGATGGCAACCGTTTTGCCTAGCGGGAGAGCCGCCGCACAAGCCAACAATGCCCACCCCGGACAACGCAACCGCGCCGAACGCGCGTACCACTTCTGTCTGCAGCGCGGCGGGGACGTCGCAGCGGACGTGGCCACTCTGAGAGAGTTCCTCGCCAACCGGTCGCTGTCCTGGCCCGATCGGATCACGTCGGCACCCGCTGCACATCAGCCCCTGGACGTTCTTCTGGACCTGGACCTCAACTGGAACCTAGGCCTGTGGTTCTCGGTACGAGTATCTCCTCCCTCTGCCCCGTCACCAGGAAGCAGAGTCACCCGCCGTCTCTTAAGAGTCTCGCACGGCATCGTCTCCGGCGGCTGGAAAAAGGCGCTGGACGCCGCAGTGTCGCGCAAGGAGTACAAGGCCCGCGTGCGCCGCTTCTACGACGCCCTCAGAACGAACAACTTCGTGCCCATCAGCGACAAGGACGTCGAGGATCTGCGCCACGATGAGTCGACGATCGCCGGTGCCCTTTCTGACGCCGAGAGAGGTGGCCAGATCGAGATGGCCTTCCCGCTGAAGGAGGTTCAAAAGCTGGCCACGCCTCGCCTGACCCCCGCCCAATGGACCACGCTGCTCAACTGGCACCTCAGAAAGCTCAACGGCGTTAGGGTGTCCGAGGCTGACCGCGTCCTGGCCACAAACGTCAAGTTGCTGCAGGCCGTAGACACTCTTCTGGGCTCTCTGTCCGCAGATGCGGTGCTCTACCAGCTGGGCTGGTCTCTCGTGCAGCTGCTCGGATGGATGGCAGGCCCGGCGCTTCCGGGTCGACCTGTCGCGACGACCCAGTCACAAGCTGATACCCGGCGCGCCGACTGCTTTTGGGCAGCGCAAAGGGCCTTTGGACTCGCCTTCCTTTCCGGCTACGTGGGCGTCAACTACCCGGCGTCTGTGCGCACTGCGGTTGACAGCCTCCTCATGACCGTCACGCAGACAGCGATCAACCTGTTCCTCACGACGCCCTGGATAGACCGCGAGAGCCGAGCGGCAGCCGTAGAGAAGCTGCGGCGCGTCAACGTCACACTGTGGCCGCCGGATGCCTACCTGAACGGTTCCGCTGTGAACGCAGTCTTGGAGCACTTCCCGGAGCCCGGCGGCTCCGGCGTCCCCATGCTACGCTTCTGGCTCGACTCCCTGGCCGCGCGCAGGGCGCTTATAGCAACGAAGAAGGGGCAGAAAGGAACCGAGGCGGAGAACGCCTTCTTCTTTTACTCCGAAGACTTGCAGTCTCAGCAGCGGGCCCTCTTCAAGTACCACTACTTCCCGAACGAACTGGCCGTCTCGATGCACGGTCTTCGCAGCCCCCTCTTCGTCCAGGGAGGAGGCCGCGCCGTCAATATGGGGGCCCTGGGAGCACAGTACGCCGCCGCCCTGTCTAGGGCGTACGACCCACGCGGCGTCCTTCTGGACGGCCGCGGTTCGACCTCCAGTCTCTGGTGGGGCAAGGCGTCGTACAGGGAGTACGAGCGAAGAACTGCTTGCCGCGTGGCCGGTCCTGATAGCGTCGAGTCCTTCTTCGAAGGCCTCGCGGCCGTTGAGATAGCGTACGCGGCCTTCAACGCGACGCGATCCCTGAGCGACGGCAACCGGCGAGGACTGCTGCTGAAGCGGCGACCGCCGACGTTCATGGGCCTCTCTGAAGACCAGGCCTTCTTCGTATCCTTCTGCCAGGCGTCGTGCGCCCGCGAGCCTACGGACAGGCAGCGGTTGGCCTGCACTCTGCCGCTAAAGAACTTCCGCGGCTTCGCCGGGGCTTTCGCTTGTCCTGTCGCATCCGCCATGAACCCGGCGACGCGCTGTGGCTTCTTCGAAGGACAGCAGCCGGCGCCTGTCGCCGTCCCGGCGACGTCTGTGCGACCGCCTGCGCCGACGACGCGCCGTAGATTCGGGGGCGATGGCGACGATCCCTTGTCGCTGCAGCCGACGCCTTTCGGAAGGCACATGTTCTGACTGGCCCTTCATGCCAGATTTTATAACGTTTTATTTTTTTTAATCACCTAGAAAACGTCCGGGGCAGAAAGCTCACGGGCATTCCGTGCTCCAGTTAACGCGAAATTGATGTGCAATTAAAGAAGCGCATTTGCCCCAACGATAGTGTCGGCGTGCTTGCATACATGCAGTACGCGCGCGTTTCTCGAGGCGTCCGTTTTGACCTGCTACAGCCAAGTCAGGTGTAGACGGTAAACGGGAAATTGTAAACGTGAGGAGCGGCAAGTTTGGGGCAACACATTCATACTTCACAGAGTGGAGCACGAAACCAGCCTGAACTTGACGAATAAATGTTTGTTATGGCAGATAAAACGGCAAACTTGAATTTCGCGTCTAGAGCGTAGCGCCGTTGACGTCAATACAACGTCACAATATTAATTCGGGCATTATAGTCACTTTCTTACAAGATAAGCTTGCACAAAGTTACAAGGGTACTGTTTTTCGTACTTAATTACAACACATGTAGACCTAGTTTCGTGATAAATAGGTCAGACGTTCCGACGTCGTATATCGACATTTATAAATGTAGTTTCACATGAAGAAACATTCAGTTGTAAGTGAGCGCTGGTCACGGCCATTAGTCCTGCTTCAATGTGCGCCCCTTAAGTACTCGTCTTCTATTGCACTGCGAACCTTCTATCATAATACACCAGCTAGCATAAACTCCGACATTACTCGTCGCGGTCGTCTGCGCACTGAATCGACAGTGCATCCCGTCGCGTGAATCTGCAGCTCCAAATGTTGTAAGAAGAGTGCGGAGCAATGGGAGGGAGTGCTCTCCAGCGATCGCCAGGTCGACCAAGAAGGTCTGATTCGGCGAGCACAACTGGCAGCAGCATCCAGCGGAGCCCTGGACTAAGGGCAACCGACCGTTGTGCTAAAAGATGGACGATTCCATCTGAAGACCGCAGAAGACCAGCGAATCTAGAGCTGATCAAGTTTTTCACTCACTCACTCTATAGCGTAAGTAAAAGAAGCAAAAGGTGTCAGGCATACCTGGGACGTGGCACTCGGACACATCCTTCACGGGTATTTTTTTTTCTTCTAAACTTATCTAATGCAAACCGCCCATTTCTTGGCCGATCCCACTGGTATGGGTGTGTGCCACTTGTGAAGAGGAACGACAACAATGAGATTACCGTTCATACAATCGTACGGTGGTTTCCTGAGCACGTTCTACTTAATACATGCCTGACCACATTCACACATGCCTATATGATACCATACGCATTACGCAGCACGGACCTGGCGGAGCAGCTCTGGGCTGTCCAGCGAGCCCACGATGCGTCCAGGGAGTTAAAACTCCCGGTCCCAACGTGGGAGTAGCCCGCTCTATGGGACCTTCCGCCCCGTAGCTCGCAGGACCTTTCAATAAGGTTAATCCATCCATCCATCCATCCATCCATCCATATGATACCACGATTGCCCCTATAATGCGAGATTGCGGCATAATGCCACATTTTCTTGCAACTATATACGCCGCTATATGGAGGACTACCACATTGCACCGAAACGACCACTTAATGTCCTCAGAACAGCGTCGAATACGACCTCCGTGACGTACTGACAAAGCCTGAACGGGCCACAACGAGCGCTTTCTCATACCCTGTTCTTTTTTTGTTGTTGTTGTTGTTGTTGACACACATACATAAGTGAATGACGTTCTATACTCGCGGACAACGTTTTGTGGCTATGAAGGGAAAGCTACGAAGGTAAAGCGCGCACAAGTGAGAGCGCTCCTGAAAAGAGTCCCGCGTTTTCATCCATGGTAGTTCAACCTGGAGAAGAGAAAACATAAACACCTTATTAGCAACGTTTAAACGAGACAAGACACACCTTTGAGTGTAAAAGTTTACTTATTTTGCGGCTTTTCCAACCCGCGTCTGGGCAAACGCGAAACCGTCGCACATGGAAGCTGCGTCGATTCAGCGTCTCTTCCGAGCAACCGATGGATGGATGGATGGAAAACTTTATTCGGTCCTGCAAGTAGTGATAATTAACCACTAAGCGGGCCGCTCCCACGTCGGGACCGGTAGGCCAAGCCTCACGGCCACGTCGTGAGCCTGCTGGACAGCCCAGAATTGTTCATCCGGGCCCGGGCTGCGAAGTGCAGCCTGGACCTCGACCTGGAAGTGCAGCCGAAAGCACTGTAAAACTCTGGCGTACTACTTGGCGCATGTAACACATCTGCAGAGGCTCCGCCCCCGTGGCTTATACCCCCCAAAGCCACAGAAAGTTGTCCGTGAGTATAGAGTTTTACGTGCGAAAACCAATATATGATTACGAGGTGCACGCCGTAGTGGGGGGACTCCAGATTAATTTCGACCACCCAAAGTTCTTTAATATGCATCTAATTCGCGATGCACGGCCGCTTTTTTTTTTTCCCTCAAGTGCGACAGGCGCGCCGCCCGTGATTCGAACCCGCGACCTCGCGAATTAGCAGCGTAACGCCAAGACCACTGCGCCACCGCGGCAGGTAAAATGCAGAATATATGATCTCATGATAGGTAAAGAAAATAGCTAAACTTATGAAACCATACCCCACCTCGTGAATCAGTTGAAGATCTTGCTGCGTTTCGTGTTGGGCTTAAAACTCGGGCGGCAACAAAATTGAAATATGTGGGGCCAACGGAGCGCGCTGAGGGCGCGTTAAACACTGCATTACAGTGCGGAGATGGCAGCGCAAGGCGCAATGCTGCGGTTCGCCCCCCCCCCCCCCCCCCTCTTACCATAAATAAAAAAGAAAAACGAAGGAGACAGGCCATTATTATGAAAGCGTAGTAAGCACACGGTATACAACGATGGCTAACACACGACTCGAGGAGTAACACTAAGCGTGCTTTTTCCAGCCTCCGACTACGCTCGATTTCTCGGTGGACAGTGCTCTAGGATAGTGCTTACACTATTCCTAACACTCACTACGTTTTAAATACTCGATCAGGTGAGGCCCATCAACCGACCGCGTAAAATCCGGTAAAAGCAGGTAAAAGCAGCCGTCACGAAGCGAGCGTGCACGGATATATATATATATATATATATATATATATATATATATATATATATATATATATATATATATATCAGGCACGTACCCAGGATTTTTTTTCGGAGGGCGCCCCCCCCCCCCCCCCCCCAGCCGAGGTAACTTTTCTATAGTAAGGAGGGGTGGGCGGGGGGGGGGGGGGTACCTTTACTATAGTACAAACGTGAATAATGCCTACCGTTCGCCATAAAGACGCGTAAACTCGCAAAAGGGAAATGAAATAAGGCGCATCTTACAGGTACGCCTGCGAGATCCACCTCTCCTTTACTGGACAAACAAGGAACCACATCAGATGTTCCCGCGCAGGAAAGAGGCGCAGGAAGAACACTGCCAAGAACAAGTACCCGAGCGAAAGTCTAAAATAAAGATCCCTCGTAGTGTTTTCTTGAATTAGCTCTCGAAGAATTATATAGAAATACATATTGCGGAACAATCACAGTTCTTTTGAATCCATCGTTTACTGCTCTGCCAAGTGCCAAAACCTATACTGGTATTGTTATTTAGAAAGTTGCGTAGCGATGCGTAGCCGCCGGTCCCGTTTAGCCGCCTAGAGCGCCGGACGGTACGGTTCTAGACATACTGCACCCACCGCTGAAGGTTAGAAAAAAAACATAAGCACAGCAGAGAAGTGGCTACTACAGGCGGCTGGACTGATAACTGCAGAAGCGTCATTCAAAACACGCGTAATTATTCTCCACTTCTGGCGGCGTTTTCTCGATCTACTACCTTTTTTTTAAATAAAGAGATGTTGATCCATAAATGTTTTCACAAACAACGGCTAATTTCTTAATTTTCGCTTTTCCTTCCTGTTCGGCTGTTGCCTCGGCTCTCTCCCTTAGTAGATCGCGTAATTTGTGAACTCCTTGCGATTCTTATTTCCAGTTGCCAATTTCCGCGAGAAGTGCTCTACAATTAGGGAAAAACCGGATGAGGTAACGGGTAACAATCATATTGCTTATGGGTTTAGCGGCTGATGCAGGGCTTGATGACGGCCGCTGTTTCCCATGATCTAATTTTCCTCCTTTCTAATCCATATCATAGTTTCGAGGATCTGCCAGCGTTGCGGTGAGCCTTGACTCGTGGAAGTGATGAAGCAAAAGGAAAAGTTACAGGCAGCTGGCGTTTTCTCCTGCCGCAGCCCGTTCCGCGACCGCACATACCAATTCACTATATACGGACTGAATCCCTTTCCTGCTCCCTGGATCAGTCTAAACAAAGAAGGTTCAACTAACGAAAGGTCAGCAATACGCGGGGGTGACCGTTGCAATAGATGGTGACAACTGAACGCATCTCAAGTTAATCGCGCGGGCACCGAATCAATGTGGAAACTGGCCTTCACATCCCAGGAGATGCCGATAACCACCGCCATCCAAAAGGAGTGAGAGAGGCAGCAAAATGTTGACCGCCGAATAGCTGTCAAGTCTCAAGCTTGATTTGGCGGCGCTTTAGGAATGTGTGTAAGGAGTGGTGGTGTGGGCAGACGGGGGGGGGGGGGGGGGGGGGGAGGCGCTTGGGTACGTGCCTGATATACATAAACATCAATCACTTGGTCCCGGCGTTTTGCGAACACACTATATGTTCTTGCTAATTAATGCCTTGGGAACCACACACAAGACATAACTAAATGATCTCTGGTGCTACATATGAGAGAGTGAAGAGTAAAATATGGAAGTTTACAGTTAATCACGATGCGACTACTCGTAATTTATAACGACAACCGAGAAAACCTACTCAAACTTATCTACAATGTATGAAGTCAGAAGGCAATCTGTATATTTTCCTAGTTATTTACATTCTCTGTACGTGCTATGTTCTTTCATTTATTGATTAGCAATATATTTAGAAAGAATTAAAAGACAGGTATAACGATTATTCGACAATCGGTTTACGGCGAGGCCCATAATAAACTTGATCGGTTCGTATTTATCAACGTATACTTATATTTACGAGACAAGATCTTTCTTTCCATGAGATCTACACATATAATATTCCGCATGATTCACTTAGTATATACGAGGTTTAGACGCATGGGCCTAAAACAGTTCATGGGGGGGGAGGAGGGGGGGATCTTGATACGTTGATAGGCTTAGGGGCCAACAGATGGCTCCGGCGTGGTGTACGCATCGATGGGCCTGATGACGTAATGCTCCTTGGGAGGAAACGCCATGCAGTAGTTTGCCGTCGGCAGCACCATCTGGCTGGTCGACGGGCAGTTGAAGGCTGTGGCGAACTCGGGAGTGTTACGGAGCAGGGTGTTTAGCCTGCGTATGTACAAAACGCGTGCGCGCAGAACGAGGAAGACGTCAGCGCACGCACGCACGTACGCAGCACAAAACGTGACGTCACGCTCACGGACCTGTCGCGGAACCCGCAATAGGGCTGAGGCGCTCTGCTGTTGGGCAGGCGGTCGAGGGTTAAATGCCCACGATCGCATTATACGACGGCGGCGGAATGCAAAATTTGGAGGAGCGTCGTCTTTGGGAGTGGAACGCGATTGCATTCACAGGTCCCTGACTGCTTCTCACGCTTCCCGACAAATGGATCGTATGTAACCGTTGTATACAATACGGTTACATACGACAGCGCGTCGCCTGTGTCCGCGGCGTACCTCTGTCCCTCGTCCCTTTGCCTGCGCTAACAACCTAAAAGCTATGCACAAAGGTGAGCTTTGTGGTGGAACCACGGCCTCTTGCGGTGGGCCGCGATGCGGCGGATGCGAGCGCCGGCTGGAGTTGTTGCAAGGAACCGGGCGCGCCGCTCTGTGGCCCCACAAAACACCCATCGCGCCGGCGCGCGCAATATGGCGGACGCCGCGGCCGGTTTGTGCGTGTGAAGGGGTTTCTTTGATTTTTTCGCGTAACAGAATTATGTTTTCGCGCGCAGTCAAATTACAATCCGAGAGCTATCATGTCCGTAGGTTGTGTACAAGTCTTTATTTACAATTTTTCTACGTGTGTTAGCTTGATAAATTCAATTAGTTCAGTCAATTCCTTGCATGACATAGATGTCCTGGGTATACGGGGTTCGAAAATCTTTTTGCCGAAACAACGTCCTGCGCCAACGCCGGACACCGACACCGCCACCAATTTTCTACGACAGGGCCTTCTTGACGTTGTCGCGTTAAAATCGTTGATGTCAAACTCAATCCCAAGTTTCCAAGTCATGGTACTGAAACGCAAATGCAGAGGATGGGCCAATTTACCGACGAGTTTAGATACTCAATTGCTGGCGCAAAGTGATCTGGTAGTGTAGCAGTCCTTAGCGGGCCGTAGTACAACTGTGGTAAGAGGCGTACGTGTTGTGTTTGTACCGTCACAAGCGCTTACTTATTTTAAATACAGCTGCCAACCCCAACAATCAGATGGTGACACTTATTATCCTTCACTTCATTTTCAGGTGTTGCGTTTATACATGTGCCAGCGAATCACTTCTCTTTTCTGATTCTTTTTATTCACATCCTCGCCTTCGCTTTCCTCGGAAGACATTTCCTTGTCTGATCTCGATATATATTCAGTTCTGCTATTTGCTCATTATCTGACTTCTCTCTCTGAATAGTTTAATTTTTTGTTGCACTTTGTACCACTGTTGTTTGACATATTGTTTTGTTTTTCGGTTTTATGTTCCTTGTGTAACACAAGTGCACCAACATTAAGCCGTAAACCTGTTCTTGGGCACTATAGTATATATATATTTATATATACACGCCCGTCGATATAGTACGGCGATTGCACTCACCTGATGCGGTTTGGAGGCAGGTATCCAAAATCGATAACCTTGTTGTGGGCGGCCGGCTTAAGCACCTCGCACATGTACTGCACATTCGGATCGTCAGGCAAAGAAAGAACGATGTGAGAGCTCGGCGTTATAAGGGCTCTCAAATGCCTCTCTCCTCACAAACAACATGTCGAGTTTTTGATGCTCAATGAATATACCTCCACATCCCGAAAGGTATGGAAACGTCGTTCTATCGTAAAGCGGTAGAGTTCTAAATATAGCAACGAAAAGGTAGACACTGGCATAGTGAACGTAAGCAAGACACGTTTGGAAAACCGACTAAATAGATAACAAAGAGTGACGCCGAATAACAATTTTTACATGACCGGAGGATCATACTGCAATCGTGCAAGCACTTATCATAGCCAATGAGGATGTTACATATGAACATACAGTGGCAATAAACTTGTATAAGAACTTTAACAGTACGCTGAAGTGTGGTTGCACATGGCGCCGTCAACTTTGAAAGGAGAATACGCTAATTGTCATCATGATGATGCTGATCATCAAGATGCGCTTCGCAGCCTCTGAAACAGTGCGCACTGCGCGCTTACTTATCACTGAGGCATATAATAATGTGCTTCGACACCCGGCGTGGAAGCTTTAGGTACTGACTATTAGTATCGCAAGCTCACAGCTTTTTCACAATTACCTGCGGCACTGCGGAGGAAGTTATACAGCTGGCGTCGGCCAGTCAGAAGCACGACCATACGAACGTACTAGTGCACATCGTCATGTGTTTTGGGAAAATGTTCCCCGCAGTACGTTCCAGAAGGGCCCGCTCTGCGCATGCTCCGCTCCGCTAGGTGTCGCCATGGCAACGGATACGCGCCTCTTCTGTACATCTGAGTATTAACATCCCCCTTTGGCTTCTGCAGCACATGTTCTTTTTCTGTCTCACGTTTCACCACAGGGATGCCTGGCACGGACGGTTTCTGCATGCGTTTGTCTCTTCGCGTGAAAGCGCCTCCTTCTCAGTGTCGGGAGCAACCCGGGGTGGTGTACCGTAATGTGCTTTCATTTCATTGCCATATTATAGGGAAACATAAGTGCAGGAATGCCGCACAACTTTGCCGTTGACGTTATGCGTGCTCCGCTATGGTGAGCAGCTGGTGACCACGAGGTCACAGGTTCGATTCGTCGCCATTCACGTGGCCATACTTTGATTGGCGTAAATAGGTAGATAGAAACGCCCGTAATAGCTACGAAGATTCCAGTTACCGCTAGAGGACGTCTGGCGCACATTAAGTCTTTGTTTCAGTTAACCATGAAGGGACACTTTTGCAAAGAACAAACGCGCTGCATGCAGCGTTCGTACGCACCTCGCCAAAGGAGTAGAAGAATATCTCGTCGCTACTCAGATTTCTGCTCTCGGGAAGGTGGAAGTCGGGATTCGGGTGAGCGGCCTCCCTGGCCCGCCGGCGGAAGTACTGCGCATGCGCGACAGCGGTTGTAGCAGCCACCGTAGAGCGAGGGTAAGTTCGACGACAGCAGCTACAGTGGCACAATGTCGAGGAGAAGGTCACGTGGTACACATTACAATGTATGTATGTATGTATGTATGTATGTATGTATGTATGTATGTATGTATGTATGTATGTATGTATGTATGTATGTATGTATGTTTCTTCGCGTGAAAGCGCTTCTTCTCAGTGTCGGGAGCAGAAGCGCTCTCACACGAAGAATGTATGTATGTATGTATGTATGTATGTATGTATGTATGTATGTATGTATGTATGTATGTATGTATGTATGTATGTAATGTATGTATCCGCATCACTCTGTTGGATATACAGTCCGACCCACTTATAAAGAACACCACGGTTATGAAAACATATTCGATATAACAATGAAAAACCACGGTACCGTCAGCTTTAGTACGTGTTCTATGGTAGAACAATCTGATTTCCAGAATGTTCCCAGGCCATGTTATCGGTTATATGAATGGATGTGGGTGCTGTGAGTCAGTCTCGAGAGCAAAAAAAATAAAAAAAAAATAAAAAAAAAACTAAAAAGCTGCGTGGGACGCCGTCGAAAGCGTAAGATTCACCACTGGCAACTCTGACGACGACACAGTAGTGCAGCCTGCTCATGGAGGCTTTGTCTTTGCAGTAGGCCAATGCAGATTAGGTCGCTTCAGCACTTCGTTCTGTTTCTTTTTTTTTTTTTGTAAAGGACCTTTCACTAAGTTGTATAGAGAATTTAAATTAAAAAGAAAGGAATTTCAGCCAGCTTTGCACGAAGCAAGCAAAGCTGGTAGATTATGGCTTTTCTCTGAAGCAGTGACAGTGACCTGCTTTCTTTTGGCTGAATATGTTGAAAGCTTTCTCCTGCCTTCTTTTATATTTTTCTGCGTGACCCACTTTTAAGAACTATCCGTTAAAGAATGTATTTTCATTGGCAGTAGAATATTCTTATATGTTGGTTGGACTGTACTTATTGAACTATATTGAACTTATTGAACATGCAGCCCTATTTTTCACACGATAAGAGGTTCTCGCTTTCATAAAGCTACGAAGTGCCATTGGATTCCCTTCTACGAATGCATCAACCAGCCCACTTCAGCAGACTCCTGAAGGTTCTCCCCCCCCCCCCCCCCCCCCCTCCGACAATTTATTCTTCGGAGATACTTGTTTTACTAGCACAATATATGTTTAACAGGACTCATTCTGCTGCTTTAACTTCCATTACTGATCATACACATTCCATAGAGAATATACACAACAGGAAATTCTCCCGATAGTTCACACTTCAGAACATCCTTTTGTATTATGTCACGTTATACAGTCCGAGTAAATATAGTATAGTTTACAGGGATACTAAACTGAAAAAAATTATTTACGCTGAATTAGTATACGTTAGGTCGAGGCAGGAGATTACCAAACGTTGTGTAGTCAGAAATTACTATTGTGTTACATTGTTTATTATTATTTTTTTTTGTGCTTGATTTTTACGCTTCCCGTTTTTAACACTCCCCTCTGTAATGCCCTCGGAGGTAGCATTAGGAAATAACTAAAATAAATGAAAAGGATGGCTCAGTGGCCTGAGAATGGGTGAGGCTCAATGGTGGTGATCATAAAATTAAACAAAGAAATATAGAAAACATACACGGAAGCTAAAGACGCATGGCGATGCGGCTTTGAAGTTCCCGCATCTCCCAGCCGTGCCCTCATAGATTTCTGCAGCGTCTGCTATGGCTCGGCTAATCGTACACTGTTACTAATAATCGTATTAATAATAGACTAATAATCATATTACCTAGAGGGAAAGCTGGCGCTGCGCCACACTTGGGTGCACGGGAATGCCGTGGTGCGGTGACTTCGGATCGTTCTCGCAGAGCCAGGCACTGTCTGTCACAATTGTTCATTTACTACTAAACAGTACTTAAAATTCTGGTTATTCCTTTTTTTCCTGAATATCACACAAAAGTACAGCTTATATTCAATCATGAGGACTCGTGCCTGGACGAACAATTATGTGAAAGGTAAGAAGTACCGGCGGGCCGCGGAAGTTGTAGGACAGACGACAAAAGTTGCAAGACAGACGACAAGGTCTACGCTTGCTTTGCGAGAGTTTGTCTGCTGTTCTGGCTTGTCAGCGCTGGCTCACGCACTGGAGGTGAGTTATCTTTATTCAAAGATGTAATACAGGTGAATGGAAAACATTATATGAAGATTTTATTTAAGTAACGCTTTGTCTGTTGCAGCCATTGCCATGTTTTAGGCCAAGCCACGTTCAAGACAAAGCCTCGGATACCCATATCCCGGCATTCCCAGGGCGGCACAACGGCCGTTAGGAAACTCGTGTAGACGGTGGCGCCAGATTTTCCTCTCGGGGTAATATTGTTAGAAACTTTATGCGGTTAACATTTTATCGGCAAAGATAGGATACATTGTACGATACAAGGGCAAAACACTGGACTTAGTATGTTTCAAGAGCTTTTACAGAGCCACAGCGTCCCTAAATAGGGGGGAAAATGCTTTGGAATCCGTGACGTCAAAGATATGTACCGACGCTGAAGTTCTGGCAGGAAATGAAAAAAAAGAAAGGGAATATTCATTCATTGTCTTTATCAGTCTACAACACATTGCTACGAAGTCAATGAACATACATATTCAAGGAATACTATATCGGCCTAAACTGGTCAAGTGCTTCTATTAGGGGCCCTTTATTACACCTGAAGACACTCCGGTAGTATTGCGACGAGTGTGTGCGGAGGTAATTACGTGCCGTCTATTACCCATAGGGCCGCTTGCAGCGCCATACTGTCCACCAGGTTCCCAGGAAAGGTTCTGTCGGCATCCACCTGCGGCAGGGGGGTTTTCGATATTAACACGGCGCTTCCTGAAGCTTATGCTGTGCGTACAGGTAACGTCACTACTTGCGCCTACGGTGTGAAAAATTGGCAGTGGCTTAGCTCGGCTATGCCAGGATATACGTAGCGAAAGCTAAGGCTTGGACGAACAATTATGTGAAAGGTAAGAAGTACCGGCGGGCCGCGGAAGTTGTAGGACAGACGACAAAAGTTGCAAGACAGACGACAAGGTCTACGCTTGCTTTGCGAGAGTTTGTCTGCTGTTCTGGCTTGTCAGCGCTCGCTCACGCACTGGTTAGCCTTGGTTAATCTTGATTGCAAGTCCAGGTTAGTCTGGTTGTCTAGCTATGTTACGGCGTTTAGCCAGTCGTTCGGTGCGCTGTCCGTATGTTTCCTGGGCGATTCGTTTCCTCTTCCTCTCGTTCCGATGTCGATTCCAGGCCTCCTCCTGCTTATCGGAATCGTCGCCGTCCATACTGCCGCCTCAACTGTGGTTGCGGCGCACGCGAGCTCTCTTTTTCAATCCTCCGACATGTTATCAGGCATGCGACGCAGCTGGCGAAGCGAGCGGAGGCGAGCGCAACGACGAGGAACGCGGTGTGACGAGGAAAGCGGTGCCACGGCGAAATCGCAAGTTCGCGGCCAGTAAAGCTTTCGCTTCGAAACTGCTGTACGAAGGATGTTCCACATCCGTCGCCTCGACCGTGAGTGGCACTGGCTAACACTCCCAGGGCTTAAGTACGCAAGTATACCCAAAAATGGTGATGCCAAGGTGGCCGCCCGATATGTTAAAAATAATATGAAACTATGGCGTCCTTACGTGACAAAACAGCGATCTGAATTACGAGGCACGCCGTAGTGCACAGGGACTCCGGAATAATTCGCACCACCTAGGGCTGATTTTTACCGTCAGAGGCACGGTCCGTCGTTCGCATTTCAGTTGGCCACTTAAGCATTAATAAAGTATGGTCCACTCTTGCTAAGGAAAACTCCTTAATAAAGCCAATGAAACTAAAGCAGTTTAACATAAAGAAAGTGGGGGCAGATTGGATGCACCAGGCAGATATCTAAGCATTAAAAAGATAGTGTGGCATCTGATATTGCTTACGGATTGAATACATGTCGTCTGTGCCACAATAACGGTTCAGTTTATAGTGTACAAAAGTATACAGTACGCCAGAACGGAGGCGTCGCGAGTGTTCCTGGGCCATAAACAGACACTCACTGAAGTTGAAATTTATATATTCTTATAAAAGTTGACAACATACCAGCATAACTGATTGAATGAAAAAAAAAATACGTTATTACTAGCACAGACTGCAATTATTTGTTATAAACAGCGACAGTCGACTCATCTAATGCGTGTGCTTGCTTGATGCCGCTATGTTTCACTTTTGTGTTCTTTATCGATCTTCAATTACTACACCTACCATATCTGCATATACCGCTGAAACTATGTATGTTCACCGCCTTGCATTCATTTCAAGTTTTGTTCGTAAGTGCTGCTCATGCTACGGCAGTGAGAGCCTGTCGCGCTGCCTGCACGGTGGCTTTTACTCCTCCCTCCTCGTGTACTTTTGCAACACGAATAAAGATTGATTGATTGATTGATTGATTGATTGATTGATTGATTGATTGATTGACACACAGCACACCCACCTGCCGCCTGGTCTTCGGGTCGAGCACATTGTAGATGGTGTGGAAGCACGCGGTGTTGTTCTCCCAGCGCTCAAGCGACTCGCCCCACAGCCAGTCGGAGTCCTCCGGTTCGGAGCTGATGTGCATACCTGCACGGATGAATAAGTTGTACGGACTAGCTGGGTGCTTCCAGAGACATGGGTCGGAGTGGCTGTATATACAGGGGAAATGCTGGGGACATCCTGGAACACGCAGTTTGTTGAGTAGATCCGGCAACTGAACAAGACGATGAACTTAAGGAACAACAAATATTACTACTGCAATCTTGCCGTCCCTCTCTAGACAGCTAAGCTACAAGAATAGATTTGTATGTATATATATATATATATATATATATATATATATATATATATATATATATATATATATATATATATATATATATATATATATATAATTCGCGTACATCTCCGAACATTCCAGAACTTTAATCCCAGTCGAAGTAGGCGCTATCGGACACAATGGGCTTGTTCCGCCGCTTTATCCATTTTTCGATACTGTTCGGGAACTGTTGCATTCAATGACCCTTGCCGTTTCCGTCGTGTTCCTTGTCTCCTCCACATCTGGCTCTTTTAAGCTCTCGTTTAAGCATTGGAAATAAGAAGTCGCAAGTGGCAAGACACGGAAGTATAGAGAGGGTGATGTAGAACCGTAGCGATGACGCAGCGGTTCTGCCAGGTAGTGCAGCGCCCTCTATGCCACGCCGGCGGCACCGCTGTCCGCGTTCCACAATCCAATCGGCTCAGTTCGACAGATTGGGGCGTGTATTCTGTGGACTGCATCACGAAATGCTTAGCCCTTCGAACGTGAAATGGTGGTTGGTTGTCCAACCTTGCGGTACGAATTAAATTATTAAATTGATTCAAATAACGGCCTAACGAGAAATCTTAAAACTTTCACACCGACTCCACTCACCATGCGGATCCAATGCCTTTCCCATGCCCATGCCGATGACATGCAGCAGCTTGGGTAGATACACGAGGCTAAGAAAAGAAACAAAGTCGTAAATAACTATCAGAGTATAGTCACTAGCGTCACTTTTGTTAACCGACATGATTCATCAAGAAAATGATGTCGCGGTAATGCTTTTGCAGTCGCCAGCCGATATTAGTGAGCACCACGATACAACGAAAACAGGCTCTAAATATCTGTCCAGACAGGCATGAATTTGGGGTACAGCTTGCAGACTTTCGAATATGCACAAACTTGTTTACGAGAACCGAGCGTCAGATTACTTATGTTGTATACTCACTTTTTTTCTCCCTCCTTGAAGAGCGGACCGTGGAACAGAGCGTGGGGAATGTCTGCGATGATTGCAGTAGAGGGCATCGAGTTCGGGCATCGAGTTCGAGAGGGCATCGGGTTCTTTATGGCAATGTCAAGTGCGTCGACCAGGCGACACATACCCTTCCGGCATCTATTTCCCACTGCCTCATGATGCCCATGCACTGATCACTGATGAATATTTAAGCATGTGTACATAGTAGGCATACGTAATAGGCAGTGCTGCGGTGGCTACGTAAATATCACATGGCAACATAGAATCCTCGATCACTCCGCGAGTGTTGCGGTGCAGTTAGACGAAAACCAGCCCTGCGGCTGTGTCACGGTTGTTTCGATGGTATATACTTGTTAATTTATAACTGATTTATTAAAAGTGATATCTCACTGCTATTGGCCTTTGAGAGTGCAACGTGACACTTCCTCGTACGTTAGGTGGGAACAGCATGCAGATAGTGAAGGCACATAGAGAACGACACATTGCGCTGACTGACAGCTGTTCTGATATTGCAACAGACAAACAATTAAATACGCTCGAACGCATCGTCAAAGACATAGGAAAACATCAAGTAAATAAACAAGAGGGGAGGTCGCATGGTACGTCACACATACACAATGGTATATGCGCTCGGTAAATGTGCCTGGTCATAGGTAATTAGCATATAAGTGTATGCAATCTCCTTGTCAGATAACAGAACAGATGGCACACTGACACACTTATTCTTAAATGTTGATATACTGTGGACTTCGCTGATTTTCGGGGTCGTTTGATTTTTGCTAACGCTTCGAACTTGTCAAAACTCAGGCCGTAAGCCACACTGCTTACAATGTACGCACCCATATGGTCACTCACTGCTTTTTGTCAAGTTATAATGGTTTGTTCGACTAGCAGATGCTTTCACTTTAATATATATACACTTCCTCGCGTAGCTCGCATTGTTACTTCCTCTTTCCTGAACGCCAATATAAATCCCGTTACTAAATCCACAAAGCTCACGGAAGCGTACAGCACAAAATTCGCTCACATAGCGTGTTCGTCCCGTAGTTGTAGCGGCAGTTCAGGTCAAGCACCTTGTACGGAGGTCTGCAGGCAATATGAATGCGAAAGCGATCTATTAGGATGCCACACTTTCAATGTTTCGTCGCCCAAGGCCCCAAATGCTGCAATGGGACGCAATATGTAAAAAATAAACAAACGTAAACGAATAAAATAATAACTCAAACAGAAATACGGATAGCCCTTCCGTGGAAACGAAGTCTGCCAGAAAATAACGAAAGACCTCTCAAACGACGAATGCCGTCGTCCCGCTCGTGTAGAGTTACAGTCAGTACGCGACGTATGACATTTGCTCTCTTTCACCTATGCACGGCAAAAATAACGCAGTGGTAATCATGAACGGTGATCCCGAATCAACATCCTGCCTTGAGTGTTCGGTGCAGTCGAGTTTCTTTCTTTTCTGTGCTTAATCAACAAGCATTCGTATGCGTAAGGATCAAGTCGAAGACCTGTCCAAGTTAAAACTTTATCTCAGTAGGTTCTCTTTGAGAAGACGGTGACTTACTTTCCCACGAAAGCTGCAACGCATATGGTTACGAATACGGCACCCGTCAGCTTGATTAATTCCATTTTTTCTTCACTTCGTCATGCAAGCGAGCTGCGTCGGTGCACTTCGTTTTATCTTTCGTTTCATACTTAGCAGGCATGCAGCGCTGTGGCACATGCTTCGAGTAAGTAGCGCATTCACAGAAGTCTCACACCGCGCGTGTCGCTGGGCAGTAGTTTTGTTTCTTCTGCGACGCTTTATACACAATAAACACTTCACGTATTACAACTGCGACTCGTGGACGTAACATTACGTCAGATCAGGTGACATTTGCGCGCCTTTTCGCTGCCAGTACGCAGCGTAACTATTTTACGCAGCGTGAGTGCAGTGCGCTGCGGCTGCAGAGACGTATCACTCCGCGCTCGCTCGGTGGTAAATAGGTTCACATCTGCGATAACTTTCATGAAATTACATAGTCGTATTAGTACGAATCCGTTAAGGAGCAATACTTTCCGTGTAATAAAACAGTCATATTAACGCGAAAGCATTAAAGAGGCCGTGTTGCAGAAAATCCGGCGTCTGACGTCGTTTCGGCAAAAGGATTTTCGAACCAGCCATACCCGGGCCAGGCATCCACGCGACACAAGGAATTTACTCAACTAAGTAAACTTCTTAGGCTAAAATACGTGGGAAAATCGTAAGCTACGACATACACACAACCTGCAGACATGATAGCGCTCGGGTTGTAATTTGACTGCACGAGGGGAAACATAATTCTGTTACGCGAAAACTCAAATAACCCCCTTTTCCCAGCGTTCACCGACCGCGGCGTCCGCCATTTGCGCGCGCCGGCGCAAGGGTATCTCGGAGGCCACGGATCGGCGCGTCTGGTTCCTTGCAATACGTCCAGCTGGCGCTCACCTCCTACCGCAAGACCTCCTACTAGACCTTTGCGAGCAACATAACCTCGTGATCGTGAATACAGGGCCTAAGTGTGAAGGACAGATCACGTGGGAAGTGGGAAACCGGCAATCGACCATTGATTACTGTCTGATGACAGAAGGAATTCATGATAAGTTGAGAGAAATGGTCATCGATGAGGAAGGGTTTAGCAGCATAGGGAGTGACCATAAACGCATCATTTTGAAAATGGGATATGTAGTTGGGAAAGAGAGCAACGAAAGCAAAATTGCCAGTCCAAATTTGAACGCTGAACAAATAGCAAATATAGTCACTAGAGTGGAGGAAGAAATTTGCAAGTCGCCAAGTAAGGGGTGGGAATATGGTGAGCTTCTAAGTGTAGTAACGACAGAAATACGGAAAGAGAAACAACATGTTCATTGGAAAGGAAAAAAGAAACCGAAAAGCTGGTGGAACAAGGAGATACGAGAAGCCATCGCCGAACGACAGAAAGCATCTCGAGAGCACAGGCAGGCAAAGAAGGCGCAGTTGCCACAGGATGAAGTAACCAGTAAATGGGAAATATACCGGGAGAAAAAGTCTATGGTTCAAATACTGGTGCAAGCAAAATTAAAAGGTGAAAGTGAACGTTGGTTGTCAGAAATACGTGAGAAAAAGAAGGCCGCACCTAGAATATTTTGGAATCACATAAAATTATTAGGCAGGAAGGCAGCAACAATACAACAACATATCCTAGACGAAGATGAAAACAGACTGGAAGGAGAAGCAGCAATAAATTACACCCAAAAAGTAACAGCCGAATCTTTCCAAGGCAAGGACAAGGTTGTATTTGAAGAAAAAAAGAGCATGAAAGAGACCCAAGGGGGAAAGGAGCTAGTGCTTACAAATTTAAACTGGAAGAAAGCGGAAGAGAAAATTCCTAAGCGCACAGCCACAGGGCTAGACGAGGTTCCCGTTAGGCTGATAAATGAACTGGGACCAAAAAGTAAGGAAGCTCTCGTGAAAGCAGTTGAAAAAACTTTAAAAGATAGACGAATACCAGACAGTTGGCGACAAAGTAGAATGAATTTAATTTATAAAGGTAAGGGGGAGAAAGACAGAATTCACTCGTATAGACCGTTGGCCATTACATCGGTAATATACAGGCTAGCAATGCAGGCAATCAAATTAAAGCTTCAAGCATAGGCAGAAAATAATGGCATTTTGGGAGAGCTTCAGAATGGCTTTAGAATAGGTAGGCGTTTGGATGATAACTTGTTTGTTCTTACACAGTGTATTGAAATATCAAAAGCAGAAAGCAGACCGTTGTATGTGGCCTTTTTGGACATTACAGGAGCATACGACAACGTAGACCGCAGCATGTTGTGGGATATTCTGGAAGGGGAAGGCTTAGGTAACGATTGTATACAGCTTTTGAGAGAGATTTACCTAGAAAATACTGTTTGCGTTGAATGGGAAGGGATGAGGAGCGCGGAGAAAGTTCATATCAACAAGGGACTGAGGCAGGGGTGCCCTTTATCCCCGCTGCTGTTTATGATGTACATGGTGAGGATGGGGAGGGCACTAGAAGGAAGTAATATCGGGTTTAATCTCTCATACAAACAGGCAGGTACAATAATAGAGCAGCAACTCCCAGGTTTATTTTATGCGGACGACATTGTGTTGCTCGCAAACAAGCAAAGTGATTTGCAACGTCTGGCTAATATCTGTGGACAGGAAGGCAACAATTTAGGGTTGAAATTTAGTGTTAGAAAATCAGGTGTTATTGTATTCAATGAAAACAGTGAACAGACAGTGGAGATACAGGGCCAAGAAATACCTCGGGTAACAGAATATAAATACCTTGGTATATGGATAAACGAAGGCAACGGATATATGGAAACACAGGAAAAAACCATAACAGTCAAGGGGAAGAGAAATGCAGCCATAATGAAGCACAGAGCGCTATGGGGATACAATAGGTACGAGGTCCTCCGAGGTATGTGGAAAGGGGTAATGGTTCCAGGACTTACTTTTGGAAATGCGGTTGTTTGCTTTAAATCAGGGGTACAATCAGGACTCGACGGGAACCAAAGATCAGTGGGTCGCCTCGCATTGGGCGCGCACGGGAAGACTACAAACGAAGCTGTGCAAGGGGATATGGGCTGGACTAGTTTTGAAGTGAGGGAAGCTCGCAGTAAAATTGAGTATGAAGAACGGCTGAGGAATATGGAGGAAAGTGAATGGGCTGGGAGAGTGTTCAGGTATCTGTACAGGTAAAACATTGATTCACAGTGGAGGAAAAGAACTAGGAAACTTACCAGCAAGTATGTGGCCTGTGGGGTGGGCAACACAGCAACAAAGGTCAAGCGGAAAGTCAGAGAGGCTGAATTAATCTCATGGGTGGCGGCAATGGAAAAGAAACCTGCCATGAGTAACTACTTAAGGGGAAAAAACGAAATTAGGAAAGAAACCATTTATGATAACTCAAAGGGAAGCTCATTACTTTTCGAAGCGAGATCGGGATGCCTTAGAACACGCACCTATAAAGCGAGATATAAGAAGGAAGAAGAAGCATGTGCTTGCTGCGGTAAAGCTAGGGAAACGACGGAGCATATTTTATTAGAATGTGAAGACGTCTATCCAGCGGTCGATTTAGGCACTGGCCTCCTTGAAGCCCTTGGGTTCAGCGGGAGCAGTGGTAAAGCAAACAGGTCCGCAATAGACATCAGTAAGAGGCGATTGGAGGATTGGTGGAATAAAAGTAGGGAAACGACAAAAGACGGAGACGTACAAAAGCACAGTTCGCAATAGGGTATCAGAAAATTTGGACGTGGTAGTACATAGTGGGGTTTTTTTGTTTTTTCATTGGTTAACCTAGGTAGGATATTAAGCAGCATAGTAGCAAGAGCTTGGTGGCGCAAGCCACCGCCCCGTTCCAAAGGGGACGCTCATAACATCCATCCATCCATCCATCCAGGCCACGAAAGAGGCCGTGGTTCCACCACAAAGCTAGCCTTCGTGCATATAGCGTTCGCGGCAAGCGTTTGCTGGTAAACTATACGGTTACATACGCTCCAGTTGCCGGGAAGCGTTAGAAGCAGTCGAGGATCTTTGAATATGCGATCGCGTTCCACTCTTAGAGACGAAGCTTAAGCTTCCTCCAAACTTTTTGCGACATAAAATGCACTATACTTAATGTCACACCGAATTGGCACACGACGAGTGGACAGCCACATCTTTCTCTGTTATGTCGTGCATAATTTTAATGCGAGGGATTCTTTCCGAACTTCAGGAGTTTTTAGTGCGTCTATCTATCTTAAGCAGCAGAAGCTTGATGTGGGCGAGTTGGTTTTGCACACTTGAAGAAAAGAGCGCTACGAAGAGACGGACTAAAAGAGGAACATGTACGACGGACAAGACGCTACTTCCAACTAAATCTTTTTTGAAGAAACATGATTTTGTATAGATACAACATAGAATAGCGCCAGCGCGACTTCACGACCTGCCTATCTCATTAGAAAAGCTCTCTTTTTCGGTAAGCGTCACTGACGGGCAGCTAATGCACGTGCCCTCGCCCTTTACAATGTCCGCGTCTTCGTAGCGCTCGTTTCTTCAAGTCTATCTATCTGTCTATCTAGCCTCCTACGCCGGCGGCACTGCGGTGCCTACTGACTTGAGCTGCTGGGTATACATGCTCACGTTCGCGTTGCCCGAGTGGTCGCGCGGCATCGTCGTCATTCGAGCTCCGTCATCCAAATCTCGCCTCTGATTCCCGCGTTCACAACTTGTGCCGAGCCAGATGGTGCGCGCGTAAGAAGATCCGGGTATGTCGGCCGCCGAACCCTGGCTCGTGGTTTCCGGCGATTCAAAAGCGAGTGTCCCACCCCCGCGTGCTGGCGGTTCCCGGTGCTCACATAAGAGCCCCGTGAAGACCGCAGCTTCGTCCAGAAATTCGTCAACTCGGACAGTTTGCAATACTCAGAGATTACTCGATCAGCTTGAAGGTGGTGTATATTACTGGGGCACTATACTTGACGCAGCGGAAGGGGAACGTTCTAGACAAGCCCACGTCCTTTCCGACCCTCAGCATGTATGAGCTCCACCAATAAGGCCCCGCTCGAATTCATCGAGAGAGTCAAAAGCCGGTCGAGGCGCGTTGCCGCAGGGTCAACGCCATAGCCTGCTATGTATATCTGCAATATGCTTTACGTAACTGCGATTCCCACAGTAAGGTAGAATCTGCGTTTATTTTGTCAAGCAGTGAGAGAAGTATCTCTACATTTAACGGTTTTACCGGCTATGTATGAAACGGGCTACAGTCTGGCCGCTTAGGGAAAAATAGTGACGACTTTTCAAAAGTCGGCGACCGCGTATACGTCTATTCAACGTACCCAAACTGCTTCCCTCTCTTCACGAAGCTGCTGAAGTTGTAGTAGGTCATCACTTCGATCCTACGCGCTTCAAGTGCCGCCGACACGATGTTACTGGTGTCGACATCAACCTGCGAAACACAAGGATGCACGCTGTGGACTGCACGAATAGTGGCGTCTCGAGAAAAAATGCAAGTCAGGCTATAGCGCTATGCTACCGGTCATGATTTGGTAATGCCTGCCGTATGCGCTCAAACCCATTTCCAGACTTCTGTGAGTGCCCTTCTCATGATCAGAGTTTCCAGTCAGTAAATTACCTAGGTAAACGTACTCTTGCATCGATTCCAAACGCTGACTGCCCGATCAGAAATTATTGTACTCTTGCCAAGCTATTGAAGTTTAAGTTTGTCTTCTGCGTGTTATTGTTCAACCATATGCCCTTACACTTCCTCGGCTAAGATCCTAAATCGCAAAAAAGAAAACTGAGAATTTAGAACATTTGTTTGAATAAGTCCAAATAAGACCCTCGCGTTGCGGTGACGTTTAAAGACCAGTAAAACAGTTTTCTAATCTAATTTTCGCGTTTTTTTCTTTTTTTTTGCCGCAGCGGCAACTCTTAGGGTACGTTAGGTTGGGTTAACTAGGTTAGGTTTAAATAGATGTTCCATAGGTTAGAACAGATGCCTGTACATAATACTCGCAACAACTTCTGCGTGCTCTCACGCAGCGTGTCGTAAAGTTTACACACACTGGCTCACCATGGCCTCCGAGATCTGGTGGCGATAATCTCGAAGGCCATAGTCTCACCCTCAAAGTTATGGATACTCACCGTAGGTGGCGGTATCTGAATGGCGTCACCTTCCACAAGGTCCGGCACAAAGAACATCACGATCTTCATCTTTTCCAGCTGGTACAAAAACATAGAAGAGAGACGCACAGACAAAAAAAAAACAAAAAAAAAAAACTAGCTCATTCATTATCGAGCGGTATTATGGCAACAACGTTATGGCGGTTGTATGCTGGTAATAAACATATCGCTTGCTAACTAGGAAATGACACTATAATTAGCTTCTATTCATCTAGGTGCAAGTCATGCATCTCCTGGTACTGTTTGATTGTGGCCACAGGCTGCTAGAATCGAAGTGAATGCGAAGTTTGCGCTGTGGGAGGAGTTAAAGGGACCCTAAAGAGAAAAATGATTTCTTCTGAATCAGTAAATTGCCTTTCTACTACACCAAAAACACCAATCTTACCACGATAAGTCGCTTGGTAAGCCAGAAACTGCGCAAGAACGAAATACGGGTGGCGACGCCCCTTGAAGTTCCCGCACCTGGTCGCTGTGACGTCATAGATTTTGATGGCATCTTTTAGGGCCTACTTAACTATATAGCCGTACAGATGGACTACATTGTGTTCTAAAGGAACCAAATATTCAACATGGCAAGTTTCGGGAACCCTTACTCAGCCGACGCAGCCCAAATGCGAAAACATACTTTGGAATCCCTGACGTCACACTGACGTACCGGCGTCGGGGTTTTGGCGCGAAATTAAAATTCTGATACTTCGACCTTCATTTTCTCGTTTAATAACCAAACTATTATTTTGAAATGATACCTGCAGTGTTCTCAAACAACGTTTTATTAGTCTAAACTGATTTGTTGTTTCGCTTTAGTGTCACTTCAACGAAAATAACTAAATTTGAAGGCGTTTGTTGCATAAAAGAAAAGGGTATGATATTTGAAGAAATGCTAAGAAAATGTAGGATAAATTCAAATGTTATAGCTGCATCATCCTCAAAGGCTAAGTTTTCATCTGCAGAAAGCGTATAGGTAAAAAAAATTTCAGGATTTTACGCGCCAAAACCACGATATGATTATGAAGCAGGCCGTAGAGGGGATTTCGAATTAATCTTTAACACATGGCGTTTTTTAATGTGTGCCTCAAAAAATCCACGATTGTATTTGCATTTCGCTTCCAACGAAATGGGAATCACTAGGCTACGGCGGCGGGTCACGCATTGAAAACAAACTGACGAAGTTGTCGCATATTTTATTGTTTGTGGTATGCCCAATAAGGGGGAGTTAGCCTTAAATTGAACCAATAGTTATTGTTGATATTTAGCACAGGAAAACAAACGAGAATTTGCTCGCGGGACAAGCTCCCATTTCGGAGCCATGCTAAGAACACTCCTGGCATTAGACAGCATAATATTGCGGCTAATGTGCATGCTGCGCAAGCATTCAAGTCCGTGCATGCTGCGCAAGCATTCAAGTCCTTGCGCTGCGGCCTCAACATGTCCGACTGAGATGAAAACCAGCGATAGAACGCTTACACAAGAAGCAAGGGACTTAGTTGCCCCGCGTACCAACTCACCCCGCACTTCGCCTTGCTCAACGTGCCCTGAGCAACGCCACGTACCCCTAATTTTCAATGCTACGTTCAAACGCAAAAGAGCTCCGCACTGCAGTGCAGTCAACAATCAAGCCGTCTCTCACATTCGCAATAACAGGAGCTGACTGAAGCTACCGGTGACTGAACCATGACCTCTCGGATGCCACAGCTCATCAGAAAAGCTTACGTGAGTAAGCTTACAGATAATTAACCTTGATTAACTTTGCCTAAATTACCACCAAGGGTGGTGGATTCGACTCCCACCAAAAGTTGTGAGCTCATGTGCCTTAACTCTGTTCGTGTGCCTTAACTCTATCTTGATTAACTCCATTATCTTGATTATCTCTATCTCCATCTCCATTATCTCCATTATCTCTATCTTTATTGCCTCCATTAACACCAAAGGGCGTGGGTTCGACTGTCACCAAAAGTCGTGGTTATCGAGCGCATTAATTAACTCGATCTAATTAACTTCGCCTTCACCAACACCAAAGGTCACGGGCTCGACTCCCACAGGTGGTCGTGGTTCGACTCCGACCTTAGGTCGAGGGTTCGTAGCCATTTATTACCTTTCGTGTCGGCGACGCGTTCTCGCTCAAGGTCGACCGACCGACGAGACGTGCGAGGCTTTCGCCTTCAAATGCGTCTCGCTTCCCCCCCGGTGGCTACGGTTATTCAGTTTGGGAATTGGAAACTGTTTTGCGGGGCACGATGACATTACGCGTACGTGGTGCGGGGTTTTTCCCGAAACGAAAGGATACAGCGCACACGAAGAGACATTTGTTGGCCACCTTGATCGCGCCGTCGACGCGCATGTTGTAAGGCGCCGCGTCGGTGTTTGCCAGAAGCATCCCGAACACATCTTTCAGCGACGCCACGGTGCGCAAATGCTCCTCCACGTTGCCCTGCGAGATTGAATCAGGATCATCTAAGGTGACTGAATGTAGAAATCGAGAGTCAAGCGAGTGTCAGAGGGAACGTGCTGTGAAGCCTGATATCGATTCTCGGGTGCTACATTACACGCCTACAATATAATCCCGGCGATTACTTGCTGCCTATAAGATGGCGTTACCCTGGAATGTCCAAGATATGGCCCGCCAAACCCGACCATTTACATTATCTACTTACTACGCAAAACGGTCTGTTGGTCACAGCGCGCGCTCCTTCCGACACCAGTCCGTACCAAAAACAACAACAAAACTGCAAGATATATAGATCTGAATATCATTTTCGGCATCTGGCCTTCAGAGCAGTTTCAATGCATCGCGTTTCGCGCACATCTGGGGGGGGGGGGGGGGGGGGGGCGTTTTCAAACGCTGTCCAAGGAGTCGTTGAGTACATTAATCCCTCCCCCCCTCCTCTACATTTCGCCTCCGCACAGGTTTCACACGTCCTAGGCATTTTTGAGCCACGTTGTGCAAAATCTCGCACCTCCTTGGCGACTCGCAGGGTCAAGTGGTAGTGGTGGTAGAACCAGGACAGCGACCGGGGCAAGATGTCGTCCAGGAAGTACAGGCACAGGCGCCACCTGTCGGGTTCCTGGCGCAGGTCGTGCGCGAATCGCCAGTACGCCTCGGTGACCTGCGATCCGCACACATTGACGCTGATGTACGTGTCATGAGAGAGGAAGATACTTATTCATCTCGTTCATCTCATTAAAGCCGTACGGCTTCAGTGATGGAAGTGGCCGTACAGTCTGAGCTCAACTAGACTATAGCAGTCTGTGGACTGCGTGAGCGTATGCACTGTTTATTCAGTAGCTCCCGTAACACGACCGTGACAAACAGATGTGGTAACGTAGCTCTAAGACACAACCGCGAAAAAGAAAGACACACACATGCACGTGTGACATAAGCACATATCAAAAACGAAACATACCTAACACAACGATTACACACGTAAACAAAAAACGAAGAAAATCCGACAGAACCGACCTTACGGATCTGACACACACACACACACACACACACACACACACACACACACACACACACACACACACACACACACATATATATATATATATATATATATATATATATATATATATATATATATATATATATATATATATATAAAGAGGAGAAGGATGGGGGATTAACCGAGGGGCCCGATTTTTCTATTAGTCATATCACAAGAAGCCAACAAACACTGACACCAAGTGATATGGTATGGTATGAAGAACTTTATTTCGGTCCTGAGGGATCACTCTGGGAGTGATGCGGGCCGCTCCCACGTCGGTACAGAGAGGCCGAGCCCATCTGCCGTCACACGGGCCCTCTGGACAGCCCTGAGCTGGTCCGCAAGTTTTCACTGTGCAGCATTTGCTGCCCCCACTGTTCACCTCGAGAACCATCACCGGCCAACGCCAAGCAGCGCCAAAGCATGTGTTCTAAATCGAGCAAACCTAGCAAATTCGAGCAATATATATATATATATATATGTGTGTGTGTGTGTGTGTGTGTGTGTGTGTTGAAAACAAACAATCCTTTAAAAGTGCGTGAAGTTTCCAGGGCGCTCATTCCATTGTTACACATCAACAGAAACATAGCATAGAAAACAAACACACGCATAAACTTAACATACATGACAAGCACACGTCACAGCGCTTGCGCCGCGTTCTCTTCGCTCGTAGTTGTTTCTTAGCGCCACATTGTGCCCTTAAATGAGCGCTATACTTCACGCCACATAGGTCCTCCGTGAACGCGCAGTCATCCGCTGTTTGTCACCGAACTGTGCATTTATGAACATGCAGCGTGCCTGCAGACATTCTACAGATTGTGACGTCATGAAGCTGCGGTAGCGGTGCAGTAACTAAAAGGATCAAAGACCAAAATAAAGTAGTTAAACTACAGGTGAACCAACACGGAGAACGAGCTCGCAAATAGACGCGTCCACATTTTCAAACGTTGCTGCACCAATATATATGTTTCGAGATGCGAATAGCGAAGCAAAAAGAAAGTGCCAAAGTTGTCGTAAGTCTCTATTTATTGACACTATATCTACAAGTTTGCGCATGCAGATGGCCCATAGGCGGCACACATCTCATTGAGGCGACTTCACTCCGGCATGCGGAGGCGTTCGACGGTACTAAGCGTTACCGTTACTCGGGCCTAATTGCGCGCAACCAAATGACCTCACGATGCAAGCACGTAGCGCACCTTTGAGAGGTTGGGCAAGGCGGTGGCAAAGTTGAGGAAGAGGAGCAGGCGTAGGTAGTCCATGAAGTGGGTGGTGTCGCCCCTGCGTTGCACCAATGGAATCAAATTAAAAAAAAAGAAAAGGAAATCGCTATACAAGTCGATACCACGCTATAGCCTACGTTAAAGGGAAAACATGGAGTTGAAAAGGTTGTTGCAGCAGCCGCAGAAAACGGTTCTCAAAGTAAGCGAAATTCTAATGGGGACAGCAGGAATCAAGCGTGGACACACATTAGCGATAGTTGCGATAGTTCCGAAGTTTGATGATGGGAGTGCAGGTTATTTATTATCAAATCTTTGGTAAATATTATGACTGCGTGACGACGACGGAGGCAGCGCTGTGTAACGACGATGACGACGGTGTGGCAACGACGAAATGACAAAGGCGGAAGTTATGACCGTGCGAACGACAACGACGGCGGTAGCATGACCGAACCGGAGTAAAGACAAAGGGATCCCGACTACCTGACGACAACGGCATAGCGGCAACCTGAATGACAAGGTCGGGACGACAACAGAATGACGACGGCACGACGGCGGCTGCAGGCCTGCGCCTTCATCGCCGCTTGATTGCTCCACGCATCCTTCAAGATCACGCGCATCCCCACCGAACGCTGCGAAAGTCGCTCTAAAAGCGAAGCTGGGGTGAGCCGGTGTGACGCAAAACAGCAGCGCATCTCGACAGGAAACGAGCCGCGGACTTCGACGACATACAGAGAGCTAATATGAGTGACTCTAGAGGTAGAGCTACACGTAGCGCCCATGCACTGAAATGATGATGATGATGATAATGCCTCGTTAGCAAGCCCTTTGAAAAGGGAGCTGCGAAAAATAGTCGCTTATACACGGCTTGATTTACTCAGGTATGCTGTACGTGTTTCTCATTGCAAATCGGTAGCCTCCGGGCATTATCACACTTCACAGGGTCTTCAGGTGCTGGGCATCAGGCCCAGAATGGTGAAGGGCCTTCCGGGCACTCAATCTCCAGAAAGAGGTTTGATTACGAGAAAGGGTGAAAACATGTTGGTGGAATTACAGCGCGTGTGTATATGCTGTCCAAGAATGGCTATATCTTTTTTTGGCTACGCAGATATGTGTGTGTGTGTTGCGGGGGGCGCTATGCTCGGAATTTCTTTCGCGTGCACACATAAGTATTGATGTCTTTCCAACAAATTTTACTTGCGAGAGTGACGTTTCGCACGTATCGTCTTATATACCCGATGTTCTTGTGACCTCTCTGTCTTTTCTTGCTAAAGTAGCGCACGAAGTTTCTGTTTCACATGATTTTTAGCTGAACGGTCCATTTTCCGTCGTGTTCTCGAGCCGTACAAAAAAAAAAAAGAAGGGAAGGGTGTACACTGCTCACGAGGGATCGGAGAGCGAGTCGAAGAACTGGTTGATGTCCAGGAGGTAATGGAGGTTGACCAGCTTGACCACGACGAACGGAAGTCGCGGCATGGAGTGGCGCGTCACCTCCGAAAAGTATAGGTGCCAGTCCATCTGAAACCGCCAAGACAGTGGGTTGGGTAAGGTTTTGCCACGCCTACTGCCCAAGACACATCGACGGGCAGACTACGGACAACGTTTTGCCATGGCGATATTACGCACGTGCGTCAGCAGATTTCGGATGCCACGGTCGCGCTTTTATGCAGGGACCCGTTTACGATGCTTCCGTATTCAATCCACGACGTTCCGCATCTTAGAATGATCGCCAAACTGCCGCAGTACATACCGTCTACTACACACCTGTGTAGAGCGCTCGAGCACTGCGCTGCAAAGCAAAGAACGAGCAATAACGTAGCTGCTAGGCCCAGCGTATACCGGCGCGTCCTGCGGCTTCCACAGTTCTCAAGCGTTCTCTCTCAAAACCGGCCAGCAACGCAGAAACAATGATTGCGTACGCTCCATCGCAGCGCAGAGATTCGGTGCTCTAGACCGAAGTGTGGTCAAAGTGTGGAGGCCGCATACTAGTCGATACTTCGGTGGCGTTATATTATAGCGTCGATACTTCCCTAAATCAGTCGTGTAGCTTCAACTCTTACAGGACGTTATATCAGTTCTTGCGCGTCAGTCACTACATTTATTAGTTATAAGTTCTGAATCTCATTGGCAAAAGTGTGCGTTCGCTACTACCGTCGTCTGCTTCGGCTGTTTTGTGGTCAGGGGGTGGCCTTCAAGCTGCGTTGACGAGTTTCTGTGATGTGAAGGATTCCTCGCTGCTTAACAAGCACTTTGTAGCGGTAGACAGATTCCTGCCTCGCATAGTCTGGCACTTCTTTAAGAAGGAAAATGTGTTCAATGGTGGGGTTCGAACCAAAGGCCTCCAACTGTAAAAGCCTCGCGCTCTACCTGCTACGCCATGAGGCAGGGACGGAATCGGCAAATACCTAACAAACTATTAACAAACTATATGAATATTTAACAAAATATTTATCTAGAATCAGTACAAAATCGTGCCGCAAGATTCAGTCATTCATGCTATTCATATAATGCCAGTGTATCATCGTTAAAAGCAGAATCCGGCCTACCAACCCTCGCCTCTCGGCGTCATATCGCTATAGTACGTACTTATTCCATGGGTTCTTCTACAGCTCACTTCATCATCCACCCTACATCGGTCCTCCTGCAAGCATTTCACTCCGCATTGGTCATCCCCTTCAAGTCGCCCGGCCACGCGCGCGCACTACCACTTCTGGCTCATCATTCTTTCCACGCTCAGCCTCGGACTGGAACGGCCTTCCACAAGACATCGCCGTAATCACCTGCCCATCCACGTTCTTGAACTGTATGATTACCATATTTAACAGCGAGTAAACGTATACCTAAATATATCTTTCTTGTGTATTTAACTTATTTTATGTTTGCTACCCACCCCTTATGTAATATCCCCCAATACTGGGGGCCTTTAAGGTAATAAAGTGAAGGGAAGTGAAGACTGTAAGCCTCGCAAACTTCCCTCCTCTGTGCGCAGCTATAGCGCTGGGAGCCACGTGACTAGCGCGGCCACCACATCGCATAGCAACAATTTGATTTTTAAAAGTAAGAGCGGCTACGAACGTGCCAGCTTCCTTCACGGTCCTGAGCCGTGCACTCAACCCAGCTGAGAACGGGGAGAAGAATGTCTCATTTTTGCGACACCTACGCGAACGATATGAGCCACACGCTGCGAGAAAAAAAAAATAGAAACGTTCAACGCATGTGGAACTCACATCTGGGTGCATCGCATGGTAGACAAGCACTTTATCGTAGCTAGACGAAGTACTCGAATCGAGTAAAGCCCAGTATAAATTTCGTAAGTCTACGGTACAAAATGAGCACCATCGCGAGGACAAAGGACGTGAAAAAGAAGCAGAAGCATCCTCGTGTGCCGTTATATGCAGTATGATCGGTGCTCATTTTTATGCCATGAATAACCAAGTCGTCCAAGGTTCTACACTTATTAAATCAATTTTAGCTGCTGTGCCGCTTCCGAGATCTCCGGCGCAGCGTGCTGCTCATACCGTGGTTGGTCGATATACACCGGAGATCTTAGAGGCCAGCCTCTGTACGCGCCACTAAAAACTCGCTAAATGACTATCAGTAACGTTAGTCAGCTGCTAACCGTCCTCGTAGAGATTTTAGTGATGCTTTTAGGAAATAAAGGATCGGAAATATGCGAGAAGGTAGCAATCGCTGTTAACAAACCCCAAAATCGTGCGAGTTTGCATTCATACCTCGTAAACCAGCTGAGCGCTGCCTAAGATGTTGCTGTCTATTATGATGACGCATTCTTAAAAGGAAGCTTTAGCTCGGCTCAACTCCGACGCGGCCTCTACAAATACATGTAAAACGCAAAAACGCCTTTCTGCTGTAACCTCTGGACCGATTTTAATGGAATTTATTGCATTTGAAAGAGAAAGTTAAATTCTAGTGACTGTTGGAAGCACAGTTTCGATTTAGGGTCTGAATTTTGTGAGGTGAGAAGGATTTTCAAAAATTCGAAAGTTCGAAAAGAAATAGACGCAAGGGTTTATAAATTATAGCTCGGCAACAATAACAGATATCGTGGTTCTGCAAACGGTACCCATTAGATCATTCAAAGCGGACAAATTCAATAAGCCAATTTATATCTTACGAGAATTTGTTACGTTGTGCACCAGGGTTCTCAAATAGCTGTATTTCCATATTACTACATTTTTTTAGATTCATGTGTAACATATCAATTTTGGCCGCTTTAGATGTACTATCAGATGCAATTCACTGATTTGCGATATCATTTTTCCTTGTTGAGTTAGACAGTTGTAAACTTGATAATTTCGTTTTCTGAGACATCGATTTTTGCCAATCTTTAGTAAAAAACTGACAATCTAAATTAGAAATTGGAAATCCACAGTCACTAGATTTTATACGTTTTTTTTTCTTTTAAATGCGACAAACATCGTCAAATTTGGTACACTGGTCTCCGAGATAAACGAATTCTCCTTTTACATGAATTTAGATAGGAGCACCCGAGTTGAAGCTTCCTCTTAAGTAGTGCATGCAGTTTCGTAAATGTGCAAAAATTTTCCACATAGAAATGATCACAACAGCATCACGCTCACCACTCTGCTACCCATGAAGTCGGACACCCTCCTGTAAGCCACCGGATGATCCACGACCGTCGGTTTGAGGTTCAGGATCCTCTGCAGACGACACAGTCAGGTGCTTCAACTAGCGATCTTAGATAGCATTAGCCTGTCCGTATACGTATTACAGTATACTAAGGGTGTGCGAATAGTGATTTTTGAGACTGACTCGAATACGAATCGAATAGTGCCACAAGCGAATCGAATGTAATCGAATACCGAATAGCTTTCGAATAGCTTTCGAATAATGAACAGCCTTTATCGCAATTAATATAAAACGATCTTATCTTTCATTACATAGTATATTACGAAGCGATGTTTATTCACAACGCAAATTGAGGATTAGGAGCAAACAAGCCTATAAAGTAAGGCTATATGAAGCCTGCTTCACTACGCAAGTCCTGATGTTTTATGTCTATACTATGCCCGAGGGGATGAAAATTTACCGTACTATTGCTCCGATATTAAGTTCAATTGGGCGCAGCTTACGTGTAGAAATATTCGAAAATTATTCGAAAACTATTCCTATTTACGAATAGTGACTGTTCGATTCGAAAAGCGAATGGAATATAAAACACTATTCGATTCAAATATTCGAAAGCTTCGAACATTCGCACACGTCCGCAATTTACGGAACATCAGGTAATCAACGGCGGAAAAATAAGTAGCCATGTTAGTAGCTCCATCTCGCGCCGCAAACTTAAATGCAACAAAACTTGGACCGCATAAAATGCCTAGTCTAATATAGCGTCGAAAAGGAAATTTCGCTGCAGCTGGCTTTTAATGAGATGACACCGAGCTAACATTGCAGCCGACCATATTCTACTTAGCTGTGGCGCGTAAGTGTTGCTTGTAACATATTCGTTAACGCTCAGTGCTTTTCTCTCTCTTTTTTTTTCTTCCTTAGACAGGCATCTGAATACTAAAAGACCGCTTGAAAAAAAAAAAAAACGAGTACTTATCTCACGATCTAGCGTCTACAACTTTCCTAAAATTTTGATGACGTTACTTTATTATCCATATCTGATCATTATTAGACCTTGGTTTTGTGTCAACTTTAGCTCCGTATATTCTTTAGCAGCTTGACTCAAGCGTAAAAAAAAAAAGTTTCCTCCACATCCTCCGGGAGTTGTGGCGTCTGCCGTTAGCATAAGGCCTACGTGTTACCCTTGGCACACAGCCGCGGCCCCATGCCGTGTTCATCGTAAGCTTTGCTGGTATTTTCATGCTTTTGACCCGTTCATCACCAATAGATGGTGTCGAGAAGTTTATAGTCTGTAAAAACATCATGTTTATCGGCCAATTTTTTTTCACGAAATAGCCGATAACTTAATGCTTCACCATATATGACACAGCAATCAGTGCTTGCCTCACAGAATAACCCGAATGTTTTGCTCGATCACAACATCACAGCAGGATAGTAAACAATAAACAAACGTCCTGGCATTTCTCGTGCGTTGATTTAAAGTGTACAAATTGTGAAACTAACCGGTTTATTTATGAACTCTTACGCATGTTGTGTCAGAAGCAGGCGTCAATAATATTTTAAAGCAAAAATAACACTAACATTATTTCTCTTGTTACAGTCGCTATGTATTTTATCGCAGAAGAGGACGAGATTCTAGTTGAATATGTGGGCCTTTCTTTTCGATTCTAGCATGCTACAAGCTCGGCGCGTATCGCATACGATGCACCATATGGTAAGGGGTTAATAGACGATACCGACGACCAGACTTGTGGATGTTATTACTTGTATATAATTAATTGTAATCAATGTCGTTTTTCGGACCCTCTGTAACTTAACGGTTAGTTTGTTTACTTGGTAAGGCTCGCTCTAATTCAACCTCTTCTTGCAGTAAACAATTACATTTAACCATGCAGTTACATTTTTCACGAAACAAGTTATAACAGGTGACGCAGCTTTGACCACACAAATTCCGCGGGAGCTAGTGTCCAAAGGGATGAAAACATGATCCTCGCTTACCTCCTTCGCACATTCGGCCTCCTGCACCTACGCCCGGGTCTCTTCCCCTTACAATATCCATCCATCCATCCATCCATCCATCCATCCATCCATCCATCCATCCATCCATCCATCCATCCATCCATCCATCCATCCATCCATCCATCCGTCCATCCATCCGTCCATCCATCCGTCCGTCCGTCCGTCCGTCCGTCCGTCCGTCCGTCCGTCCGTCCGTCCGTCCGTCCGTCCGTCCGTCCGTCCGTCCGTCCGTCCGTCCGTCCGTCCGTCCGTCCGTCCATCCATCCATCCATCCATCCATCCATCCATCCATCCATCCATCCATCCATCCATCCAACTCTCTCTCTCTCTCTCGTGGAAGCGTCTAAGGAGACTTCATAGGCGGTAAGAGCTGCTTTTCAATTCTCTTTGGTTAATGCTTTGATGACTTGTCTCATATATAGACAGATGGTTTAGACTGTTAAACGCATACACCTCTCTACGTGTCTGGTATATGCGTGCCTCACATACACCTATTTTTTGTTATTGTCACACACGAACAGTATCTTCAGGGCCGACTAACACGCAGCTTTATACTAAACTACATTACACACGCGTTATTTGACCACCTTTTCAAACAGCAACCTTTTCATTTTTAGGCGTTCTTTCCAATCAGTCGTTTCAATCTGATCGGCTAACGAGCGAAGGGCGCCCGGAGGAGTTCCCCAGGTGTTGGCCGACAAACATATAACGACACGTTTATGGCTCGATGGCGGTGGCTACCTCGGACCTCGATGCCAGCGAATCACCTATCGACGATTTTGTTCTTCCACTGGCCCTATAGGTCGGGAGTGTCTTCCCCTAGCCTCAACAACCACGCCACATCAACTTCATAGGAGTCATAACTCCACTGCAAACTCATCAACACTGGCTTGGCGCTCTTTGGTCATACCTGGCCCTTGCGCCACTGAACACCACACATTCATCCATTCATGATGAATAGCCGCGCTTCATGGAGGACACAGAGCCGCGCATAGTGGCATTGGGTAACCACATCCTTGTGTGCAAGGTGCTGGCACCTTATAGCACAGTCCTTCTCTCGAGCGCGCACACCGGGCGAGTTTTTAGTGTCGCTATAGATGTCTTCGCAAGAAAAACGAGGGAAGGTTACAAACGAAGAAAATTTTCAAAGGCAATCATTAGTGAAAATGAACAGCGTGTTGATGTCTGCAGGGGACGCACTGAAAGAGCCGGACCATTTCTGTTCTATTCTATTTCGCGGCGCATTCACTAATCGATGACTTTAAAGCGACCTTTTAACACTGCTTAAATAGCTGTGTTAAAAGGTCGCTTTAAAGTCATCGATTACTTTCGGTTATTAATTGTTCAATTACTTTCACAGGACCTTAATTGGTAACTGCAATCAACTACGTTTTCTCTTTTTCGAAAGAAGTGATTGAAACTGCAATCTGTTACTTTTTTTTTTCTGTAGCGTGTACAGGTGTGCCGATGACCAATTTACCGTTGCCACGGCCTTGACCAGGTCGACGACCCGCTCGGCGGGCGTTCGGCGTTGTGAGCCCGTGTGGATGCGCAGCGCGTCGTACATCTCGACGGTCGCTTCGTACAGGAGACGCCTGTCGGCGTCCTTCAGGACGGAGCCCCTCTGCAGTAAGTTCTCCGGCCGAATCACCAGGCTGGGAAAGTCGAGCTATAATGCCGGGCGCAAAACACCCGCGCAGCACGTCAGTGGAGGCACTGCAGAAGCCTGGGCAAGTTGGTGTTAACATTCTTTTTCAACAGCGCAGCGTACGTGCACTCGTCTCGCCCTTGTCCTTTGCACTGTTGAAGGAGAACGTCAGTGGAACACGAAACGATAGCCGGGAGGCTCCCAAAGCATTGGTGGTTTCGTAATTGTGTTGACTTCGACGTTTTTAATCTTACATTAGCATGACTTTTAGACTCACCTAAATTTGCGGTATGTTTTTATGTGTCCATGTCCGCACTTAACCTCTCTATAACGCCAAGCTTGGGTCACTGGGTGCTCTATGATCAAATGAGTAGAGCACTGGGCAGCCGTGCTGGGCGAATCGGGTCTAAACCCAACCGTCGGACCAAGCTGGGTCACTGAGTACGTAACTCTGGGTATGTGGTGATCTTCAGTGAATCTCTCCGGGGACAACTTGGGTCACAGGATATGCTCCACTGGGTATGTGTTGCTCTTCAATGGCACTCTTGCGCGCAGTCTCTGCATATGCACCGCTATTCAACGAACCAGGCTCTGATGCCAACTGGGGTCACTGGCTATGTGTCACTAGATATATGTACTATATATGCCGTCATTCTTCATAATCGTTACACAAAACACATCATCAACAATTATCCACGAACCATATACCATAAATTGCTAAAAGTCGTCAATCATCTCTAAAGGATGGATGCACCGGTAGTATTTGCTCAAAGCCTTTGAAGTGAAGCAGTGCGATAAAAAAAATCCAGAAAAAATGCAGCAAGCAAAGGGCAGAGCAAAGTTTCCTTTCTCCTGCTTGCGTTTCGCACTGCACGGCGCACCTGCGCTTCTGCATTCTGCCTCCGTCGCAATGCGTCCGTCGCAGTCGGGACCGAATCTTAAGACATGCGCTTAGTTTTGTTATCATGACATTTCTAATTCTTGTCCGTGTGCCGCTGCCTCCTCCTGTGCTGCATTGGATTATTCTACTATACTTTTTCTTCTCAAAACGTGTAACATTGCATAACACAGTTTGTAACATTCGTGTCCTTGTAAAAGTCCATGTTGTCATTAAAACCCCAATGAGTTAAACTACTTCTGACTAAAAAATTATAGTTGGACCCCCTGCTAGCCTCTCGCCACGGGTCCAAAAAGTTTTTGTACTACATGTATAATATTTCGAAAGGCAAAGAAAGAAAAAAAAGAAAGAAAGAATGAAACAAAGAAAGAAAGAAGAAAGAAAAAAGACAGACAGACAGAATGTTTGTCTTTATTTTCCCCGTAACCGGACTGAGCCCAACCTTCGCCAACAAAAAATTCAGTCTTGCAACAGATGCTTGCGAATGCGAAAATCGCACCTAATGCGATTATGTGAAATATGTGAAACAGGCGTAAGCCTTATGAATATTCGCGTGTTTCCCAATTCCTGCATTAAAACTAGCAACCGTGTTGCAATTCACGATATTATTAGCTGTAACGGTCAAATCCGTCTCCATGTTTTAGCTAATCTTTGCCAGGTCTTACGGTAAGCATCGATCGCAGTAAAACTTAGTCCAGAAATTTACCAGCAAGAGCAGCACCACCGGACGTTCGTATTAACCACACAATCGTGTTATCCGTAGTAAGCCTGACGCTGGCCAGTTCACTTCGGTAAATCACAGTTCGCGCTCAAGTCGACAGTTCGCAGTTTATGAAGTTCAGTGTTTGGCGGAAGCCCGTACTGTCGGGACGGAACACAGCGAAAAGGTATAGACAAAAGGCCGACGCAGTTTAACGGGCTTCACCTCGCGACCCGACGAGGAACGACAGGCGCAACGTGAAAAGCCACGGAGCATGCGCAGACGCTCTCGCTCACCTCCAGGTACTCCTTGGGGTAGGAGAACTCCGAGCGGAGGAACCGCACCCGGAAGAAGCCGTCAATGTCGAACTGCAGCACGAGCTCGGAGAGCACCTGCGCCAGCGGCCGGTTGCCACGGAACATGGCGACGTCCAGGTCGTACATCGCCTTTCTGCCCTTCTCCGAGTCCTCTGCGACCGCGTTTCCGGACATCGGAGCACGTGACGGCGACGAAAGCGCGCGCGGAAGAGTACGTTACAGAAGGTTTCATCCGTACTGGGACCGTATCTAGAGCGAACGCGAAAAACGTGAACTGGGGCAGAACTCACGGATGCGATGACTATTCTAATACGCGAATAGCCGAAATGTGTCACGCATGTAAGAAGGCGCGGACCGGGCTAGTCTACTCGAAGGAACGAGCTGGTCTAGTCGAAGAGGCCTACTTTACTTGCACAAGTAATCGAAACGCACAAGCGGATAATTAACAAGAATTCACTAATCAAGTTTCTACTAATTACTATACTTATTGCACTTCAGAAATTCTAGCCGAGGAGTTCGCAAGGCCGATCCCCACTTGGAACGAGTTCTCTCAGGATGACATTCAATTTCGAGATATTAACTTCCGAACTTTGTGGAGGAATATTGGCCTTCGAGTTACTCTTGTGCTTCACTGCATAAAACGACGTTTTGTTAAGGAAGTGGAACGACAGTGCATTTTTACCGGAACATTCAGGGCGCATATCTCGTAAATGGTGTCATCTTCAAGTGGATATGCCTTGCGGCCTCAACCTTCAGAATTTGTAAATCGCAATACATGCCAAAACGTAATTGATTAAAACTTAATTAGCGAATTTTGTTAATTAGCCGATTACACATTTCAATTTCTTGTGCAAGTAATGTCTGTCTCTTCGAGAAGACCAGCTCATGGACTAGAGCTGTGATATCTGCCACAGGTAATTTTCAAAAAATTTTTAAAGTGTTCACTAAAACAGCCTGTATTTCACCAAAGCCATCCCAAGGAAAGAAGGCTTGCACTTGCAGGGCCGTATCATGCGGCGAACGTTTTCAGAACACCGTAGCAAACACAAAACATGCCGACAAATATGACAGACAAAAATTAATAACTGCAAAAAACACCCGTGTCCCATGCAATGGGGGCCCGTTAAACATCCCCTGGAGGTCAAAATTAATCCGGAGTCCCCCACTACGGGTGCCTTATGATCAAATCACGGTTTCGGCACGAGAAACCCCGGAATTCATTCAAATATAACAAATTATTAGCCCTAGCATTAGAGCTACTCCAATGCGCGAAACATCGGCAGAATCCATAGCATAATGAACTTACGTTTACCGGTGCAACCTTTGTAGATGTCGATCATGGTGGTCACGAGACCTGTAGTAATAGACCTCGCCCGCCTCTGACTCTCGGCTGAAAAGCATAGATGTTTCTTTAGTGCAGCGTTCTTGCCGTACCCCACTGTAATATAATTTACACCCTAAAAAGTGCAAAAGGGTGTAAATGTGTCTTATCCGTTATATAGATAACACCCAAAGGCTGTGAGTTATCGACACATTTACATCCTTTTTCACTTTTTAGGGTGTAAATTATGTTACAGTGCAGCGATATCTTGTCGTTGTCATTCAGATCAGCATGTTTTCGCTCTCCTTTTCTCCTTTTTTTTTTTTTTACCGAGCTGGGAGAATGCTACGATTTTCACCTAGCAGACGGGGCGCGATAGCATTAGCCCGTTGGTGATACTTTCGCGATGCAGGATGCTCTGAACGCCTAAATATTCACAACTGCGTCATTATTCTTATTCTACGCTCTAGCATGATACGCGACGACGGTAAGCCATACAAATAATTGAGCCTTCGGCATGCCTATACCGCGAGGTTACGCGTAAAGGCGGGGCAAGCGCCACACCGTGACTAGCGCCTCACTGCGGCGACGCATCACGCATACCTCCTAAAACTCCCTAATATCCCGCGGTAGACAGCCTACCGGCGTGTTCGTTGGTACCTTTGAGCGCGTCGCGGACGTCCGCCTCGATGTTCATGCGCAAGTGATCCATGTACGAGTGGCGCCAGGCGTAGTCGGGCACCGGGTTCCTTTCTCTCCAGTAGGCGCAAGTGTGTTCGTAAAAGTCCACGCAAGCCGACACACTCGCGTGCTCCATGATATTGTCGAAGCGCTGCGCTGTTGTCGAGGGTGCGAGAGCAGTGAGAAGACGCAGGGGGAACAAGAACACGCACGATATTGTAGTGCCAGCCACTACAGACTATAGGAGATCGCACGTTTGTATACTCTTTAAATCTTCGTTTGCACAAGCACTTTTACAATGTGTTGTCGTCACTTCACGACGTGCAGACAGACAGTGCCCGTTCACTCGCATTCTCTTCAGTACGTGTTCCAGGTTTCTGACTCGTGACAGGAAGAACTTTGCTGTCAATACAAAAGAAATCCACCTTGTCACTATCACTCCTATTGTTCCAATCGTTATGCCAGGCTGTAGCCCTCTGCTCATCACGCGGAAAGCGAAAAATCGCATTACTCCGCCACGAATGAATCAGGCTGGATAACGCGTGCTCCTGGATAAAGCGTTACTTCAACATAAGTGCCGGGGTGCAGTGCTCAGGACATTTACTTGGCTTGGAACTCGAAACATGTCACGAGATCAGTCCACGCTTACGACAAGGATAACTGTTTCTCATAATTTCTGATGACCAACCCAAGCATGCGACAGCCCGTGAATTATTATGCTTGAGTAGTTATATAAATCTCTACCGGTTAGCCTTTCATCCAAGGACATCAGCGCCATACAAAGTGACACAGACCGCAGACACTCGCTGTCAGGACCCTGGTGCGAGGAAGCGCGGCAGCAGCGATCGAAGTGACCTTCGTGCTGCCTTTCCCTTCAGCGCAAACTAAGCGGCGAGAGCACAGCGCACATGAAGCTATCAGCCCTCGGCGGAAATAGACTCTGGCGCCATCGCAAATCGCTTTCAAAATAAGGCCCGTGCCTAGGCGCTCCATACGCAGCCGCCGCCGGAGTCAATGGCCGAATAGGCAACTTGGGTCATTGGGCATGTGCAAGTGGTAATGCGTCATTAGGTGTGCGAACATTCTTGTTCGATCCTCCAGAATAGGTATGGCGGACTGGGTAGGTGCCCGTACAGACTAACAGATCCAAGCGATACATTATATATATCGCTTTGGCGCAAACAAGGAAGGACGGAAGGGAAGAAGGGGAGCGCAAGCAGTATGAAACGACTAGCTCAGCAACATCTACATCTGGATTGCAAGCAGACAAGTGGGCAACGGAAACCTGAAGAAGTCAGCTTCAGAGATGGTAAGGTGATGTCGGTAACGGAGAACTGAAAAAGGAAAAAATCAGTTACAGAGAGGTGGAGAATTTGGCAGTACGGTGTACAGCTACATTGCTTCAGTGCTAATCTCGTTCACGTCGACAACCTTTGTTTGATGTGTTCTGTCGCAATTTTTTTATAGGTACACAAGCTTCCGTGTAAAAAAAAATGATCGAATACGGCTTGTCACGGGCGACTTAGGTGCGAGCGTGTTGCGTAAAGGGCCCCTCGCGAGGCCTCACCTCAAGAATTGGTTGTACCTGCGGGTTTTTAAAGCGCTGTAATTGAGAAGCGTTTCGCAAGAATAAACTTTTCAAATTGGTTTGCTTTAGAAAAGACAACCCGAAAATGTCGTGTTGCCTTGGTGCCAGCAGGCAAGCTTCATTGCCTGCGTAGACACTGTTTCTCTTTGTCTCAAGTAGCGTCCGCAAGCGAGATTTTTCCCCCTGCCTTCACGTTTCACGTTTACATCACTAACCTCGAATCCTTTCTTTTTTTTTCTTCACTGCGTTTGTTTTCTTTATATATATATATATATATATATATATATATATATATATATATATATATATATATATATATATATATATATTGCTGCGGACATATTTCTATTGAGGTTTGCGAGTTCCGAATAAAATGATTTACCAAGTGGTGCTAAATTAGTGACGTTGCAAGCACTGCATCTGTCGTAGAGGTGATTATGTCTGTCCTTGATCATCCGACCGGAAACGGGACTGTCTCGAAAAAAAAAAGAGAACGGAACACTGACTGGCTTTCGTTTAAGTTTCAGCTGCTTTAGCGCCATGCAGCTCTTTGATACTTTGTAGGCACGGTGGTCAACGTATCACTTACATACCGTACCTTTCTGTTTGCAATGCCCCAAGTCGGACAAAAGGTTTGGCGCGTTTTCTTAGCATGCGCTTTCCGTTGCCATCCATCTTTTGCAAGAATGTGGTTCTTCCGGCCTCGCTTGCACTACATAGTAGTGTAGAAAAAGTAAACTACGATGACTTACCGTCGTCCACGCAAGATTGAAACGGACACTCCACGACCGTGACGCTTCCTGTTCGAGAAATAGGGAGAAAAGAAAACGTATTGAAGGAGCAGCGAAGAGAAACGGACAGCGGGTTAAGAAGAAGCTTTACCTCAGACAGGATGTCCTACGTAAATAACATGTAACATGGTAACATGGTAAAGAAATTGCTTTACTGGGCACCCACTGTATTGAATTTGATGAGTTTCCTTAGTATTTATAGAAAAAAGCTGAAATCAATAAATTGTACAGAGCAAAATTATTGTTTAGGTGATCATTACTGTGCAAAATTTTCTGAAAGTTAGAAAAAAAATTAAGCACCTACAGATGACCAGAGCCTCACATTTTTTCCTAGAAGGAACTGTTAGCTTGGAGTGAACTCCGATGTGCGTATTCGTGAAATACATGTGAAAGGCAGAGATGCGCATGCCATGCCAGGTGTTTTTCACTCATGTGAAGGAGTACAAGAAACTGTCATAACAACAGGTACCGCCATTTTTACACATAGGCTATGTGGCTATAGGCAGGCATCAGTAGCAAGATACATTTTAAGGATAATTTCGCTAAATACATGAAGAGTGCTAATTGAAATTTTAATATAGGGCACAAAAGCTGAAAGCGAAGAGTGGCAATGTCCGCTTATCGAAAATCTTAAAGCTAGTACCGTTTTCCTGACATCGGTCGCCAAAATATGCTAAAATGTATGTCAGCGTTATACAGCTAAGATCGTCCTGAACACTTTTCAAAAAGCATGCTATTCAACGAATGTAGGCAACTGTAAGCCACGCACCGTAAAACAAATTATATCACTTATTACGTTTAATTTTAATGCGAAATCATTATACGTCCCATTACGCGAAAATCCGTTGGTGTCGGCGTAACCGCAAGATGGTTCCAAAAATTGCCGACGGCGCAAGGAAATAAAAACACGTCAGTAAAGCTTGGATTGACGTCACATTTCTCAGAGAGGTTCCTGTATTACAAAGTAAGTTAATGACGCTGAAAATTAAATTTGGTACATTCCTATCTGGGCGGGAATGGAACCCGCGCCCTCCGGGGTGCGATACGACCACGCTTCCCCGAAGCCACGGAGGCTCCAGGGTTTCACATGACATGTGCGTCATTGCACGTCACATTGCAGCCATCTGGCTGACCAAAGGTGGCGCCTACTGTGTGCGTCATCGGGCATGTGACGTCACTAGACTTTCATACGTAAAAGAAGAAACCGCCTAGCAACTGATTTCATTTGTGTTGTGATAGCACCGTGGAAAGACCGTTTTCATGCTTACGAACAGAGTTGCCAAAAGACTTCCAGTTAAGCCCTCAGTAGCAGCACATGTTACAATAGCCCATAAACTTATAGGACCCTCCAATTGGCACCAGTTTTGTTGCAGTTGGAATGTTTGACAGGTGAGTTGTAGTGTTAAGTGCAACAAAAAAAGCCCGCACATGAGGTCGACGTACGGCGCACGTTCCTTATATCTGAGAACACCAAGAATATGTGCGTAGAGTACATTAGATGTGACAAAATGCTTCTTTTTCTTGGCTAACTGGACTGTCGAAAATGGCTGACCGGAAGTTCTCTGGGGTCATGAACGCACTGCTGGCACAGCGTGGACAAAAAATATCCTATAGAGCAGTGCGAGTACGACGAGCGACGAAACGAACAGCCAGGTCAGTATGCACAACCACGTCGTGTTCAAGCTCGGCAGCTTCAAGGCTACGTCACATTGTTCTATCACATCTGGCTACAACTGCTGGCGCTTCTACGTCGTTCATGGCGAGGACGTGGAAGTGGATGACGGCACTTCCGTATCCGATGCGGCGCGTGCGTTGACCGTCATGAGGGCTTTCGCAGAGAAGCGCGGCCTGACGTAGAAGCTGACTCGCAACTTTGCCGACTTAGAGGAGGCCGTTGTAGCTGCAAGGCAGCCGCGGCGGCATGTGAACATGATACTCTCTTTTTTTGCCTGCTCGCAAATACAACTTGTCTGCGCGTGCGTTTGAGTAAAAATTAGGACGCAGTTCTTTTCTGGCCGTTAAGGCTGTAGCCGCTCGTCTACCACTGTCGGTTAATTAGTACATCGCTTAGTGCGTACCTTATCCACGTATAGGGCTCCGGGTCAGGGTGGTGGTGTGATCAAATTAGGAGATTTGGAAGCATACGATGGAGTTAGCTAATGGAAGACAGTGGTAATTGGTGATTGCTGGAAGAATACTTCGCCTTGCGCAGTGGACGTAAAATATCCTGCTGATGATGACGAAACCCAACAAATCAATCACCCGCCGCGGTAGCTTAGCGGCGATGGCGTTGCACTGCTGAGCTCGATGTCGCGGGTGCGATCCCGGTCTCGGCGGCCGCAGTTCGATGGAACACGAATGCAAAAATGCTCGTGTGTTTACATCTAGTCACACGGTTAAGGAACTCCAGGTGGTCAATATTGATTCGGAACAAACTCACCCCCCCCCCCCAACTACGGCGTGCCTGATAATCAGATCGTGGTTTTGGGCACGTACAATACCCAAAACCTTCACCTTAAAAACTTTAATCGATAAATCAAGCATTTCCTTACAGCTTCCCGCCTTCTCTTACCATGAGAGAAGAAGAGGAATATGCCGACCGGTATGAAGAGCAGCAGGAGCAGCAACGCCGGTAGAAATGAGATGAGCATGCCCGCGAGAGGCTGCTGCTCCTCGTGCATCGCGCTATACAACGCGATAAAGAGAGAGAGAGATGGGGGAAGAGAGAGGGAGAGATGGGGGAAGAGAGAGAGAGGGGAAGAAAGAGAGAGAGAGGAAGAGAGAGAGAAGAGAGAGAGGAAGAAAAAGAGAGAGAAAGAGAGAGAGAAGGGAGAAAGAGGGGAATAGAGAGAGAGGGGGAGAGGGAGAAGAAGAGAGGGAGAGAAAAGGGGGAAGAGAGAGAGGGAGGGTTAGAAAGATAGAGAGGGAGTGCGAGAGGGGAAGAGAGAGAGGGAGGGAGAGAGGAAGAAAGAGAGAGGGGGATAGAGAGAGAGGGAGGGAGAGGAAGAAAGAGAGGGGAGGAAGAGAGAGAGGAAGAAAAAGAGAGAGAAAGAGGGAGAGGAATAGAGAAGGGAGAAAGAGGGGAATAGAGAGAGAGGGAGAGAGGAGGAAGAGAGAGATAAAAAAGAGAGAGAGGAAGAAAGAGAGAGAGCGGAAGAAAGAGAAGAGAGAGAGGGGGTAATAGAGAGAGAGGGAGAAAGAGGAAGAAGGAGAGGAGGTGAGGGAGAGACAAGTGAGGGAGAGAGAAGGGGGAAGAGAGAGCGGGAGGGAGGGGAAGAAAGAGAGAGAGGAAGTGCGAGAGGGGAAGAGAGAGAGGGAGGGAGAGAGGAAGAAAGAGAGGAAGAGAGGGGGGATAGAGAGAGAGAGAGGAAGAAAGAGAGGGGAGGAAGAGAGAGAGAAGAAGAGAGAGAGGAAGGAAAAGAGAGAGAGGAATAGAGAGAGAAGGGAGAAAGAGGGGAATAGAGAGAGAGGGAGAGAGATGAAGGAGAGGAGGAGAGGGAGAGAGAAGAATAGAGGGAGAGAGGGGGAAGAGTGAGAGAGGGGGATAGAGGGGAAGAAAGAGAGAGGGAGTGCGAGAGGGGAATAGAGAGGGAGGGAGAGAGGGAGAAAGAGGGAGAGGGAGGAGAGAGAGGAAGAAAGAGAGAGAAAGAGGGAGGAAGAGAGGGAGGAAGAGAGAGAGGCAAAGAATACACGATAAGCGAGTACCGACACATATTCTAGAATTTGCATAAACTCTACACGCGTGATTCTCGCGCGCCAGCGGTTCGCACTCGGTGAACGTAAATGTTCGGAAACATTCAAACATTTTTTCGCTTGCCACTAAAGTTGGTCTCGAAATTCCGGTCCTAACGTCAGCAACATCACCCTGACGTCAAGAAACAGAGCAACACTCGTTGACCTCGCAAAGCAATACGGCTATAGGTGCGCTGGCAGCACTGATCCCGAATAAATATTCCAAGAGTTGCTGCGCGCGTTTAGTCGAGTCGCGCTCGCGCATGGCAGTCGCAGGTTATTTTTTTTTCTTCTCCGTCTTATCAAGTTTGGTGAACAAGGCTTATCTGCAGAAGCCGAAACGTCTTTCGATACGTTCATGAAAACACAACACTGCGGTTCAGCTTTCTCAATATGACGTTTTCCTTTTATTTATTTTTATTTGTTGATGCTATCAGCCCAACTTTGGGCTATAACAGGAGTGGCAGGTGACAATACAAGCAACCTGCGTTTATTGCAACCTGCAAGCAACTTGCACTAGAGCTCTTCGTTTCTCTTAGTGTACATTCTATAAATTTTATTTCTGTCCTGCCACCTATGTAATTTTTCTTTTCTTATAGTTACCCACCGAGGGTCCCGGTTACAGTCTTCGACTTTGGGACCCTCATCTGTAAAACAAAAACGTAACTGTTTCTTTGTTTGTAATGAATAAACTTGATCTGATTTGAAAAAAAAACAATATATTTACAGGATAAAGAAAATAAAGGTACATTTTGGGAAGTGCACTGACAGTAATACCATGGCAAATACAGCATGTAAGACAACACCGAGATGATTACAGTATTAACATTTGGCCGATTTGTGGTATGCGTACGCGTGCTTTTGACATTTTCGAGAGAGTCGCGTATAGATGACGTCCTTACTATTGAGCTCCTGAGTCCTTACTAAAGAAGCTGTATTTAAAACAATCATTTCGAGTAGTAGGAGGAGGAATATACATGCTGTGGCGATGACGGAAATGGTTACTAGGAGAGAAGTGAAAATAGTCATCTTTATCAATTTTAACATGGCGATGAATAATGAGAAAAAGAAACTTCAAACGGTCGTACTCAGTTCTAGACTCTAGAGAGCGAAGTTCAGCAAGTTCACGTAAGTGGGTAGGAGAATGGGGACGACGATGATTGTTAAAAAATAAATCGTGCAGCAAGCCGCTGAGTTTTATCCAGCTTACACTGATTAGATGAAGTGTACGAGTCCCACACAATTTTTGCATACTCCGTAACTGGTCGTATCAAAGTTTTATATGCCAGGCATTTTACTTCAGGGGTAGCATTATACACATTCATTCTAAGCGACCACAAGACTTTCTGGGCCTTAGTAGAATACGTATTCAACGAGTTCATTACAATGCAAATCCGAGGTAAGCTTTAAACCCAAGTATTTAAATGATAATACTCTTTTTAACGCGACACCGTCAATGGAATAAGCGTAATCAATAATACTTCGTTTTCTAGTGATAGATATGTAAACCGTTTTTTCAGAGTTCGAAACCGTTTGCCAGCTGCCACACCAATTTTTTACTTTTTGCAAATTTGAATTTAAATCGGTCTGATCGGCAGGTGATTCAACACGGTTATATAATATGCAATCATCTGCGAAGAGTCTGATGGGAACTGTAATGTCTTGCGGCATGTCATTGATAAATAATAAAAATAACAGGGGGCCCAATACACTTCCCTGAGGTACTCCAGACTCTACAGGCGAAAAGGAAGACCAGTATTCCTCACATACGACAAATTGGTCTCTATGGCTTAGGTAGGACGAAAACCTTTTGGATAAGCGAGGGTTTTTGAAATAGTTTTAATGTTTAATAGCAACTTTGGGTGCGACACCTTATCGAAAGCCTTGACCAGAGCTAAGAATATTATGTCTGTTTGGCCTCGGCTATTTATTGTATATGAGATATCATGAACAGTCTCTATTAGTTGAGTCACTGTAGCGAGTCCATGACAGAACCCGTGTTGGCATTCGTTTAGGATATGGTAGTCGTAAAGGTAGACAAATAGCTGGTTAGATATTATATGTTCAAGTACTTTCGAACAAGTGCTAGTGAGGGAGATCGGCCTATAATTTTTAACGTCTGATTTGCTGCCACTTTTATGAATTGGGATAACTTTAGAACGCTTCCACGCGCTGGGAAATGAACATTGGTTAATAGATGCCTGAAAAATTACAGTTAGAAATTTAGAAAAAAACGTATTGTTTCTACTGCCGCACGGGGCGGCAGGCCAGTGGCTGAAGAAGAGGAGATCTACGAAGGTTGTTGGGGGCCACACTGTAAAATCATTCACACCCTTAAAAGTGAAAAAGGGTGTAAACGTGTCTATAACTCACGCCCTTAGAGTGTGATCTATATAACTGCCACCCTAAGGGTGTCAGTTATGGACACATTTACACCCTTTTTCACTTTTAAGGGTGTAAATTATTTTACAGTGCACGCGTCGACGCATGTACACGCTCCGCAGTGTTCGCGTCCGAGGAATCAACGTCTATAAATACTTTGTCTAGCGCAATACGATGGACACACGAAAGGCGACAGGACAAGGACAAGGCGCCTTGTCCTGTCGCCTTTCTTGTGTCCGTCGTATTGCGCTAAACAAGGTATCTATGGATCCGCACCAACTAGCCCGCCAACGTATTGTGCCGAATCAACGTCTACTTGGACTGAGTACGCGACACCATTGGTGGATGCTGCGGGGTATGTATAGACCAGACCCCTCCCAGCAGCGGGAAGGTCAGGTCCCGTGCCGGAGCTTACACAACCGCACCGTGTCACTACGTCCACGAAAACTAGGAATCGGGCAGCTTTTCAACGAAGGACCCGCCGTGGTTGCTCAGTGGCTATGGTGTTGGGCTGCTGAGCACGAGGTCACGGGATCGAATCCCGGCCATGGCGGCCGCATTTCGATGGAGGCGAAAATGCGAAAACACCCGTGTGCTTAGATTTAAGTGCACGTTAAAGATTCCCAGGTGGTCGAAATTTCCGGAGTCCTCCACTACGGCGTGCCTCATAACCAGAAAGTGGTTTTGGCACGTAAAAACCCATAATTTAATTTTTTAAGCTTTCAGCGAAGCGATATCCGTCGATGGAAGGTGCGCGACCGACAAAGCCCCCACAGTGAGACAATCGATGTCCTAAAGCCCCTTAAACTTCGTAAAGTAGTGCCACGCTTTGCAGAATACCGCCTCCTCCTCGCGCGCTCTGGCCAAGGGCAACGCCGCGTCGCGATTGGCCTAATAGCATCACGTGGGCCCTCGCGCCGTGCATGAGCGCCATTTTTGCTCGAGAAGCGTCTACGGTGGCGAGGAGCTCATGTTGGCGCCGTTGCTACACTCGAGAAGTGTAGGCGGCGCCACGGTCGAGGAGGGAGCGTGAAAGAGAAACGAGGAGGAGTGAAGGCGGAGGAAGAGAGTGTCACTACTTTACGAAGTTTAAGGGGTTTTACGATGCCCCACTCTCCCACTCGATGTCCCGCTCGATAAACACCGTGGCCTCCGAGTTCGCAACGGAACGTGGTGCCACGCTGCAACCCACGGTGTCACTGCAAGACCTATGGAACCAGACGGGACTCACCGAATCATCTCTTTCATTTCTTCCTCCTCTTTGACGGCCTCGGCGGAAATGATGGGAGAGGCCGCCTGCGGCACCTGCACGATTCAGAGACAATGTAATGTAAAAAAAAAGAAAAACATTCATTGTTAAGTGCTCGAAAGCGTTATATACGGGCATGCTTTCAAACTGGCCAGTACCGTGCGGGTAACGTCTTTAAAGTATGTAATTTGATTACGGGTAAGTAAAATTTTTATTGCTAGTTCTGAAAAAAGGTAAGAAGAAGCCAGCCTTTCTGCAAATTGATTTGTCATTCTGCAAGGTCGCACAAGCCAGCTGTCATTTAAAGAAAAAAAAAATGAAATGTAGCAAAATTCTGACCTCTGCAACCGCACGAGTCCCCTCAGGCCCCGGTGGGGCAGCTGCGGACGGTTCCACCACTGCACGGCTGGGCGACAACGCTTCCACTAGGTGTGGAGGAGCACCTGGGTCGTTATACCAGCGCACTTTAATTTTAGCAGTGCGCGAAGATTCAAAATTTTATTGACGAATCGAACAGCCTTTGCAATTCGATTCGCACTCGGTGCGAGTGTTCACTATTCGAAGTTGTTGAATACATTTCTTTTTCCGGTTAGAATTTAGGGGATAAACACGCACATTATTATATTCTACAACGTGGAGAAAGAAATAAACCATGAAGGACCGTTACGACACGCAACTAGCCTTCGCAAGACAACTGTGCCCGAAGCCATGCAAGTTGGTTCAGATATGCGATGCTTTCCACGTAACATTTCCATCACATTTTGAAACACAAATATTCGAGTATCAGTGTTGCATCGAATCGATAGTTTTACGCCGCCATGGTCTTACACGATCAGCACTGTCACGTGGCAGTGACTTATGAAGAACACAGTAGCAATACTGTGAAAGACGAAACTAACCCTGTCCCCACAAAAACAGGCTACACTAAGAGAACGGCGAACACAGTCGGCGATCGTCGAAAATCTGATCAGCGGGTCAAGCGCGTTGGCTTTTATACATCCGTCGTCGAATGTTCCAGAGCAATCGCTGGGACCCGCGTGCCTTCCACAAAGTTCTACATTATTCGCGTCGCGCACACATGCAATCAGATTACACAAGGTTCGGTCACAGACAGCGGATGGAACCATCGATAACATTCCAGAAGCTTCCAATACATGCAGGCGCTGTTAGGATCGGCCTGCAGGGGTACTGCTCTGCAAAGCTATTTCAGCCCGCTGCACGTGCTTCGATCCACCCGCGGTGCTGGTGCCCTTCGGAGAACCAGCGAGGACGACGGCGCTAACCGACCATGCGCCTCGTTCGGAGAAGCGGTGACGGCAGCAGGGCGGGCCACGTTTGGCGCCCCGTGTATTGTTGCTTGATTTGCCGGGTCGACATGTTCTCTCTCTGCAGCAAGAAGAGCTTTCCCTAACAAAAGGGGCTTTGCAGTGCGGGGGCCCCAGGATACGTCACAGTCTGCTGACACTCGTGGCGACTACAGGGGAAAGGCAGCTCTGGAATTTAGAAGCGCAAGACAATGGACAACCGGCGGCCACGCTGCGGGGGTCAGCTCGGGGAACCAACGCGTCTTTCAAGACGTAAGCCCCGAGTTCTGCGAAACCAGCCTCACCTCGGAGGGGGCAGTGAATCCTGTGCGGAATGTGTGTGTGTAAAGCCCCTCCTCCCTTCCCTGAAAGGCGCGCCGGACACGAGGACTTTCTACGATGACTCGAACGGTTTTCTCACCTAGGGATCTAGGGAACACGGAGTGCTTATAAGCAGCTGTTTGTCGCTGCTAGAGGGTGCTCGTTGTCGTGCTCGTCAGCGTGCTCTGTGCTCGCCAATGTACTCGTGAGCTGTGTGCTGCATGCTCGTGCTCCATTTGGGAGCCACGCATAGACTGTCGAATGTATCTCTTGTTTAAACTGTAAATACTGTAAATAAACCCTGTTTGCCTAGTTCCTCCCAAGTTCCTCTCTACGACCTTCAACGCATACAAATGGTGGCAGCGGCAAGATCGTACAACTCCTACAACTGTATGCCAGCGGTGGGATCTTCCGACAAATGTTACAGCGAGTCCTGCGCTGTGCGATAACATTTGTTAGGCGGTGAAACGCGTCGCCCGATAAAGACAAACAAGTACACGTGTCAATACATAAATACCAAAGAATGCGAACATGGGAACAGCCGTTGCTGCAGCACAGTTGGTAGTGGAATGCGCCCGTAATGCGGAGAGGTTGTGGGTTCAGGTCCCACAGGCAGCAAGTTCTTTTTCGTCCCCTTTCATTTGCCTTTAGCTGATGGTTACTACACTTCAATCAAAGATACAAATATTTCCCCCTGTGCTTTCTTTGGCTTCGTCATCTGTCGCCTTCGCATGGTACTGAACAGCGAAATTCGGGAACCTCGGTTTCTTTTGTTCTAGTTGACGCAAAGCAATGCCTTTCTCTCATAAGCGACCCACTATCTTCTTTTTTCGGGCCGAATGCGAGGAATGAAAGAAGTCTGGTACTACTTGTTGCATTGCTTGCTGTGTATGTAACAGAGTACAGCGACACAGTTTTGAAGCAGACAGTTTTCCATACGATAATGCATGTACATTCGGCATCAAAAATATAATTAGATTAAAAGTGGCAATGAGAAAATTGGAGAGCAACATGAAAAACTCGCCGATACAGCTTTCTGTTGCTCAATACGTCCTACGCAGAAGTGTTTTTCCGAGCGTGAAAGAAGCCCGCGAATACACGCAAAATTGCGGCGCGAGTGGCCACTCGAGGTACTTTGCGTGTATTCGCGTGCTTCTTTCACGCTCGGAAAAATACTTCTGCGTAGGACGTATTGAGCAACAGAAAGCTGTATCGGCGAGTTTTTCATGTTGCTCTCCAATTTTCTCATTGACACTTTTAATCTGATTATATTTCAGAAACTGACAAAACGTTTAAGACTCGTTATGTAATTAGGCTGAATGCAAAAAAAAAAAATAATAATCTGGGTATCTTCGAGCGACCGCAAACAACGTTTCCTCGATTCTGCCCAGCTACGTGGCATTCGCATATCCTTAGGTCTTAGCGCATGATAGATAGGACACAGGGGGTCTCGCGTAAGTTGCGCCAAAATTTAAAACTATGCGAGTTTAATAAAAAGTATATCAACGTTTTCTTCCAAACCTGAAAGAAGCTGGCAAAAGCACGCGAAAAGTGTCCACTTTCTTTTTGCCATGTTTCGCGGGCTTTCTTCTTCACATCACGCGGGTACGGAAACTTTTTGACACCTACTGTATACAAGTAAAAAAAAGCGGCCGTGGCTTAGCTAGGTTAAGCCTAGTAATTGCGAAGCAATAGTGTCCGTAGCGCCCCTGGTGAGAGGAGCGGGAGTTAGGCCGCCGTTGGTGGCTACCGCCTCGCCTCGCGACGGCGTGAGATGGGGCCCCGTTTTTACACAGCTGGTGTGACGTCACACCGACCGTAGCACCCCTGGTGAGAGGAGCGGGAGTTAGGCCGCCGTTGGTGGCTACCGCCTCGCCTCGCAACGGCGTGAGATGGGGCCCCATTTTTACACAGCTGGTGTGACGTCACTCTAGGTCACGTGGTATGACGTCACGCAGCGAGGTCACGCTAAAGGTCAATGGTGCCTACCACCGCCTCGCCACGGAACGGGCTGAAGTGCGACCTAAAGTAGTATTGCTTCGCAATAAAAAAAAACTGCATTCTCTGTTCAGCGGCTCACCTGCCTCGGCCGGTGGCAACGGCTGCTGCTGCAGGGGTTGCTCCCCAAATTGCGATTCCGTCTGCTGCGACTCGTAAAGGTGCTGCCGGATTATGTCTTCCAGCAACGCGTCGGACTCGTCGTACGCGATGTCGCTGTCGCCGCTGGAGATGCCGCTCATCCCGCCGCTTTCGGAGAAATACGGCGACATCATGGTCGACGTCGTCGAGTCCGAGAACACCTGGTCCAGCGGTATCTCGACCACGCGGTACCGGAAACCGGGCGGCGGGTCGCCCAGGGGCTGCTGGTCTCCGGGAGGCATCCTGATTCGATCGGCACGGTTGCGCAGCGTTACCATAGCATTACGCGTATCTTTCAGAAGGAGAATCGCCCGTTGTCGCTTTTTTTTTAACGTGTGTATACAACCCGGCTAACCTTTAGAAATTATTGCTACAGCCTTTAGCATACGCGCCGCGGTGGTTTAGTGGCTACGGTGCCACACTGTTTTGGCGCCAACTCTGGGATTCAAACCCAGGCCGCATTACGATGGGGACGAAATGCAAAAACACGTTAAAATGCAAGAGCACAGGCGCACGATAAAAAAAAAAAAAAGAGCCCACGTGGTCAAAGTCGTCGCCATATTATTGGCCAGCTAGAGTGGGAAATAACAAAACACAGTAACGCATTCGACACGGCTAGAAACAAGAGGCGTTTCTTCGAGAAAACGTTTACACTCCGCTGCGCGAAAGAAAAACTAATGTATCCTATCGCACACGGCCACTTAGCGTGAGCGATTGTGCGCATGCGAATGATGCAGAATGATGTCCACCAACAAACTAGTGTATTTTCAGCATTTTTATTGCTTGGAATATTTCGACCAAATGAAAAGTATTTAAAAAAAATTAAATTATGGGGTTTTACGTGCCAGAACCACTTTCTGATTATGAGGCGCGCCGCAGTGGAGGACTCCGGAAATTTTGACCACCTGGGGTTCTTTAACGTGCACCTAAATCTAAGCACACTGGTGTTTTCGCATTTCGCCCCCATCGAAATGCGGCCGCCGTGGCCGGGATTCGATCCCGCGACCTTGTGCTCAGCAGCCCAACACCATAGCCACTGAGCAACCACGGCGGGTTAAAAAAAGTATTTTCATAACGGCCTTGCCAAGCGCAGGGTAACCATCCTACTGTAGGTTACTTTTTAGCATTTTCAGCAATCGACCATCTAGTACAGCGGTTTTCTAGCTTTTCCAGTAAGTGACCTTCTTTTAGTAATGCCATACTTACCACGACTGCACACATTTATAAACGTTGTGAAAATTGACTTTTTTCTGTAACGAGATATTCAATGACGCATTGACATTTTAATTTATTTTAGAGACATATTAACCATAGCAGAGAGAGCTGCAAAAATGCTTGTAAATATTGTTAAAGAACGATTGATTTAATCATGTATTTTAATGAGAATGAAATATTTCCTTCCTGGATATAAGCAAACGAACACATTTGTTGTTGTGGTCCAAGACACATCGCATACCAGCCTCAGCATCTAACCTGTTTCTAGCTTTTGATTTGTTTACTAGGAGACTCTAGAAACCACTTTAACTGAGGTAAGTTGATAAGAAAGAAAGAACTTTCAGGGCCAATTTTCCGTTCTTCGGGAAAGTGCAAATTACGCTGATCCAAGAATTGGAGTTGCTGAGCTGTTGTTCTTAGAACTGCTCTTTGGTTACAGTGCTGTTAAGTTCCATGAATTCCTCTTGTATGTCATCAGAGAAATCGTCCACAGTGAATCGGAAATGATTAATTGCGGGCAAGCTCGAGCAGTGCATTCTCATTTACATCAGCAGCATAAAAACAGCGTCTGAACTCTTCTTGGAGGCTTGAAAAATGTTGATTCATGCCCTGTTGCCGCTCCTCGGCAAGTAGTTTTTCACTGAAGACTTCATTCAGGCGTTGGAAGGAAGCGCAGTGGACATTAGTGCAATTGATTCCGTGGACCGACAAGTTTGGTGCTGTTGGAAAATCTCTACTTGAGCAAAGATTGCCAGCGATGTGCAGACACATGCACTGAAGCGGGCAAGCAAATTTAAGCACAAGAACTCCGAGTTCGCGGTAAGACAGCTGTCCTCGAGATCGTGAAAAGATTTCCGATCTTTGGCTCGTTTTTTCACGCGGTCAATGATCGCACCTGCAACTGGCCAGAACGGAGCTGCGAGTGCTATCCACACTTGACAAAGGTTATGCTTCCTTACTGTTAGACCCCGGAAATAAATAAACAAAAGTGGCGAACTCACCCTAATCCTTACTTTACAGGACACAAAAAAGTATCACCAGAAAAAAAAATCAACCACGTCTTTCTGGCAGAACTAGAAAAGATAAAAAAAAAAAAAATTCGCCCCCATTCCACCCTGCGAAAGTGGATGCACAGCGAAGTGGCTGCCGCAACGCGATTGAAGTCAAACCTGTCGGCCCAACACGTGATCGCACGTCAAAGTGTGCGGTTTGCTTTACTGTTCCCGCTCGGTATGCAGAGACATGGCAGGGCAGCCGAACAAACGCACACCGAATAAAAACGACTGTCATATTCTTGCTCCGTGATCTCGACGCGAGAGGTCATGTGTTGGGCCACGACTGTGGCTTCACGGAGCGTTAGATTGTCAAGGCTAGCCGCATGATGTAATGCTCCCTCCTATTTTCTTTACTTCCTCCATGTGTTTAAGTATGAGCGTCGAAGATTGGCATATTGAAGTGCATCGAAAGGAAATGCACTTAACAGAGACACTTGCTAGTATTTTAATAGAACTTAAACAGATGTTTTCGCTCTCGGTGCGCGTTCCTGTTCGTGATAGCTGTGCGGTAGAGCACAGTTTTAGGAAGGAAGTGGCAATAAATTACCTTTGAGCTCTGTTCTTCGTCGCCGTACTGAAAATACATTCGTTTTTATTCTTGCATTGTAATCCTCGAAGCAATATCTTACGCGACACTGCAAAAATTTGTTCGAGTTTCAGTTTTAGCTGTAAAACAGTTCTTGGCAAACATAAGTGTGGCATAGGTATACCTGACACCTATTAGGAGAAAATTACTCGATTCGATTGATTTAGAGTTTCGGTAGATTAAATTAGCGCCCCTTTATATATTGTTCACATTCTTCTTACGTAAATAACGCATTTTTAGCCATTTGAACATGATATTTGTGCGCAGGGTGAAACATAGGGTATTGGCGAAGCCCGCGTAGGTTAATACAGGGTATTTTCAGCAACGACATCAGATGTTTACATTTTTTTATTTGGTTGGAAGCACTTCTGTGCCCGCTCCGTTACAGATTGAAAGGAACGTCAGGGTGCGTCTGCTTGACTACCGTGTGTTTTGCATCCAAGCTGACTGTGCGCTTCACTCGCTTCTCTGGCAGACGCGCTGGTTAAGATAGCAAAATCAATGCGAATCTCTGGGGCCATTGAGTTTCGTACAACAACCACTAGAGGGAACTATGACGCCATTGTCTAGGGGAGCTGCAATGGGCCCCGGCTCAGCCAGAAAGGGAAATGATGGGTATAGAACACGGATTTGCCCTAAGCTTCGTCCTTCTGGCTTCAAACGGCTTCGTGACTTACCTCCAGCACCGAAAGCCCGATACTGAAACCATTACGCCACGGACTCATTCACCGACAAGCGTCCACAGAAAGGCCTTACGAATTCCACGCGGGGGTCAAGCAGCGGGTCGAGGACGCTTGACGCGTTTCGGTGTGGCCACCTCGACAGGGCGGGGGCCGCTGCGATCGGTAGCGATTATATGCGAGTTCGCGGAGTCTTTCTGTGCTTTGAAAGGTATAGAATCTCTCGTATATAGGACCACGACGGCAAGTAAAGCGTAGTAAACGAAGCCACAAGAGCGTCTGAACTCACAAGCACGAAGGTAACACAACTCCGTATACTACAGCCATCATTTCCGTGTTGGCCGAACGATTGCAGCGCCAGGGTTTGCTCTAGTAATTGTTATAAGAAGCTCTATGTTTCCAGCCACGTGACCGCGTGAGACTTGGCTGGAGCGTAAAAACCGTGCCAAAAAAAAAAAAAAAACCTCTGCAGTTTCTAATGAATAGAATAACACCGATCGGCCCGGTATCAAAAGAGTACTCAACTGTAGGACCTGAGAGTACATAATTGCAGCCCTCCAAAGCACATACTTCGAATGAGAATGATATAAGCCGTACAGGGATTAGAAAAACACAAGCTACTGTGAAGTTATTGGTTACGGATTCCAGCACGTAACTTTCATTCGCCAAACGCTTAAGAAAAAATGAACTGCACAGGCCAGTTCAGCGGGACAGATCGACCGCTCTCTTGACTGGGTACGGCCTCGGCTTCAACTGATTGCTCGTCAACTGACTTAAAGCCCTACCAAGACGACACGAAGTGATCCAGTGAACTACGCGCATGATTGACCTGCACACAAACATTCCATAGATAAGCTGCCAAGAGAGCTTGAATACGAATGAGGCGTTGTGTCCTCAGTGGGCGATCGCGTACGAATCTACGAATGCGAGGAATATTATACGGGTGGGTGCACGCAGAAGTAACACTCACATTCTCGTTTTCTCAGACGCCGGCGCTGGCTTGTTTGCTGCTTGCACCTCAGATAATTGCACGGCAGAGACGGGGTGGCGATAATGATGATGACGTTAACGACGACCACGATGACTATGGTGATCCCTAAACATGGCGCGTAACCACAACGGGGGACGGGACAAGTGTCCCGTCCCCCGTTGTCCCGTCCAACGGAGTGGTCGTAGGAAATATACATATAATGATAACTATAGAAGTGTGACGAACATGTAGAGAAAGATAAAATTGGGATGAAAATTAGACCGAGTGACCAAAATAATAACATGTGGAATGAATAGAAGGAAAATTTCATAGCCTACGTCAATCTACTCCCGATATCGCGCCCATCCACAGACATCCAGTGGTCGGAGAGGTGTTACAGTAATAACATAAATTTATGGTTGTTCGCACTAACGCAGCGAAGAAATTCAACACGAAATTCAAAGGCAGAGTCGTTCGTTTAGAAGACTAGCGGCTCAGCGCACGTGCCGATAGCATTCAATGGCGCGTTGAATTACTGAATTAAAATTCTTTCAGCAGCTGTCACTCAAAACCGACACAAAAGTGAAACACAATCACGCGAGCAAGTGAGACGCTGCCCTTTGTTACCTGCCGTAAAAACTGGCGTCCTATAACCAACGTCATGGCGTCACAACGGCAAGGACTTCCGCAGAAATTGCTCTCTACACAGATGGTTCGGATTTGCTGTGACGACGGGGCTTTATTTATTTCGGCTTAATAGGATTTCAGGTTATGTTGCGGGTGGAAATGCTTTCTCCTTTTTCTCAATTGTGACTTGCAACTGTTCCAAAATTTCGATAAATGTTCACTCAAGAGCCTTGCCTTGTACGGGGAATAGGTCACGAATCGGTCGGCACAGTACGGTCTACAAGAAGAAAAAAAAAGAAGAAAACAAGAAACAAAATTTGGGAGTATGCGCCATTGTCTAGGATCATCGTCATCGATAGCTTCGGTGGCTCGAGCACGCGTGCCTCGTGACTTCACGAGTGCCTCGAGACTGCACGAGAACCGTGTGCAAGCGGAACGTAGCACGCTGCCCACGGCATCGGCCTGCGAAAAAAAAAAAAAAAAAGAAAAATGTCTCGCAACACACGTCGCCGTTCTCTTCGCGCGTCGTCGCCTGTCCGTTCCGAGGTCCAACCCGTCCGCGACGTGGACTGGCGAACTGCCGCGACGACCGGCATTTCTCGGAGGCGGCGTCGAGAGCTGCCAACCGAACGGCGCCCGGTCCGTTCGATTTCTCGAGGGTCGTCGTTCCACGCGCCTGCGGGGTGAGTGCGGCTTTCGACGGACGCCCAGCTCCGTCGGCTATCGGGGATCTTTTCAATGCGCCCGCGCGACGTCGTGTATCTAGGTGGCGCATACTGCCCGGTTTGATTAGGACATTAGGGAGTACAATAGCAAGAGCTTGGTGGCGCAACCCACCGCCCCGTTTCAAAGGGGACGCTCATAACATCGATCCATCCATCCATCCATGGACTCATGGCAATCGAGAAAAGCCGCCGGGTGACTCAGTCGCTGCGCCGTTCTAACGCTCAACACGATGCTGTGGGTTCGACTGGTGGTCGCGGCCGATGGGGTGTGGATCGTAAATACGCTCGGGTATACTTAGATTTAGGTTCGCGTTTCGTGCCAGGCCAAAGAAAGGTAAGATTTAGCCCCGCACAGCCGAAACAACATTTCATATGTTGCAAGGAAATTAAAAGTTGGAGGGCGCTTAGGCTTCGCCTTTATCACACGAACGCGATAGCATTCATAGCTATGCACGAAGGCGAGCTTTGCGGTTCTTTTAACGCGACAGCGTTAAGCAGCCCGCGTTGCAGAAAATCCGACGCCGGCGTAGTGCGTCCTCGTACCCCGTCGACGTTCTATGTCGCTTCGGCAAAAAGAATTTCGAACCGAATTCAGAACCACGCATACGGAACCACTTCTCTACCACAAAAGTTGCTCCTACCTTGTCTTTCATTCTTTACAAAGTTATTCCTCGGGATTTTTCTGTTTGTGCGCAAGGAACAGATGGGGCCGCGCAGCTCCTGCTAGGGCACAAGTGAAACGGCAGCCGGGGAACGCTATCGCGTTAAAAGGGGTTTGTATTTGAGTTTCCGCGTAACAGAATTATGTTTTCCTGTATATTCGAATAACAGTCCGACGCTGTCATGTACGTAGGATGTGTGTAAGTCATAGTTTACGATTTTTCTGACGCAGTTTACTTTGAGAAATTCAATTAGTTCAGCAACTTCCTTGCGCTACACGGACGGCCTGTATGGTTGTGTAAAAATGGTTGGGTATGCGCGGTCCGAAGTGATTATTCCCGGAACGACGGTAGACGCCGGCCTTTATGCAAGACGAGCTCATTAACGCTGTCGCGTTAAAAACAACTTGTTCGCACTTATTCCTGCCCATTGGGTATGTCCGTTAGAAAAACAAGAGGGAATTGAGTGAAGCTGTTAGTACGGCTAAATAGTTATTTACCGATTGGTTCTCTGAATTATTCACAGGAAAACATCTACATCCAGCGCGAGAAATTCGGCTAAATATACAACGCATATATTGAACCTGAAACTAAAGGCATCAAATTCAACGTCGGCCTTTGTGGGCTGAAAAACAGAGCCCCATGCTCTGGCGTATCACAGAGCCACTGCTGCTGTGTGACGTCAAGAGGAAGCTTTAGCTCGGGCCCAACTCCGACGCGGCCTATTCAAATACATGTAAAACGCAAAAATGTTTTTCTGGGATAACCCCTGGACCGATTTTAATTAAATTTGTTGCATTTGAGAGAGAAAATTAAATTCTAGTTACTGTTGGAAGGGGAATTTCGATTTGGGACTTGAATTTCGTTAGAAAGATATTCAAATATTCGACCGTTTGAAAAATATATAGAAGCACGAAGTTTACAAATTTACAGCTCTGCATCAAGAACAGGCATCGCGGTTCTGTAAACGGTATCCATTAGATCATTCAAAGCGGACAAATTTGATTAGTCATTTCACAGCTTACGTGAATTTGTTACGTTGGTTACGAGGGTTCTGCAAAAGCTGTATTTCCATATTACTAAACTTTTTATATTCATGTGTAACATACCAATCTTGTCCGCTTTAGATGTACTATTAGATGCAGTTCACAGAATTGTATTATCATTTCTTGTTGTTGAGTTACAGAGTTGTAAACTTGATAGATTCGTTCTTCGAAAAGTTATTTTTGCCAATTTTCAATAAATACATTGACAACCTAACTCAAAAATTCGAAACCAACAGTCGCTAGATTTTAAGTTTTTCTTTTAAATGCCACAAACGTCGTCAAATTTGGTGCAGTGGTTGCCGAGAAAAACGAATTCTCTTTTTGCATGTATTTAGATGGGAGTACCCATGCTAAAGCTTCCTCTTAATCCCACAAATAAGTCAAATAATTAATTAATCAATTTGTAGTGAACATCTCCATCCGCTGCTGGTTCGCCGCGAGGAACCAGCTGGCATGGTTGACCTCCCGGATGTATTACCAGAGCGCGCATTACTGAGCAGTGCTATACGTGACTCCTGGGCTGCGCTAACGAGAATGAATTCAGTCTGGCGAAAGACTTGTTCTTACAATGTGTCGAAAATGCGACATCGAATATGTCAAGTATGAAGCTTTGAATTCTTGATTAGTAAGCAAAGATATCAAAATTCTGTGAACTGAACCGAATGAGACGTCTAAACCGGAAACATTGGTGTATGTTATACACCGCCCGGAATTGCACTAATTTATTTGTGTACGGACTTACAAAGCCCCCGTAAAGATTACCAATTTTGCTGAAACTGTAAATTTATGCATCAAATTTGTTCGCTTTAGGTTTTTTAGCATATTCACTTTACAGAACCGCGACATCTGCTTTTGGTGCCGAGTTACGGATTTGTAAACCTTGTGCTTGAAATTTCTGAACCGTGCCAATTTTTGGGAATTAAAAAAAATCGAGTCTTAAAATTCTGCATGCAACAGTAAACACAACCACTTTCCTTAAAACGCAACAAAGGTCATTCAAATCGATCCACCAGTTGTCTCATAAACACATTTCTGCGTTATACATGTATTATACATGTATGTACATGTATTTGAATATGCGGAACCAAGTTAGCCTCGAGCTATGAAGGCTCCTTTCAATGGTATTCATATAAACTTACGCACACTCGGCTGAGGATCGCATATGGAAATGTTTGCTGTTCATTGAGATGCCCTGTCAAATAAGCTTGCAT